>NC_135178.1:15097000-15405334 GCF_041146795.1 Maylandia zebra
GTTGCTGTTCGTGTGGGCCAAGATGCAACAGCTATGACTGATTTCTTCCTTTTTTTTGTTTTGTTTTTAAATTTAATGGTTATTGTTATTGTTTGTTATTGTTATTAATATAATAATAATTATTATGTTTTGTAAATTAATTCCAGTGTTTCACAATCAGTATTAAGCGTTTTTATATGATTAAAAAGTGAACAAACCTGTACCATGTAAAGATGGATAGAGTGGAGAAAAAGATTTAATATTTTTTATTGAAATCAAAAGGGCATTTTGCCTGATTTCTTTGTGAATTGAGTGTCTGCTCTGAAGCATGGATTCTCTTGCTATTCAGTGTTAAGTACCATGTATGACTTTTTAGCCCATGATTTTTTTAGATTAAACATGAAAGTTTCATGACAACCATCTGTCATTTATCAGTAAACTGTTTCAATAAAGCATCATGTTTGCTTTCTTGTATTCTTGACATTATTCTTTTGTGTGGCTTCATACATCTATAGAGACCTTATTCCAGTTCAAGTTGGGACGGCTGTCGCAAAAAGAGAAATGATTAGCATATCATTTAAATCTTATATTTACTTGAATATAGTACAAATATAACATGGCTAAAGCTGAAAGTAATATGAACAATATAATGAGAAAAATATTTGCCCTCTTTTTGTCACGTCAGATCCTCTGGAGTAGAGAGAGCAGACGCAAATACAGACTAAGGAGACGGAACTGGACTTAACGAAAAGCAAACAGTTTATTTTTGGCTGTACAAAAAAATTAAAAAGAAAGATGGACGGGGACTAAGCTTAAACTAACAATGCTAAACTGGAGGAAGGTATATACTAAACACTAGATACCTGGAATGTGAAAACCTGAAACATGGAAACCGAGATCAGAAACATGAGCTTAGATGAACAGATGATATAACGAGGGACAAAAGGAAACTCACACAATAAATACACAAAAGGATGATCAGGGAAGTAGAGGCAGCTGGACAACACAGGAGGAACAAATCAGATTGAACAAAGTGAACACATTGGATACAGGACAGGAGACTATCAAAATAGGACAGGAAACAACAGACACAAGCTTGACACAGTGACTGGGGAGACACGAGTAAACACGGCGACAAAGACTGACTAAACACAGAAGAAGATTAGACACTGAGAGAGAACTAAGATTGCTAAGAACTGAAGGCTAACAGAAACAAACTTAAAACATGATGAAAGAATAACCATGAACCTAAGAATCGCAATGAATATTCAAAAGCAAATAGCATGATGTCCAGAACTAGAAAACACTGGGTCACAGACAGTGCCCTGACACTTTTTGCCCTTTACGGGGGTTTCTTTTTGTATGTTTGTCAAACTTCTATGGGGTTTTTTTTTTGGGGTTGTGTTTATGTTTTTGGAAAGCTAGTCCAGTTAAACTAGTCACACCCAGGTCTGGTTATTAACAGGGCCTGATAGGTATAGTAGCTTTTAAATGAAATTATCATTTAAATACTGCAGTTTATATTTACTTCTCTGTTAAATATTACAATTTGTTTGATGACCTGAAACAAATATGGTGCAACAAATATGGAAAAATATGGACTGATGCACAAGACATGGGTAACTTGCACACCTAATCCTACACAGTATATATAGGTTTTGGGATAACGTAAGCTACTATCCAGTCATCTTTTTCAGGGAATACCTTGCTTATTTCAGTAACAACAAAAGAAAATTACATTTCGGTTTCAGTGTTTGTGTCTTTGTACCGTCTTTAATTAAATATGGAGTAATTATTATTTACAGATTTATAGATTAATGGAACCACATGCTCAACTTTTTAAATTATTAATATATTATATATTTAGTATATTTAGTATATTTATATATTTTTTACGCGTTCAAGTGTGGAATAACGGATTCTAAGTAATCCATCCTCAAATACAGTGGGTGGGTTTAAAGTCACCAAAGAGAGATTTCATTGGATGATGCCAATCGTTAGGCCCACCTCTCCGTCATTCCGCAAATCACCGCTGCAGAAGGAGGGACCTGCCGCCTCACTTAGTAGCCCATGACGTCAGTTAGTGGTAGCTGGGCACTACTGAGAGGAAGAAGTTAAGATGGTTCTCATCAAGGAGTAGTAAGTGCGGGGTTTCTGTTTAAACTGTACTTTTCTTATTATTTCTGAAAGCACTCTATAGGTTAGTATAGATCCGTGCACTCACGGCAGTTTTTTTCAGTCCCTGTGCGCTGATGCAAACTTTTCATCTTGTCTCGGGGTCAGCGTCAGGCACACGAGGGGAGGATGGGATTGGCCAAGAGCGTCTCTGGCCTACCGGCTTTGACAGCAGATTGTCATTCTCTGACAGCTGCTGGTTTCCTGTAGTTTCTCATATGTTATCGCCAAGCTGATGGCTTCTAAACGCTTCAATCTGCGGTTTTTGTTATGTGGTTTTAAAGCGCAGACATTTTCTTTTTCAAAGCCTCGAATTGGCACCCGAGTTGCTAACGCTAATTTAGCTAACTGCCTAACCTGAGGGGAAGTTAACTGGAAGCTGTAAGTTCTCGCTGTCTTTGCAGTATTGACTCAGAAACTGTCGGCGCCAGCTAATCACCCCAGCATAACACATTTTGATTACTTAACGAATTGGTAGTTTGTTCACTCCTGTCTGTTTCAAGCATCAATCATTTTGCATGTAGTAAAGACGAAGCTAGCAGCTGTTAGCCTTAGCCTTTTGGGTTTTGAAATTGCATAAAAGATTTCAGTTTCCATTTGTAAAACCGCTATCCTTGGGTTAGGCTGAATATGTAAGCAGGCTTCTTACTTCACATCTTACCAAATGAATTGGGTTCAAGGCAGGAAGACTGAACACTTAAACGTTTTTAGAGATAAAGAAAGTGAATATAAATGGGTAGATGGAGGATGTGAATGGGTCATGTTTTGCATCGCACGGGAATTCTGAAAATAAGGATTGACTTAGATTTGACTTATGTAAAAACCTTGTTACAACATTGTCTTATTCCTTAAATATAACACAGTATTGCTGCCAGCATGCACCTCAGCACTGTGGCGCCCTAATTCCATGAAAGTCCCTGTGTGGTAAGCAAAAAGAAGCACTGGAAGTCTGAATTGGCACTACCTGCACTATTGCATGTGGCCACTTACTGGCCTACAGGAGTGAAGGAAGACTGTTCCCGCATCCCTAACACCCCACAATCACTCACTGCACTCAGGCTCACATGGTTTGATAAATTTGACATCTTCTGATGTTGCCTGCACATTTTGTTTGCTTCAAACTTAAACGTCACTAATTACAAGTCCTAGCAGCATTGAAACAAAACATCTGATGGTGGATGACATTTAGTTCAGCCTTGTTTGACCAGGGATGGTCTTTAATGGTTAGAAATCTTGAATAATAGATTCAGATCTGTTTTGTCTTCTTAATTAAACTGCTTCGGCTAAGCTCACTGTATTTCTGGCCCCACCTAACTCACATTATTAAAAAACAAACAAACAACAACAACAAAATAAACTTTCTGTAGTCCCATAAAGTTTTGTCTTAATTCAGCTCTAACTTTTTCAACCAGGCCTAGTAATAGGTTCCTCTCATCTTGCTGATGTCAGCAGTATGTCACTATGGGTGGTTCTAGAAGTATTTTTCTCTCAGGAAGAGTAACTTTGAGTGTCTTCCTGTTCCTGGCAGTGAGCAGGTCTCTGTGTGTCATCGTGGTTCTTCTGGTTTTGTAATCCGGAGTCCCTGTAGTTATGTTCTCATTGCTTCTTCTGGACTTTTCTGCATACTGTGTGACCTGACAGGCAATTGTCATGTTGCATTCATTGTGAATACAGACAAGGCGTGAGTAAATGTGCATGCTGATTTGGCATGGTAATGAGTAATATTTAGAGACTGAACCTTTTTATAAATAATTTCAATAACAAAGGCTATACAGGCTTTACTGCCAAGATGTAGAGACATTTCAGGCTCCAGAGTCAGTTTTATTGTTTTAGGATGTATTATTACTGTATTATTTATGCCACATGCATCTGCAGTGTTTTCTTTTTTTTGTCCTATTAGTATGTGCTCTAACTCACTCTTAAAAATACAAATGTCGGCATACGTCTAGAAGAATACTCCTTCTCATATATGGGTCGCTGCTTTAGATTGATGTGGAATGATAGTTTATCTCATGAAATTGTCTAATATGAAACAGCGGATTTGAGAAATGCGTGCTTCATGAAAGTTACTCATCATATGTTTCTCTCTTTTGCAGCCGTGTGGTTTTACCCTGTAGTGTCGAAGAGGTGAGTAAGTGGCTTAATAGCTTGTTATGCTATTAAGATGTTGTAAATGATTAACTTTTTGTCAAGTCTGCTTATATTTTCTTTGTTGATGCCGTTGACACATAATCATGTTGACAATAACAAAATAATGACATTAACAGCCATAAAAAGTTACAATAAATTAATAATAACTAAATAAGGAAAAAGTCATAATAATGTTAAAGGATATGAAATGCACTTCTTCATACTTACAAATATGTAGTTTCTTTTCTATAGTGCCTGTACTGTTTGTGTGGTTGTAAACGAGCCCATATTGATGCTTGAAAAAAAGTCCATCCTCAGTTAGTCTGACTGTTTAAACTGAGTCAACCCTCAGTTCCTTTTTTGGGCTTTAATGTGTCACTGTGGCGTGGCCAAAAGGAAATGTTGCAAGTCTCTGACATGTGCCTTTTGTTTAAGACAGTTCTTTTCCACTCGCTGATAATAAAGACATGGCAATGTTGTATCATTTCTGTTGTTTTGGCTGCTGGCTGCTAAAACCAAGAAAAAGCTTAATTTTGCAGATGTTGTTTGTTTGAGCCAGCAATCGTTCTCTGTGTTTAGAGACATTTCTGTAATAAATCCCAGACTTTCAGCCAGCTGCTGGGATACAATCTCTTGGCAATTAGTGCTGCATATCCAAATTCAAAATATTTGAAAAGTAATTCTTGTCTTTGTGGAAGAAATGTTAACAAGACTTATGGTAGCTGATTATTAGTCATTCTCTTCTTCTGCTGTTTGATGTTCAAACATCATAAGTAAGTTAATTTAGCTTTAAGATGGTGGAATTGGGGAACACAGCAGCAGAACTGAAAAAGCTGGCTTAAACATTTAGCTCTTCAGCAAGTTTTCTCTGCACGTTATAGAAATCTAACCTACACTAGAGTGGCAGCAGGACAATAATAGAGCTTAAGAATTTTATGGTTACTTTTTTTTGCACAGTTTTACAAAACAGGTCATGGGTTGGGTTCTGTTCCTACAATTTCACTGTATGGGAAAGACAGAGAGAAATGAATGAATTAAAAAAAATGTCATCCATATAAAATATTTGATTTACTTTTCTGACAGTTTTAGATTTCCTGTGTTGCCCTTGAGCTCTCAGGAGTAATGTACATTGATTACTGTTTGGTTAAAAAGCGTTGCTGTGTTCACAATAAGCCTATATCATTTTATTAGATGGAAACTTTCAAAATGTTAGGAAGAGAAAGAATTGGTTTATGATTTAGATGTATGTCACAGTAAAAAGTACTTAAATCTACTGTCTAGCATCATGTTTTTATATTATGATGTTTGTCTTGCAGTATCAAGTGGGGCAGCTGTTTTCTGTGGCTGAAGCGAGTAAAAATGAGACGGGTGGTGGTGAGGGCATTGAGGTACTCAAGAATGAGCCATATGAAAAAGATGGAGAAAAAGGACAGTACACACACAAAATTTACCACCTAAAGAGGTATGTGCTTTCCTTTGTATTTCTTGTTTTTTAGAACTCCACTGTTGGCTTCATTGATTCTTTCTTATAGTGTAATAGTGCAGTGCTACCAGGCAGTGTCAGTGTTGTCTTATCTGTGAAGCATTTTCAGTTCAGTTGCTAACTGTGCAATCTTTGCTATAGAAAAAATAGGTGATAAGTCTTCCTCCTTCCTTTCTCTTACCTGTACCTCCTACCCTCCACCACACCCTACAGTAAAGTCCCAGGATTTGTGAGACTCCTAGCTCCTGAAGGTGCCCTGATTTTCCATGAAAAGGCTTGGAATGCCTACCCCTACTGCAGAACCAGTGAGTCCCCTTCCCAGCACCACTTAGTTTAGGTTTGCCTTGAAACTCTTCTTCTCACTTTTAAATTAACATGTCTTGTCTTTCTTCCCCCCCTTTTTTCCTTCATGCCTAACCTGGAACAGTTGTGACGGTATGTAACCCTAAATGGGTTTTATTAGCTAAACTTAAAGTTAATAAGAAAAGAATTGCATAATTTTTTTTCTTCATTATGTTTCTTCTTTCTCTTTATTCTAGAATGAATATATGAAAGATAATTTCTTCATTAAAATTGAGACATGGCACAAACCAGACCTTGGAACGCAAGAAAATGTGAGGACATCAAAGCAAACGGATGTCTAGTATGAATCATGAGTTTTATTTTCTAACATATCTTTTTGTATTTGCTCAGGTGCACAAACTAGACAGTTCCACGTGGAAGAATGTAACGGTGGTGCCCATTGACATTGCAGACAGAAGTCAAGTGGCCCATGCTGTAAGTAGCTTCATACACAGTATGGCGCCTTCATGTGGACAACTTTGATTATTACAGTTCTTTGTCATGAGAATGTTTCGTAAGCAGGTGTTTTATGGCTCTGTTTATGATTTAATTTGAATATATATGCGTTTTCCAGGGAGAGAGAAAAACGACATCTAGCCTTTCCTATGTAATAGGGATGCAGATGAATAACACTGATGAAATGAAACAGCACTTTCTTTCTATTCTCGTCTAACCAATTTATTGAATTGCATACAAATCTGAAAGTAGCTGAAAGAGCATTTTGTTACTACTGAGCAGTCTGTGTGACTTATGACTTACTGCATGTTTCTCTGGTGTGATATTACTGCAGTCCAATTTAAAATCCAGAATAAACGGTGTTTGTGCGATCCTTTCTCTTGCCTATATAGCACTCTCAAACTGTTAGTCAGAGTTTAATTCATGAAAACAATACAGACGAGCTAACTGACACATGGTCGTTTCATCTGTGGAGTTTCAGGGAACAATCTTTTGGCTAAATCGGTTTAGTTTATGTAGTAAAGATTTGCTCTTGGTTTGGTCAGAAATCACGCCGTCCATATAAATCACATGTCACAGCATGTGGTTTCTCTGCTCAACTTTGTCTTGCTCTTAAGCATTGATTATTCTCAGCTACGGACACAGACAGCCAAAGTCCTGACAGCCAAGTAGTCATTCTTTGAAGTCCGCCACTTGGGGTATACTTGTAGTTGGTGCATTGTAGTGTAAATCCACAGCGGACAGGAAAAACTGGCAGATATGCAGACACTGTGCTCTGTCTCATAAACAACTGATCACTAGGACCTGAGTGGAACCTATTGGACTCACAAGATGTGATCAAGGCTTTAACACAAGCAGAGCTGTGTGCATCTGTTTTTCTGTTTTGTTTTGTTTTTTTCAGTTAATATAAACTGGTAATCAACCGGATGTCCTAGTTAAAGAAGAAGTAGCACTTAATGTGTCTGTGCATATTCACTGACTATTACTACAGTTTCAGGGAGGCTAATAAAATATTTTGAAAATTATAATGACTGTTAGACAGATTAGAATTCAGTATCTTCTAGCTCCTGCTAAGCTGTTTATTCACAATGATTTTTTTTTTTCTTCTACTTTTTTGCTGGGCTTTAGCTTTAGTTTCCAAAGTGTGTTTCTCGTTTCAATTTTGTTTTTATTGTTTGAAAATGTGTGTAGTTTATATTAATTTCACTTTTAGTTTTAGGGTTTTTTAAAATTATTATTGTTTGGCAGGCATATGTCAGGAATAGGTTTGGCAAAATCATTACAGATTTTACAGTTAAAAAAACCCCCCAAAAAAACAAAAAACTTGTTGAAAGTACTTGACTTAGTCTTGTAGACATCCAGAATCACAATAAACGCGTCTATCAAAGCCTATTGTAGTCATACAATATCCTCAGTTTTAGATAATAAAAATAAGGATATTGTGTCTATATATTTTTTAGTTTTCCAGGTTCACAAACAGTGCTTATCCATCCTTTTTTTTCCCTTCTTCTTCCCTCCTAAAAATTGCTTCAGGGCCATGGTGCTAACACAGAGCCACAGACAATCATTTACATTTAGACCTACGACTAGTTTAGAGTCACTTTACTTAATGTGTATGTTGATGTTTTGTGTGTCTGTGAGGAAAAAACTATTCGCA
Organism: Maylandia zebra; assembly: GCF_041146795.1. Classification (NCBI taxonomy): domain Eukaryota; kingdom Metazoa; phylum Chordata; class Actinopteri; order Cichliformes; family Cichlidae; genus Maylandia; species Maylandia zebra. Next base: position 15,105,223 of record NC_135178.1, read on the forward strand.
GATATCTCAGATTTGTAACTCACCAAGTCATATGTCAGCCAGGCACCACTTTAAAAAGCACGAGAGAGACTGGAGCACATTTTTTAGTACTTAACTCAACATTTGGATTTTATTTACAGGTTGTCATGAGCTTCAAAACAGTTGTGTATGTTGTTCTTACAGCAACATACTTGATTTTTCAGGTATGATTATGCATTCATGGAGCTGAAAAAGCTGCCTGTGCTCGTGGCATCGACGATAAGTAGAGCATTGCAAGTGAAGAGAATCTTTGGCAATCTTCATAAACCTTTAGTCAATCCTGACCCATTTTATAAATATTTTACTGAAGTTGGCATCAGGTCCAGCCCATCTCCTTGGTATTTTTTTATTTTGGTTTGGTTTGTCTGTGAGTTTTCCCCCAGTCTCTCTTTGTATTTCTTTATAAAGACACAGAACATTAATTGCTCTCTGGGCTGTCGTGTACTTGGCTGACTGTTCTGCTTTATTGGGCTATGTTACTTCTTAGTTTTGTTTTGTTTACTTGTGTTTTTTGTGGTCTGTTTCTTTGCACCGTTTGAAAATGTGTTTGCTGTGCTGTAATAACACAGTGCATTAAAAATAGTTGATTTCAGGAGTGTGTCCCAATACAGCCAGCTGACTGGAGAGATCTTTGTATTTAAAAACGTACACATACCAGTTGAGGATAAATTAAAGATTTGAATACTGCTTGGAATCTCTGAAATCATATTTGAAGATGTTGCAGGTTATTGCTCTTATTTGACATCACATTGCCTCATTTCAATGTGACTGCCGGTATGCGTGCAAGCATACATGTGGCTATTTGGCCGAGAAGCCCTAGTTTCTGTGTGTGTACATGTTTGTTTGCGGTGGGTAGTTAACGAGGCGGACGTGTTTGCCTTGCTGGAGGAGTGTGTTGTGTCTGAGGGCCCTATCAGCCCTCAGCCTCGGGCATGACTGCAGGCTCTGGGGCGTACTGCCAGCACAGATGAGTTTGTTAGTGTAATTAAGGTTCACAGTGCTGCGTGTGCCGGAACTAGACAAACACACACTCGAAGTAAACACACTTGCAGTCTAATACACACTCTTTTAGAAATGGCTTCTTTTCGCGTACCACGGCACATCGATTCACAGACCTCATTAGTGCAGCACAGTGTATTGTTATAGTGATGGAGCTCTCAGCATTAAAACACCCAAATTAGAGAGTGTGTGTGTGTGTGTGTGTGTGTGTGTGTGTGTGTGTGTGTGTGTGTTTTAGTGGTGCGTTTTTATTTCTTTCCACACGTTTGGCACCCTCCTGTTGGATAGTAGCCCTGAAAAAGTAGCTTTTAGCTTCAGGCGCATCATGATTTATTTAAAATTGCTGGGCCCTTGAGCTGTTGATAATTTTATTTATTTGTATTATTATTTCTCTTGTCTTTTTTTTTTTTTTTTTTTTTTTTTTATGAGAAAGTCAGGTCTGTTAAGTTTTTCGTGCTCGTCACGTGTGCTCAGTATCCCTCTACATTTTACTATACCCTTTAATACAAAAAGATCTTGGTGCATTGGGGGAAAAAATTAAAGGGCAAAAGTGCTTAGTTCACCAGAATATGTTGGCAGGACATGACCTTTTGAATTGGATACTGTATATGGGGTAAAAGGTTATTTTGCAGTTGGAGCTGCAGACATACAAACTTAAATAAGCAGCACAAATCCTCATCAGCACACAACAGGTAGATGCAAGTACATTCACTTATGTTAACTGGCATCCTCACCCTAATTAAACAAGTGTCAGAGCCCCCATACACAGATCGGTCTTATCTTCAAGCCACTTGTGAGCACAGCTGTGTTCTAGTCCTGCTTTGTGACATTATCTGCAGAGATGGAAGGATTTGTGAAAAGGGAGGAGCCCTCTTCTGACTTTTCTTGTAGCTAAGCTGTTTCTGCTCTTTGTTCCCTTACTCTCGTCGTTGAATAGTTGTCCCACATTTCCATCTTTTCATTTAAAAACGGTGTCTATGTTTTTTTTGTTTTTTTTTAATTGGGGTAAAATCCTGCTGATTCCTTGGCTCTTGTTGCAAGATGAAACAAATACCAGTATTCATAAATAAGCTTGCCTCAGCTTTGTTAAATATTCTGTGCTATATATTCTACTAATGAAAGTAACTGAAAGTTTCATTGTAGGACTACAAGGAAGATGAGGATCCTGCCATTTTCAAGTCTGTCAAGACTGGGAGAGGACCTCTTGGTCCCAACTGGAAGGTAATGCTGTTGTAAACTACATATATTTTTAACTGAAAATGGTCTACATCCATGTGACTGTTTCAGCACCAGTTCAGAAATAATCATTTGATAAAATACAGACTTCAACTGCACAGTGGCTGCTTACATAGACAATAAGGGCTTTTTCTTTCTTATTTCTTTGACTTTCTTCTGACAAAGGATCACATGTTTGGGTGGTATAAATCCAAGGTAGCATGTAGTTACCAATCAAACTCAATTAGGCGATGAATGCTAATATCTGTGTCAACTATTTCAGCCCTCTTGGGGTTGGCAGTTTTGACAAAAGTTTCCTCTCTGGGAGCCCTAAAAAGGCAAATTAGTGTGGATGCTCAATGTAAATACAGCAGAAGTGGATTTTTCTTTCTTTCTTGCTTTCGTTTTTTTAAATGAAATGCGATGCATCTAAGAGTTTTGAACACGGCCTTAGGCCACAGGGTGCTTTTAAAAAAAAACAAAAAAACAACAACAACGGAGGCAAACATTTGACCCATTTGCCAAGTTATAGGAAAATGGGTATATATCTGGCCATCAAGACTAGGGATGGGTACCGGTGTCCGGTGCCATCTGACATAAACGGTAGTAACCAGACCGAAAAGCAGCGAACATTTCGGTGCTTTTTTTCCTGAGCTGTGATTCACTTCTAGCCAATAATTTTACGTTTCCGAGGATAGTAGGCAGGTCCAGGTACGTGCGTTCTTTTATGCAGAGCTACGGATTAAAAATGTCCAAGGCGAAGCGGTCAAAAGTCTGGCTGTACTTCACAGCAAAAGATGCAAACTCAGCAGCCTGCAACAAGTGCTTTAAGCTGATACTGTCAAAGGAGGTAACACCTCAAATCCGATGAAACAGCTGGCGACGCATAGCGTTTTTTTAAAAAGCCCAGAAATGCGCCGTATGATAGCTTGCTGCGAGACCTCACACCGAGCGCATCTACTGTGCGTGGGTTGCCTGTTATCTGACCCGGAGTTAGCAATATCCCCCAAAAAACCCGAAGAGGAGAGTCCTGGCCCCTAGCCCTGCCAGTGTAGCAGAAATGATGACGGATGATGATGCAGCAGCAGCCGTTCTTCTCTGCGTGAGTAGCTTAATGTTGTTAGTGTGTAATTTACGTTGAGTAGGCTAACCACGTTATTACATTAATGCATGTAAAGTGAACTAGCAAACATCATCATAGCTACATGCGGCTGTCTTCTTGTTTGATGGCAGATACTCCCTTCACCCTGGCCAAAAAGGCTAAAATGACCAAAGAAAAAGTGGAAAACAGCTAAACATGAGAGGTTTTGGACAAAGTTTGTGTTTTTTCCATTGATTAAGCATTGCTTCCAGCCAAGAGTGATACCATATATGCCCCATAGCTGCAGAAAAGGCACACATTGTTATCTTTTTACAAAAAACCAGCTGAACATGAGAGGTTTTTGGACCAATTTTGTGTTCTCCATTCTTTAAGCACCGGTTTGAGCACCGTTTGAGCACCGGCACCGTTTCAAAGGTACCGATTTGGCACCGGTATCGGATAAAACCTAAACGATACCCATCCCTAATCAAGACCTGGATTAGTAGTCTTGCTCTCATGGATTTTGCTTCTATATTTCATGACTTTGTACAGTCATGTGCATTGTATGTAGTTGCTGCAATGTTTTGATCTCCAAAGTCTAAGTGCAGCTTGGACATATTGGGTCAGCCAAAGATTGTGTTTTGTGTGGATGTGCCTGCAGCAGATTTATATAGCAGGTTTATGTGATGAGATCTAGGCATTAAAAGTCTTTTACAGGTAACTTACAGAGCTGCAAGAACACTCAGGCTTCGTCCACAGCTGGAAGTAAAGTGTCCGTTTGTGGACTCAGAGTCTAAATTGGCAAACAGCAGTTCTGTATAAAGAGGGACATATTTTGATAAGGGGTAAAAAGTCAAAAAGTAGCTCATCCACAGAGAAACTTTGTCAGTAGTTATGTTGCTTTCGCCTGTAAACCCCGCCGTACCCCGGAGCCACACGACCGGGTCCTGTTCGCTGTTGGAGCACAGAGGATTTCTATTCTGCAGTGGAGCCCTCAAAGTTCACCATGGGAAACTTTCCTCTGCTTCAAGAATTTTTGCAGAACAAAGGCAGCCAAACAGCTTTAAAAAGTATGAATAAAGAAGCACAACTTTTATTTTGTGTTTTTAATTAGATCACTTTCCCGTCCGCTGTGGACATGGAAAAAGACTGTTTTTGAAAAGGTGGGGGGAGAAAGTAGTTATGTGACAACAGAGGCACAATTTCTGCCAGCTTCTCAGAGCAATAAAACTCTTGTCTATCTCTGCATGCACACATGCTTGCATATCGGTACCCTTTGTATTTCTGAAAACTTCTGCTCCTTTGAGTGGGGCACAGAGAGGGAGAGAAGAAATGTCACCGTAAGTGTTTTGATGTAGAATCCGTTTCATGTGAAGTTCTCCTTTAGCGATGACAACTTTTCTAAACCCACTGCAAATTTAGAAATGTTTCTCATTTCCCTTCTCTCACGCTTCTCCATGATCGTAGCATCAAACGGCAGTGGGATGAGGGCGATTGAGGCGGGTCTGTGGCATTTTCTTTTTGGAATGCCGAGCCAGAATGAAGTGATTAATTAAACAGGTGTTCTCAGAGGGAGAGTGTGTGTGTTCTGGGGGCGAGCAGGTCCTAGGTGTTAATAATGTAACCGGCTTTGCACTGCGGCGCCCTTATCGCTTCGTGAGCACCGTTTTATCTGCCTTCTGTGGCCACAAAGACATGCCTGTCGGGAACGGTGTCGCTGTCAGGGTGGAGGCAGAGAAATGGTCCCTTCATCTGGAGTTTATCCACTTTGCTGTGGTCCCCCCTCCCAACACCCAGCCTCTTTTCTTCTTCTCTTCTTCAGAGCGCGCGGCAGAGTGCAAGCAGCGGATAGATTTAGAAAGTGTGCTGTAGATTAGGGCACTTTTATCTGTGCACAGCACATCTTCATGTTGATAATTATTTCAGCAACCTTCATGCCCAAAGCATTATGCATTAATGAACGAATCTTAGATTTGTCAAAAATAATGCCTTCTGCTGCTTTTACAACTGTTCTCTCATTGGAAAGTTTCTGTCAAGTTTTTGCAGCGCGTTATTCTGATATAGTGACGGGTTGTAAGTCGGATTCTTTTCCCTGTTCCTCTCAACAGAAAGAGCTGAATAGTAATCCTGAATACCCAAGGATGTGTGCCTACAAATTAGTCACAGTCAAGTTCAAGTGGTGGGGCCTGCAGACCAAAGTGGAGAACTTCATCCACGAGGTTAGTGACATATTTGGGATTAGGATTCAACTTTATTGGCATTACACATGTATAAATACAGGATAACGAAATATAGTAGAAGACGTAAAAACTCATTTACACAGTTGGCTCATGAGTTATATTTAGATTGAGAGTATTGCAAGTTTGCGCATGCAATACTGTGCCTCTTCTGTCTGGGTGGGCAGTGCTTAATTAGTGCTTAATTATTATAAGCAAGCTGTAACTGCAAACATGATGAGGTAATGTTTGGGGGCTCTATAGTCAAATGGAACTTAAGCCAGTAGGATACAGTAGAGTAATTTGTATTTAGAGTTTCTCAAGTTTCAAATGTACTTATAAACACTTGACTGATGCTAAACATCACCCAGTCCTAACCAAGACTGCTGCTATCTACCACAGCAAGAGAAGAGGATCTTCACAAACTTCCATCGCCAGCTCTTCTGTTGGATTGATAAGTGGGTGGAGCTAAATATGGATGATATACGGCGTATGGAGGCAGAAACGCAGAGAGAACTGGATGAGGTGAGTGTATAAGTAGAAAATCACAGTTAAAATTTAACTTTAAGTCTGGTAAGTGATGGATTTGGTGCAAGAGAAAATAAAACTTTCCCAACCCTAAGCACTTTCTTTGGTTAAATTTCTCTTATTCGCTGTGCAAAATCCGTGTAACACCAATTTTAGTTATCCAGCTGTTGTCTTCCATTCACTAGAAGTAGAGTGTGTTAATGTGATAAAGCCGGAGGACTGCTGGAGTAAATGTAGTGGCTTAAGGGCTCCCTGTGGAGTCTTTGACCCCTAGTGGTGCGATCTAGCTGACTTTCTTTGAGTGGATCCTGGTGTTATTTACCGAGTGCACAAGTAAAAGGCCCTTTATTAATATATGTGAATTCAAAACCTCATAGTTTTTAGTGTTTTGTTTTTTTAAAATCAATATTTTCAATATCAATAATATTACATTTAAGATCAATCGTCATATTTTTTCCTTTTCATGTATGCATTTTGTTTGTTACTAAACTTCCTTAAACTGTTTGGTAATCAGCACAAAACGGATGACTGTGAGAACAGTGTTTGTTCTTCCTCATAATCCCATTTCTATGATTGCCTTTATTGTATTTTTATCCAGAGGCGTAAGAATGGTTCTGTACAAAGGCTACAGAGGAGTAGCAAGGCCAAGTGTAGGTCTTTGTACTGCTGTTTGTTGTTACTGGTAGGGCAGCATCTTAATGGGGTTTCTGTTAGCCTGGCAAGGCTGTGCCGCATCGTGCCATATAGCTAATTATGATCCGAAACATTTCCACCGTCATCTGTAGGCCGCCTGTGTTCCAGTGTATCCCATGGCTAGTGCATGATGGTCTCGCCTCAGCTTGTGATGTGTAACAATGTCTGCCAAGTGCAGGGTATTTTTATCCCCCAACCGTAACTCTGCATGAGTCTCTATAGTTGGGGGATTAGTTTACGTTCTGTGTCCATGTTTGCACACTTCAGCATCATTTTCTTTATTTTTCTAACAACCAATCACTAAGTTGGAGTAGTTTATATAACCTAACCATTCGTATTATTATTCCATCCATCTGTCCATTTTAATGGCTCATCCAGTTCAGGGTTGACCTTCACAGTAAACAGTGTCTGCTTGCAGGAACCTTTTATGTGTGAAAAGTCTTAATATATTGTCTCATGTTTTAAGTTGACAGAGCTTCGTTAGATGCTCACTTTAGACGACTTTAGTTTTTCTGTGCGGTGCAGTGGAGCGAGCCAGCACGGCTTGGCTGATTGCAGCTGTTCATGGCATGGTGCGACTTCACTCTGCGCTCTTCGGTGTTGAGAAAGGGCTTTACTCCACTGTGCTTGTGCTTGTGTGTGCACATGCCATTTCACATTCGAGGTCCAAAAGCAGTCATCTAAGAGGAAACACTGGTGAAAAGCATCCATTTCTTCACCACAAAAACATCTTCGGTTGCATTTTTGTAATGTTTCTCTTTGTGCGATTTGAACACAGGATAACAGTGTTTGACTGAATCTCAGCAGTACAGATGTGTTTTTTAAGTGTTCATCCTGCTACTTCTGTCAGTAATCACATCATCAGTAAATACCCAGTGACCCAGTTCTGCTGGCAACCACAGAAGCCCATGCCATAACATTGCCTCCACCATGTCTGACAAATGATTTGCTAATCTTAGTCTTATTCCTTCTTCGTACTACGTACTGTCTATATTCATGTTAATAAAGGCATTTTTTGATTATAGGCTTCGACAGTGGTGTGCCAACCTCCTCAAGAGTGCTCCTCAGGTAGCTAGATGTTGTGAACAGGCTTTTTCTTTAAAAATTCCTCCATTCTTAGTTGTCTTCTGTGGTATTCCAGGCCGTTTAGGGTTACTGAGCTGCCACTGCTTTTGTTCGTTTTAAGAAGGAGCTATAATGTTCGATTTGATAGCTCATGTGCAATAAAACCTACTTTTATTGCAAATTGAGAGCTTCTTTGAAAGGCTAGCATACAAGTTTAACACAAGTAGTTATATATGTACACAGAAGTTCCTGCAGTCCAGTTAATCCCCATAGAAAAATTGTCTACTTCTAAATCACAGGCTTCAGTTTCTGCATCTTGCATTCACTCTAAACCTCTCCACTGCCTTGCTCTTGAAACTTCTCCAAATATCAGTCTGGGAGCTTTTGGCCGTACAAGGAGAACAAGGGAGGAATCTGGGCTGGACCGGCCAAAGTGGGCCAGTCTCAAACATTCCTGGCTCGCTACCAGCATGCAGAATTTTTGCGCTTTGCCTTCTCACATCTCGCCCAGCTGAGCATGTGTTTCCAGTTTTCCCTCGGAGTAAGTAAACAGGTTGGTACAATCAAAGACGGCTGCGGCAAGCAGGGCAACAAGCCTGAACCTCAAAGCTCAAGGGTTACCAGGGTCACATTTGGGTGGTGGTGAGAACAGCCTACACACAAGTCACTGCCCTTCATGTTCTAGACAAAGACAGCACTGGGTGAATGGAAAAACCCAGCATTAAGGAAGCTGTATACTAATAGTCATATCTGAACTCTTTAAGTATAGTGGTGGGGTGCTGATGGTGTGGAAGGAGGAGGTATGCGAGGACGGGGTGTGTACGAGGGGGTTTCAAGATGGCTCCTTTTTCCTCATTAACATACAAATGGAATTCTGCAGTTGAGAAGGAGTCTGTGCTGTGATTGAGGAGAAAGGGAGGGAGGATTGGGGGGTGAAAAGATGGAGAAGTGGGAGGGTGAATCCTCGTGCCATTTCATCAGATCTGTCTATTCCTCTGTTTAGAGCCAGTGTTGGTTTGAACTGTTCCATTAAGGTGTTCGGCTATCAGATTCTAACACTAATTGACTTTCCAAAGCCATCAGCCTCAGGGTGGGAGAATTTGAAAGTGATGCTTTTATCTACCTAGAAGACAAACAGGAGGCTTGATAAGGACTTTTGGAGCTGCCCTTTTTCCAGTTTACAAAAAGAAATGTAATGTATTTTTACTGGTTTGCAAAGCCAAAAGTAAGATTTAATGAATAGAAAGAAGTCCGACCCCTCCCAGTAACCAGCGACTCCTGAAGCCGTCATCTGAACTCTCCCTTACGTGTTTAGCTTGCATAAATCTAACGCGTGTTATTTCTCTCCCTTTCCCCACAGCTTCGCAAAAAGGGTGATGTGCGAGGAACCAGCGCTGCGGATGAATGAAAAGGATTTTAAACACCACACCCACAATGACAGCAGTTGTGAAGACTGCTAAGCGGGCTCCTTTGGTGCCACTTTTTTACCCTAACTGAATCACGCTGTGGAGGAGGGAGCGCTGCTACCTGCAATCAATAGAGCAGATCCCCGGCTTTAACCCAATCATAGTCATTCTATCCAGTGAGGAATTGATTTATAGCCACCGATACGATGCTGGCTGATGAGACTCAGGTTAATTTTGATCTTGGACAGAGAAAGGCCGGCTATGGCCATCAGGATATTGAGACCTAGTCTTCTGCAGAGATGCAAAGAAAAGCTATTTACTTTTTAAAGAAAAAAACAAAAGCAAATTCATCAGCTTGATTCCACAGTGGCAGGTGTTGGACCAAATATTTCCAGCTCCCCCAACCTCCTGTTTTTTCCCTACCAAAAAACCCCCCATTCCTCACAGAATGATGCCCTCTGTGACCTCTCTTTGTCTCTTCCCCAGTCTTCACTGTACACACTGTGGCTCAGTGTGTGGTTTGCATTCCCTGGCAGGAGACTGTTTGTCATGCTCTTGTTCCTTCCTGCCATAACCTCCATTAAGTGATTACTAACAGCCTTGGCGTCTTGGCCCGTTGTAATCCTTCTTCCATCACCCCCCTCACCTTATCGAAGCACTGCATCTTATTAACACTGACAATCATGTCTGTACAGGTATTCACTCTCACTCCCACATGCAAAGGTAACAGGAAGCCCACACACGCACTCAGTCATATGACACATGCAGTGTGCAGAGAGCATAAACATGTGAATTCATTCTTACCCATACACACTCACTCACAGGTGTGGATACCTTTGTGCTGACTGATCTTTGAGAAACTCAAGCAGGGGCAGATCCTCGCGAGCTCTTTTAGCTAAAGGATGTTACTTTGAATGTGTTTACAACTCTCTCCCCCACCCTATACTGAAAACAGTCGCACATAACATACATTGCAGCATTCACCTCTCTAAAAGATGTCCCTAGAGGAAAACAAACTGCACTGAAAAACAGCCACAGATGGTGCTACACCCCTCCAGCCTCTGTCACAAGCCAAACTGTGCTGCACTCACCCAACCCACCACCAGAGGCCTTTCTCGCTCCTCCGGCTCTCTGAGGTAGACAGTTTCCAGAAGGCCTCCCCTCCTCTGCATCATTCTAGCTGTGTTTACAGATTTGCAATTGCCTTATCAGTGCCTAGTGGATACCAGTACCATGTAGAGTTGCTTATGTGTCCAGGCCTTTACACCTATCAGAGCTACTACACTTAATGAACCTCTGCTGCCAGCCATTGTTTTAGCTACCTCTCTCATTTCTGACTGGCCATTTTTCCTGATGCCCTAAAGTGTGTCCACCAAATGTTTTGGAAAATGTCAGGCACCCAGTTGAACCCTTAAGAGGCACATAGGTTTGGGTTCTTTTTTGTTTTGTTCTGTTTTTCCCATGTGAGAGGATCTATTAGTATGCCACACAATATTTTATGTCAAAGCGGTTCAAATACACGACTGTGCCTGGTAGCCGGTTTACAAATAAAATGTTCCTCCAAGCACTGTTTTTATATCAATACTGTGGTTGTCTGGTTGTCATCTGTAGATATGCTCTTACAGCTCTAAACAACTTATATAAAGTTGAGCACAGAAAAGAAGCTCAGTGCCACTTCAAGCTGCTGTCGTTTTATTTTTTGCGTAGCGTAAATACACGACACACTCGTGCTCAGGAAAAACACTTTGGTGGACACACACCTCGTAAGGGTTAGCATTAGCTGTTAGCTGGTACTTCTTAGGATTCTTGATTCTAGTCTTGACAAAAGAGCTTTATCAGGGCGCAGACTTGTATGTTATTCTTTTGTTTCCTGATATGTGGAAGTGCAATTCCTTTCCATTCCCGCAAGCAGAACTTTGTTACTATAACAGCCAGCGTGCACCGTTTGTCATGTAAATCTTTACCTCAGACCAGCCATTGGAAAGAGCTGCCATATTAATGTTTTCTGGCTTTTCAGCTCTGCATCCAGCTCTCTCTCTCTTTTCTTTTTTCTTCAGGCTTCAGAATTGTGTCACATCAGCCTTGAATATTAATTATGCTTGTGTTACATGTATACAGTATGTGTGGTTTGCTCATGTGTTCCCTTGTAATGTTCTTGAATATTTGTTTGTTTTGGTTGCGTGTCACTGTTTTAAATTGCCCAACATAAATTTGGGATTTGTGTTTAGTAATCGGTTTCCCGTTATTTCTCAAGGCAGATTATATGATTAAATACTTTCAGGAAAGTATTCTAGTGTGTTTGGTTAATGACAATCCTGTGAGGGCAAATCTGACCATGTCCACGGTAATTGGCTTTTCCAAAGAGAATAAATGGTGTTTATGTGTTCAGCAAATATTGATTTAATATAGGAAAATTTGGAAAACTGTTGTCAGAAGCATCGGTTTTCAATAACAGAATCTTCTCAGGCTAACAATAAGACAAAGATTTGAGGCTGCAAAGATAATGTAGCTTGTTCGCTTTTATCGTCTTTATGTGTTAGAGCCACCTTTGTCTTTGTTACGGTCATGAATGCATAGGTCTCTGAGCAAACAGTGTAATTAGTGTTTCAAAGTTCATTTGAATGATTCCTCATGTGTGTATGAATTTAAAAAAACAAAAAACAAGAACCCAGTGGAGAGAGGGGAAAGGAAAAATCTTAAATCAGTCGTTTGCTATTCTTCAAAACAATGATGTTAACAAAAGTGTTTAAAGGTTCTGATCAGCTTTTAAAAATCAGGGGTTGTGGTAACGAATGTATGATGTATTGTGCCTTTTTCTTTTTGCACATCTTTTTTGTGCTACTAAGTCTATATATTGTATCTAAATATAAATACATTTCCTTTTTTTTCTTCTTTTTTTGACAAAGTTTCTTGCAGTTCAGTTTGTGCTGTTTTTGTCTGATTCCTAGAAAATAAAGGTTTTGCCTGAGGGGGATTTGATCAGTCCTCAGGGCAAAGGAGAGAGCTGTCATTTATTTGTAAAGCTTTAAATGGTCACAATCTTTGCTAAAATACTATAAAAGATTTATTATTTATTTGTGCTATATGTTACTCTTTCTTTCATTTTGGCTCTTTGAATGACAGTTCTGTACTGTAGATTACCGATAAGACAAAAATTTCCTACAGATTTTGGTGACTCCAGCGTGGACCGCGCTCTCTACGACCTGCAGGTCAGGAGAGTCGCACAATAAACAGCGGAATCTGTGCTAAAGAGCAGGAAAAGCCACCAGTCTGCTGCCTGAGATAGCTGCCCTTTTTTTTTCTTTTTTTTTTTTTTTTATTGTTTGTGGAGGAATAGTCACATGTGCCTGCTGCAAGGAAACCAGCTATATCTGCTACAGAACAAGCAAATAATGCTGTTTCTAAAAGGGGAGATGGGCAGACTCGCCCACACACCTCCTGTTAAGTGGCAGCTCACAGTAGTCTACTGTAGGCATGCATCCATCCATCCATGTGTCTCCCTCCCGAGGAAGATGAAGGGACATGTCATGAGTGAGCCCCTGTCATTTAAATAGATACTGCAACAGATGAAGGAAAGAAATGGATCTCGAAGAGAGGCTCGAGACTTGACACAGCAGGACATCCAGGCGCGTTACCAAAGAAAGCCTCGGTGTTTACAGCTCCAAACACTTTGTTATAGCGGCTTGTCGCTTGATTGCATAAGCACACAGTATCCTGAAATCTGTCAAAATGAGTCGTGTAGGCCTGCGACACCTAGGAAAAAAAAGTTGCTCTAGTGTTTGTGCACCACATGGCTGCGTTTCCTGCCGCAAGACAACACACTCTGGTAGAACTTCTGTTTTTATAGGAAGTGGCACAAGTGAAGATTTAAACTCACAGTTTGGTCCACGCCTACCGTGTTTGTGTATGTGGCCCTCCCCAGGGGGGGCCCACATTTGCTCAGTGGCTGCAGGTTTTCTTGGAGAGGAAAGTTATTTCTGGTCTACACGGGTTAGCAGTGATGTCACGAGCGCTTCCTCATCCTCCGGGCTCGGGTCAAGTTTAGCCCCAGAGATTCTCCTGAGTCTTTCCTGTTGTTCTGAGAGAGGTGCGGAGTCGAGCGATGCTTGTGGGGTGGGATGGGGAGAGGAGGAGGCTGTTGCCACCCTCCCCTTAATACAATGGTGGTTCTTTTGGATGACAGATGCTGCTTAACCCATCCTGACCCAGGGAGCTGCGATGCCTCATCTGAATGACAGGCCCACAGAGGACATACTGATGCTCTGCTGCTCACTGCCTGAGCTGCACAGGACACTGTACCCCCAACAAGGGAAGTAACTGTCTCTTTGGGCAACCCCCCACAGTAATATATGTCTAGCTGAGGAAAGCTTAACACTCTGAATTAAGGGTAGAAAAGGGCACCCACTTCTGCTATCTTGTCCTATTGAGTAAAATATTGAGACAAATTGAGTACTAAATCACTGTAGAAAAGAGTGGTATTGTGACAGTGCTTGAAAGCCTGTAGACTCTCCATTGTCATGAAGTCGCCTCAGCAGCAGCAGCAGTAGCTCTGGGCTGCATTTATCATCACTGGGGACTCAGGAGGAAAGAGACCGTGCCATCAGTTTGTCATACTTAACTTGTCTGTCTCCATTTGAGAAGACAGTGTAGACAGAACTAGCAGGCTCTGTATCACAGAGTTATTAGTATTACTGTCAGACAGAACAATATCTTGATGTTGTTGCTGTTGAGCTGCAGAATATTTGCTTCTAATGCTCTTAATTGGGTTTTGGGATACAGTCTAGTCTTTACACATTTAAAAAACAAACAAACCCATGAATCCTAATGTCTAAAGCACAGGGTGATGCTCACACTTTCAGGTTCCATGACTAAAATTCTTGTCATGATAGATCCAGATGGCTTTTGGAATACGGAGGCAGCCGATTAACACGAGCGTGAATTAGCAGCAATAACACAACAGCATTCAGCACATCTGAACAACTTAGCATCCCTCCCCGTCCCCCTCTCACTCCAAGCCTCCCTCAGAACACAGCCACTACCCATCACTGCCTCTGCAACACGAGCTTCCGTTCTCCCAGCTTCAAGAAGTGCATTTGCACGCGTATATTTGAGTGCCTTGTTCTGACCTGCTTCCAGGTTCAGCCTTTTTTTTTCTCTAGGTGCAAAGCTGAGCACTCTGTCTGCTTCTGTTAAATCAAAGTTTGCGCCATACAGAGCTGGTTATTTCTTTTCAGAACACAGAGCTTGTCCTCTTCATGATCCACAACACTGAGGAGAAATGTAGCATGTGCATTATTGTAATAGGCTTGAACATTATATACATCCCATCATGTATTTGTTGTGTGTTGTGGTTGTTGAAGAGAGGCAACACACTGACCTCGCTGAACAAAGAATTAAAAATATCACTTTTTTTTTAAAACAGCACTTTCCACTGAATGACCATGTGACATTACAGTAGCTGCACATTTTCTTTCCATCTTCCCAGTTAAAGTATACCTCTGAGTATTGAAATAATTCATTTGAAAATACTATATTTGCTGTTGACAAATAAATTAGTGCATAAATCTACGTCGGTATAGCAGTTTAGAGCATTACACAGTTTGTAAAAACTAATATCTAAAAGCTTCACTCTGACCAAGTCTTCTCCTCCGTCTTTGACACCATCCGCTAGGTGGCACTGTGTCTGTTTGGTAAAAGTTCTCATGGATACCCCAAAGGTATAGAGCTGTATTAACACCAAATTCTCCCACTTCCCACAGTGTCGAGAAAAGATGATATGGTTTTCTCCTCTGACCAAAAAAACTCTCCACATTTGGTGAATTAAAAGTGCGTTTTGTTACCAGCACGCTCCCTTTGTTCTAAATACCCGCTTGCCTTTGTTATAGTAACCTCACTGTGGGTTACTTAAGAATCTACAGACAAGAAAAACTTCCTTGTCTATTCACACCGGGATTAAATGCAGGAGGAAGGTCGTGTGGAATATATATGTGTGTGTGTGCTTTTTTAAACATTTATTGTTCTTTTTGTAAGTTGGTAAGAAAAGACAAATGCACTGGATAAATAAAATCCACGAGAAGTACCGTGTCCAAGAGGTGTAAAATATCCCGAACCAAATACATTTATAAGCAAATATGTGAGCTGCACGCGTGAACACACATTCAGAATTACATAACACATAACACGAAATAAATTTGAGAAAAGCCTCAAAAACACAGTGTGAAATATACTCAGATATGCTCTACTTCTTACAAATGTATTATTCGGACATTAGATGAGGGTGATAACCGCTCATATTCTGTTTGTTATGCTGTGACTATTGTCTCAAAACACGAGTATGGGCTGTTCTGGCAGTTTTATGTCTTATCTTTGGATATGGCGCTACTTAACCTTACACAGATAGCCTAGGCTGTTGCAGGCCTCTAATTAACCTTTAAAAACAAATCAGGCTTATCTGTTCTTACAAAAATGTTGCCTTTTAAAGACTATAATACTAAGAGAACAGTATTGATTATCGGAACCGCGGCCCAATACCGTCCATATAATTTAGTTCAGATAGTCTTTTAAGGGGGATTTTTTTTAACATGTGGAATGAGGACAGTGTGATTGGCCGTCGAGGTGTGGATCGACACTTTATAATATTAGTCTGACTGACTTTTTATCCTTGCATCGAATTTCTGTCTGTATTTCCGACTAGGCGTCATAAATCAATCTACGGAGCTCAATACTGGGAAGTTTCATTATCCCTGATAGATTTCAGATTGAGATTTTGAATGTTTACGCAGTTGATTACACGTGAGAGCAAATCCAACCTTCGGATTATTAGCTCCGCACTAAGGATGCATACCAGTTCTTCTCAAATCATCGTCGTCATTACTATTATTTTAATGTAGGGCTAGAAAATCTGTGAACTCCTGCTTACTCGTCTAACCCCTTAGTTGGTGTAACTAGATCCTTTTACAGTCAGGCTTTCTGTCATTGCACTCTAGCGTAAACTGTTAAAAGCACACTGGATACTGCGTGGATCACTCTGTTTAATTCATAAAAAAATGTATTTGACCGTGAGTGGAAAGGTCTAAAGGAGCAAAGAGAACAGCATTGGGTAGAATTTAACTTCACGCAGTCTCATTCAGTTCATTTTCCCATTCCTTATCAGAATATAATTTTATGGTATACGCCAGTGTGGCAGAAAGTCTCTGTTATTTTTTATTAATGTTGTGTTTTCAGCCGCAATATCCCATCTAGTGCAAATCCCCACTTGTGCTTTCTTTTGGGGCAAAACGTTACTTTTAAAGTCGAATTTACGCACACGCACGAGTTTACAATCGCTTTTACTCTGCGGACCACCTTAACAGCGTTTGTCCCGCCCTCAAGCTTTCCGTGTTCTCTGTGATTGGCTAAAATCTCGTGGATGGCAGTGGCTGTAGAAATGCAAAACTTGTTGCTGGTTCCTCTGGACTCGTTGATCTCACACAGCGCCAAGCGGTAGAGCGGACAGCGAGTGTATCTGTGAATCGCTCCCAAGTGCACTCAGACCACACCAGACAAAACTCGGTAAACGGAGGGGACGCACGCATCAGGATCGAGACGCACGGAAAGGACTTTGGGACCTGCGCCTCGCTGCAAAGCGCATGACCGACAGTGGGTGAAGGATGCTGTCAAGCCACTCCGTAGTTGTGGAGTGCGGGTAGCGCGCGCCGTGCTGCTCCTCCGGCTTTAGGTCGCATAAACAGACGCCCCGGTTCACCCGCGGCTGGGCTGGAGAGTCGTGTTTGTGGACTGTCCATCACACTGGACTTTTGGCTACATGCCTGCTTGGTCGTTTTTGATGTTTTGAAGGACGTCGGTGGGCAGTATTTATTTAAAGAAAGATTTTCTTCACTCAAAGCCTGGACTTTTTTCTCTCCCCCACCTTTATTTCCAGCATGGGACCTTATTCAGAAAGTCATTCTGGGACATTTGACATCAGATTGGAATAATGAATTAGCTGAGAGAAGCAGTTATTGCCCGTTTGATTGCTTCGAGTCCTCTGCGCTCACCCTTTAGTTTGTAAGCGAGCTGTATTTGTGCCATGTTCGCCCCGAAGAAATGCGCGCAGAAAACTTCGGAATGTCATAGGTCGCTCGTGTAGCAAGTTTACTAGACGGATTTTCTATTCGTTTGTTTAATCAAAAAGACTAGTGTGCTGCACGCATTCACACGGGAACAGGGACACAGTTTACGTGCGTATTTGGACACAGTCTGTCCCTTCTCTGCGTCCTTGGAGAAGTTGGATAAATATTCACAGCAATGAGAACCTATTTGGTGAGTTTTGACATTTAAATGAGATAAATTGTCATAATCAGTAGATTCAAAAAATATCTGAATAGTTCTTCTGTATCTTTTTTTCTTTTACTTTTTTTTTCCTTTTGGGGACAGACGGAAAAATAGACAGTGTGCCGATGTCTGGCAAACTGGCCGTCATGTGGGATTGATTGCAGGGGAGTATGTTTGGGCTGGAGCAGTTTGGTTCTCAAATTAATAGCAGAAACCCTGGCCAGTCAGAGAGAAACATAAACCAACAGAGACTGAACATGGGCTCCCATTATAAAGGCCCCGGTTTTCATGCTGGAGGCCCGCCGGGAGCCGTGGAACCCGGCATGGGCCCTCTGAGCGAGCCGCAAATGCTCGGGCTCAATATGAACATGAATGGTGAGCAGTACGGTAGCTTTCACCCGCGGGGACACTCAGACATGCATGCAGGCAGTGGACTTCAGCAGCAGCAGGGGCAAGGACCAATGCATGGATTTTTTAACAACCAGCAACCTCATCAAGGACATCCTCACGGCCATCAACCCCACCCCCACCAACATCACCCCCATTTCGGTGGGAATTTTGGAGGGCCAGAGCCAGGGTCATCATGCCTGCATGGCGGCAGGCTGATGGGCTACAACAACAATAACGGCATGGGACCACAGCAGGGCTTTGGAGAAGGATTTGATCCTCTTGCTGAGGGACAGACGGGTGATGGCTTTCCCCAGCAGCAGCAACAGCAACCGCAGCAGCGGCCTGGTAACATGCCTGACTTTCAGCATCATGGCCCTCCAAGTGGGAACCACGCTGTCCCTGCTCCCTGTCTCCCCCTGGACCAGTCACCTAATAGAGCAGCATCCTTTCATGGTCTTCCTTCTTCCTCATCCTCTTCATCTGAGTCTCATGGTTTGGAACCTCGGCGGCTGCCAAACCAAGGAGCCGTAGAGGGATTAGAATATAACTTTCCAAGTGAACCTCCATCTGGACATTTTGATGTACCTGTATTCTCTCCTTCAGAATCAGAATCTCAGTTACCACATTTTGGGCCAGGAAGACCAGTTCCCGGTGGGAATTTCCCAGGGAACGCTGGCATGCCACGGACACCAGGTATGCCGGGCATCTCTAAGGGACACCAGCCACCACCCCAGCCCCAGCAGCCTCAGCACGGAGTGTTTTTTGAACGTTTTGGAAATGGCCGGAAAGTGCCCGTGGGAATGGAGCCTGGGGTCAATCCAAGACATCCTCTCATCCAGCAACAACAACAGGCTGGCTTGATAGCCAGACAGAACTCATGCCCCCCTGGCCTCCCTCGACCCCCTCAGGCTGAGCCCGGCACTACTAACCCTAACATTCTGGATGGAGGGGTCATGATGCCTGGCCAACACAACCAGTTTGAATATCCCATTCACAGACTGGAAAACAGGGGCCTGCACCCCTATGGGGACCCCATGTTTAATATGCAACAGCCAGCTCCTCCTCCCTCCCAACAGCCTGCAAATCAGAGGCTCCAACACTTTGACTCTCCTTATATGAACATGGCGAAAAGGCCTAGATTTGACTTTCCTAATGCACATGGCGGCGAGGGCTGGTGTGGCGGTATGGACAACCACCTCTCTCCATCTGCCTACCCTGGCCTTCCTGGAGAGTTCACCCCACCCGTGAATGAAGGTTTTGGACCAGGTCCGCTGCAGCATCCAGGGCCCGAGCAGCAGTCTCTGCAGCAGCGCCAGAATGCAGCTATGATGATAAAGCAGATGGCCTCTCGCAACCAACAGCAAAGAATGAGGCAGCCGAGTCTACAGCAGTTGGGTCACCATGGCGATGTACCTCCAGGCCCAATGGTTCACGGAGGCCCAGTCGGGAGCATGCCTCATCCTGGCTTTGACAGGGAGAATAGTGGCAGGATGCCCAACATTGATGGGCAAAATCCTCATGTAACTCAGGAGAACTCCTGGTTTCAGGGGTCCCACCCACCAGGAGAAATGATGTCACGGCGTATGGGTGGAGCGGGTAATGAGTCAGGGCCTCATGACATGGGGCTCCAACAGAACGGCGCTGGGATAATGTTTAGGCCGGGCATCGGCATGCAGGAGCCCATGAGAATACCAGGAGATGGACATGTGCAGAACCTTCATTCCCCAGGCATGCACTCACAGTTCAGTGGCAACATGGGCAACCTCACACAAATGCAGTCTCCGGGAGCAGGAGCAGGACATCCAAATGCACCAGCAGAGAGACGGCCAGCTGACTTCCCTGCACCTTCAATGGGTGCACAGCCAGCTTTTCCCTATGGGGGGGCTAACCGTCAGGGGCCGGCTCACAGTGCTCCCCAGGGGGTGAGCACCTCACCTGGCAACTACCCTCCTCAGTCTGAGTTCCCCTCGGGCCAGCGGTCGTCTGTTAGTAAGCTTGGAAATCTGTCCCTCGGGAACTTCAGCAAAACCAGCTCTAAAGACAGTGTTTTCGGCCAGAGCTGCCTAGCGGCCCTTTCCACAGCCTGCCAGAACATGATCGCTAGCCTAGGGGCCCCCAATCTTAACGTAACATTCAACAAGAAGAACCAAAACGAGGGCAAGCGAAAACTGAGTCAGACTGAGCAGGACATTAATAGCAGCACATCTAATGGGACTGGCAGTGCTGGTCCTGAATATTTTCAGAGCAGCACTTCCCAGAACAGCCAGATGCCTGGCACTGGGAATAGCAACTCTAAGCCTGCAAGTCAAAGCCAGACGGTGCAGGGGGAAGCCAGTGCCCTCTCCCCAAATTACAACATGGACGCTACCCCGTGCAGTGAGGGGAAGGCAACAACAGGGAGTGGGAGAGGGAGAGGGAGGAGAAAAAGAGACAGTGGACATGTGAGCCCTGGAATTTTTTTTTCCTCTGATAATAGTAACCCTGTTGTAAGTCCAGGCCAGCAGACCCCCTCGGCTGGCGTTGGGGAGAGGGGTGGGGGCACGCCCCATGAGAAACAACTCCAATCGCCCTCTTGGGGGAAAGGAGGTGACCTAATGTTGGGGGACCAGGCTGACCTTATGTCTTCTTTAGACAGTGGCATTCAAAGTGTTGCCAAGTCTGACAGCAGCTCACCAAGAGTGGACTTTTCTGAAGATGTCAGCACCCACTATGGCAATGAGGATGAGGTGTCCTCCAGCTCAGATGCAGGAGGGGCCTCAGCCAGCAAACCTAATCGCAGCCCTATAATCAACGGCTCACCCAAAATGCAGAGGAGTGACCACGGGTTGATAAATGGACAAAAGCCCCTTGGCATGGGCATTAACAATCATACTACCTCGACGCCAGACACCTATGGACTGAATGCTGGTGTGGGCACAGGGGCCAGTGGGGTCAGCCACCCGGGCACTCCTGGGGTGGAACAGGTACGCACCCCATCCAGCACCTCTGGCCAGGAAGAAATCCATCCTCTGGAGATTCTGCAGGCCCAAATCCAGCTACAGCGGCAGCAATTCAGTATCTCTGAAGACCAGCCCTTGGCCATGAAGACAGGCAAAAAGAATGGCGACTGTCCCTCACAGAACGGAGACAATGAGCTGGCGAGCTGCAGCCCGGATGCTGGGAAGGGCTCAATGGGCACTATTGACCTTGACACCCTCATGGCAGAGCAGCACGCCACCTGGTACGTGCCCAGTGACAAGGTTATGATGGACGGGTCAGAGGATGACAAGGCCACGGGACCCTGGGAAAAAAATAAGAGCCAGAACAGCAGTAAAGAAGGTAAATGAAACAGTCTCTTTCTTTAAGTTTTAATTAATCTCTCTCACCCTCGTCACAGTCTCTCTCATACGCCACTCACATTACATCAGCAGCTCATGCTCATGCAAATGAACAGATTTTCTTTCTTAAATGTCATTTATTTATTTTCAAAATCTGAAATGCAGTGATAACAGCACCAGTATAAATATGTAAAATAATCAGGTGACACTTACAAGAGAAAACATTTTGTCCACATTGCGCAGGCAGAAAGCAGCGTCTCCGTTTACTGGGGCCTTTGGGTTTTAGAGGTCTAACGTTTATAGGAGGATACTACATTTAATAGTAGAGCCATTCATAGTCTTGAAAAGAGAGAAAGACAAAGAAAAAATATTTTCTTTTTTGAATTGGGTCTGTAGTACGAAATGTAAAAAACAAAAACAACACACACACACACACACGCGAGTATATATCTATATATAAACCGAAATAACAATAAGCAAAATAAACTTGCATTCATGCAAAGTATTTTATAGGGTTCTTCAGTCCAGAGGCACTTCAAAAGAACAGCTCAAGAAAAGTAAACATTTCCTGTGGCTCTTTATCTCGGTTTTCAGGGTGAACAACTACATTGTAAGATTAATAGCTTTCTGAGGATATGCGTTTTCGCAGCGGGGTTTCCCCCTCGCCTTGTTACGTGTTTGTTTTTGTTATTACCATGAGATAATACTGAGCTGCTGAAAGAGGATTTTTTTTAAACATTTGTTGGACATGAGATTAGACAGCATGGTGATATTAATGCCATTCATTTTCAGTTTTGTTTTACGTGGGAAATGGAAATGGCGAAAAAGATGAAAGAGTTAAATGCTTTTTTTAATTGTTAAATGTTTGTTTCGTCTTGCTCCCTGTCCCTTTTGAATAATGTAAAATAATTGCCCCACACAGTCAAAGTATAAATATTTTTACTATTTACAGCACATTATTTTGGTTGTTTTGTTTTTGAATGAAATTGGAAAAAGAAACTGACTCTAAGGCACAGAATTAGTTTTTTAAACTGCAGTCTGCAGACGTGGTTTATGGATACAATGCGATTTATCTTCTTTATTATTATTATTATTATTATTATTAATATTAATATTTTATTATTATTATTTTTTTTGTATTTTTAGTGGCTCTAAATAAATAAAATGCAGACAAACCAATATACTATTTAGCTGTTAGAGCCATGATAATGATAATAATAATAATGAAATTAATAATATTAATAAATTACATTTATTTTAAAAACCTAAATTTATGATGCTTCAATATGATTTGTCATTACGTGCTTTAGTCATAATGACATCGTTTTTGGAGCGTAACTGCATCATTAAGACAAGCTTTGTGTATTATAATATGCTACTTTAATTATTGGTGTTATATTTATTGCTTCTTTTTACTTGTCTCTTCATTCTCATTTTATTTCCCTTTTCCTTTTCGCGTGGGTTCTTTAGTCGCTCATTTCAAACCACAGCGTTGTACGGAGGCGTCTGTCGGTGTTAGCAGACGGACAAGCTTTTAAATGGTTGAACAGTGGTGGGTTTGCGCTGAAAGGCCCCTGCGTCTTTTGATATATAATAATAATATGGATAGGTTATATAATTGCGCGAGTGGCTTCGCGCGTCTCGAACGCCTCTTTGTTCTGATCGGCGCGAGCGCAGAGAGAGGGGCGGGGACGCGCATCGCGCGGACTCTGGAGTCCAGGCACACTTGTTTATGAGACTGAGCACAGGACGTCTCGCTGTAGCAGTGGTGGCATTACGTCTAAAAAGCACTCTGACTCACCATTTAGGTTTTTTTGTGTTCACCCGGTCATAAAGTAACTGTAACAAGCGGTGTGCTGCATATTAATGTGATCCACAATCAGCCAAACTGGTGCATTTCTGCTCACCTATCCCTGTGCTTCCTCATAATTAAAGAGGCTTCTGTTGTCAGAGATGTATAAATGGTAACTCATTTTGATTATAATTACTGAGCAAATCTAACAATGATGAGCAGTCAGCCACACTCATCCTGCTGCATTTACTATTTTAATTCCTCTGGGGCTGATGGCACATTTAAAAAAAATTTCAATAGGCAAAAATCAGTAATTTAAGGCAGAATAGTCCTCCTCTCCTCTCCTCCCTCTCCTCCTCTTCTCTCCTTTCCTCTTTCAGCCCTCCCTGCATGGACACAAGGCATGCAGCTCTGGAGCGATCGATAGCTAGTTAGCACAAATCACGGCTCCTGACAGTTTCTCATTTGAGTGCTTCAGACAGCAAAGATGAAAAAAGGGTGGAGGTGTATTTGAGAGGGGGGAGGGGGATTTTAAGATTGAATCTGATGCTTAGGCTACACAGAAGGGAGCAAAATAACATAATAATTTAAGATAAATCATAGCCCACAGTGTAGTTCCATAACATCCCACAGGCTTTTCACACTGCAAAAAATATCCATCTCCACCACTGAGTCGAGTTATAAGTCCTCAGCCTTGTAAACAAAAATCTGCCACTGGCAAGATAATGCCAGTGACACTAATGTAAAATAAATCAAGGCGATTCTTTAGTCCATTAGGCTTAACGAAATTTAACTGGGTCATAGAAAAATGACCATTTTAATTACAAAGAACTTAATTTGTGTAATTCCAGTAAAAATGATTCTTCCTCACGTATCTGGACATTTTAACGAATGTTCAAAGATGACATGACTTGTTAAGATATTTCTATGCTGTGGAACTATAACTGTCATGTGAGTCGTACATGCTGGCTAAAAAGAAGTGCAGCCATGTTACATTTTTTTTCCTTGCAGGTCAAATAGTTCTCTGACCCCTTCCAAAAAACCACACTTCTTTCCTCACCACAGCATGTACACACAGCACATGTCTTAGTATTTGTTTAGAATTATGCATAGATTCTTTTTATTCTTGTGTCAGATCAATAACTTCAGTAATGATGAACAGTAATAGATAAAAGCCTTGTTTTAAAGGTGAAAAAAATGCTTTGAAATTTAGTTCAGTTGTCTGGCGCTCATCTTTTCAGAGAATGTATCTCTATATGAAAAATGGCTTATTTCTAGAGAAACTTGAGGCTTTGTGCTCAAAGTGTTTTTACTCAGTTGTGTCAAGAAATTTACCTTGAGAAGTGGACCAGGGCAATCAGCAGGCTGTGTGTACTTTGGATATCTGTATCTGATGAGGTGAGAATGACCAGCGTTGGGGGTCAAGGATCACTTTAGTTCCTTTGAAGTTGAAGCTTTTCAATCTTGATCACCATTTCACTCAAATGTAAAGTAGGGAAGTGTAGAATAATTGCTGTTGTCGTGTGTATTTGTCTTTCAGGAGGATTTCAGGAGCTATATATCTTGCTATGCTTTAAATAAGCCCCAGTGCTGATATTTACAAGCAGTGTGTAACTTACTGGATGCTTGAGTATGCAGATAAAAGCTAAACTGTGCTTATAGGAACTTTATTCTGAGTGCTGATATCTGTGCATCCCGGCTCGCATCTCTGTGGTCTCTTTGTGCCTGTTAAAGTGATGCGTGTGGCAGTAATGTCCCCCACTGGACCCCATACTTGGCCTCCTATCTAAGTGACGTTGTGCAGCGCAAGTCTTTCGCCCAGGCACAGCAATACCAGTTGCAGAGTCTGGTGTGCTGCTCGGCTTACCCGAACTCTCAAGGAGGTTTAGCAAGGAGGAAGAAGTTTTTAGGTGTACACGATCAACTTTCCCATGTCAGTTAATGTTATTTCTCCTTTTTCTAAAAGCATTTTTTTTACGCTCTTCCTCTTCCCTTCTCTTCTGTATATCTTTGCCAGAAGCTGACCGCTCATTTGGAAAGTCGTGCATAGTCAAGATAACAGGCGAGCAGCAGGCGTAGGAAGTGATTCAGTTATTTTTATTTTTACTTTTCACTGTTTTGTTTTTTTTTTTTGCCCCGTACACAGTTTTTTTTTTTTTCACACTTCACAGTTGACCTCCTAGAATAGTTTTCACTCTTCACGCTCAGTAATCAGTCCTTAAACAGCTTTAATAATGATCAAATCTGTCACTCTGACTTTGACAGCTTTGAAAAGAAGAAGCTTTCGTCTTTATCACACCTACGAGAAAGTACTTAAAGCACAAAAAAGGAGGCTGTATTGATAGCATGGAGAACAATCCTGCGAGACTACCTGGCTTTGACATTTCGGTACAACAACAGCTCCTCAAATCACGCCAGTAATTTGTGCTTCCTTTTTCTAAAATAGAAGAAAGTGATTGGCATGTGCTTGAAATGTGGAGGGGGGAGGGGAAAAAACAGCTTGGGGCAGTCTGTGTTCTTTACCTGTCATTACAAGGTGTTTTATATCGACTTTTTTTTTTCTCCCAACAACACACATCCACCGCACACTTCTGCACTTCATCATTATGATAATCATAGCAATTAGCATTGTTAATATTGTTTTCCGAAAGTCATAATTCATCTTCCAGTGACTACTTCAAGCTGACTTGGTTATTGACAGGTTCATCCAAGCTGCAAAGGACGGTTAGTTTTTAGCAGCACAGATGTATTAATGCAAGAAAAGGGCAACACTTGAAAAAGTGTCTGTAGTTTGGACATAAAAAAACAAACAAACAATATGCATTAAAATATTTTAATGTCAAATTTTCTTTTACTCCTTTAGCGTGTGTGTGTGTGTGTGTGTGTGTGTGTGCACTGGCACTGCAACTTGCATATGCATTTGCCTGCTGTGGACATAAAGTTTGATTTATTTCGACTCAGTGTCATGCCCACGGCTTCAGCCTCAGATCTCAGGTGTCTCTCCCGTTGGAGCGCGTGCACAGTGATTCCTAACAAAACATTTAAGAGTATTTACTCTGAGTGTAAAGTATACAGTATCGAAATGCATCCGTCTTTATATTTAAAGCATCTAGATTTAAGACAGTTTCTGTTTGCGTGTGACATGTGCGTGGTTTTCATGTTC
Organism: Maylandia zebra; assembly: GCF_041146795.1. Taxonomy (NCBI): domain Eukaryota; kingdom Metazoa; phylum Chordata; class Actinopteri; order Cichliformes; family Cichlidae; genus Maylandia; species Maylandia zebra. Next base: position 15,131,419 of record NC_135178.1, read on the forward strand.
CTTGGGATCTTTGCAAGACAGTCAAAGGAAGCCTATTAAAGACACGTGCTGGTGACTGATGATGAGAGAGTGAGAGAAAAAGACGAACCAAAGTGTCAAGACTTTTTTTTGCGTTGCTGGAGTTTCAACTCTTCAAAATAGAACCTGCATCCGGTGTTTTGTTTTCCCTGGGGAAAGGTGTTAGAATAAAATGAAACTTGTCTCAGCATGTGGTAAATATTCTCCTTGGAAGCAGCAAGGAATGGAAAGCTGATTATACCTAGGCGATGCACAGAGGGAGGAGTTCCAAGCATTTGAATGTGGGTGCAAGTGGCAAGCCTCCAAAAATGTCCACGTGTCTTGTTTAGCGACACAGGGGTCCAAAGAAGACAGACGCATTTCAAAAAAACCAAACCCCAAAAATCAGTTTGATACAAAGGTCCCGAAAGATGTCCTGGGTTCATGTATTCACTGTTAGTCAAGTGCAGCTTTTTAAAAAGTGTGTGTGTGTGTTTTTACTTTCTTTTTTCCAGAGGTGTAGATGTTGTCATGCTGCCAGGAGCGGTTATGTTATGTGCCATACAGGTAGTCGTCAGGCAGTGTTTAATTTGTATTGTGGAACTGACAAATGAGTTATGACACTGGAGCTGTTTCTCTTGGGAGACAGAAGTAGAAACCGATGGCGGGCAAGAGAAACTAAGAGAGATAGAGAGAAGTTTTGTGTGTGTGTGTGTGTGTGTTTTATTTTTTTCCCCTTAAAAGAACATCTGTGGTTTCGCTCACGAGGTGAGTGAGGAGGTAATAGCTACCATTTGCATTTATGGAAGAGAAAATAATTCAATTTTTCCATCACTTTCATGCACCACAACCATTGTTCATTCTAGTCTGTGTGTAGGAGTTTTTGTTTTTTTTTCCCAGTGTAGCTGTGTATCTATAGCTCTTCAAATATGTCTGTCCATAAAACTGTCCCTACTTAACACCAATTAGAAAAATACTAAATAAACAGTATAATATTCTACATTTTACTCCTTACACTGTACATGTTGATTTGGGTTTTCTTTGTTTTGTTTTTGTGTGTGTGGCAGGTTGTGGTGAAAAATGAAATTGGGCACATTATTGTTTTAGCTCGAAACAAAAACCAAAGGCATGAGAAACATCTTCGAGTAGCCTTTGTTTTCATGTGTGCGCGAACCCTTCCGAAAAGACCGAAGCACGCAGTACTGTGCTGTGAAACAAAATAGAGACAGTGAAGTAGATCAATATGTCACTGACTTGGATGACATGTTGGACAGGTCCCGGACATGGTTGTGAGTTATGAAAGAGGCATTAAATCACTTCCCGTGTTCTGATTTGTGTCTGGTTTCCTAAGCGCTTCTTGTGGCCAGAGGCAGAGGTGTGCGTGTGTGTGTGCGTGCGTTTGTGTGGGTATGAGTTTGAGGAGATGGCAATGGGTGTGTTGTTGGTGAGAAGGTAACAAATGCTGGGGGCAGAGCCTGCCTGGGCAAGTTTTTCTCTCTCTCTTTTTTTTCCCCCCCACTTTATGTTTCAGGCCAGAGAACAGAGAGGAAATTCAAACCAAAATAACCTCTGTGCCCTTGCCTGAGAAATGTGCCCCTGCTCCCCGCAGATATCCTCTCTGCTCTGAGGGAAAGGTCACACTTCGGCAGTTGGGTGGAGATGAGGGGGAGTTTGCAGGCGCCCCCCCCCCGGTGCATGGATACCTGGGACAGTACCTTTGTTAGCCCCACTGATCTTTATTAAGGCTTGACTCAACATATTTCTTTGTTTTTAGGGATATTATTTGGCTTAGCCGCTTCAGATCATTTTTGGCATGTTCTGAGGTTTCACTGAAACCATATAATGAAGATTGCAAAGTGTTCTGCTCATCTTTGGTTATGTCTGACTCCTGAAGAGATGCAAAACTTTTACTCTTGCACGTCTTTTCCTGTGGCTTTTTCTCTGTGGATTGTAACGGGTGTTTTGTGCTGACAAAGACAGACTCCTCACACAACACCATAGTGTTAGTTGTTATGCTAAAGGAATCTGACCTGATGTCAAACACTGTCATAGGAGCGGAGGCCTTTGGGTGTTTTTTTTTTTTTTGTTTTTTTTCTTCTTTTCGCAGTGAGTGGAGCATTCTGATTGGTCTGGTTTGTGTTCAGAGAGGATGGGGTCACGGCCTCAGGAGCGTGAGGTTAAAGGTGAAGTGTCGTCATGGAAGTCTAGAGCTCGGGATTTAAAAAAACAAAACAAAAAAGGGGGGAGAGGGGGTTGCACATGCGTGTGCCGCATGAGATCCCGAGTCCTGGGAAATGTGTGTGATGGAGGCTTTTTGTAGATTCAAATATGTGGCATGCATTGATTTTTATTTATTTTTCTTTCCTTCTATCAGTTAATTTAAAAAAAACATGCAATACGTGCGTCAGTCGTCATTATTTTTAAGAGTAAGTGAAAAAAATGAATTGCCGCTGTAATACTTATTATTTAATGGGTGGAGGATACAGACTCGGAGCAGCCACTGTTTATCTTCCTGCGTTGCTTCGGGTGTGTTGAGTGTGTGCGGCATGACATGTAAACCCGTGTCAGGCCGTCAGCTCCCAGACACATTGGTGTCATCCAGACAACCAGAGCTGTGCGCTGTGCTCCCTGCCTTCATGGCATTCGAGCTCTACTCATCTCTGTAAATTGTTTCTGGCTGTGTCTGTGAGACAGCTCCACAACCCTGCTGCTGTTGTGCCTGCATGTCTGTGTGTGTGTGTGGGAGCATCATCACCAGGTACCAAATAAAAATGTACTGCACTTGGGGTAAGAGATATGGTGATATAAGAGCATCACGTTAAATTCAGTGCCTACTTAACACATCACTTTGGTAATCTTTTGTGGCTGTAATGTGGTTAAGGATATTTAGGTGTATTTGTGGCTCGGCGCAGCTGCTTGTGCCGTTTCCGTTTTATTAGGTATTTTCCCCGCGTGCTTGTTGAAGCTAAGCACTTGTTCTCTTCAGATGAATTGGCTATTATTGAGATATTACCGTGGATATGAATTCTACCTTCGTCAGTGAACAACCCTAACAAGATAGATCTTATTGAGCGGGGGGGTAGAAGAAAAAAAAAGATTCTCCTGCTTGTAAAATGTCATGGTGATTTGGGATTTGGTCTGGTGTGATTTAGAATTTCACACCGTCGTTTCCACCTTTTGAACAAATCTGTCGGCATGGATAATGCTTGCGATTTAAATGTAGTGTCAGGATTTTTTTTTTTACCCCCCTCAACCCATAAAATCACAGTCTCTCTCATAATACTCATACTGACTAATATATTTGATCATGTGGTGGTCAAATGTTTGTGTGTTGGATTTTGCATATGTTTTTAATGCTAAATGGCAATCACCCCATTTTTTTCCTCCTGTGTTTAGTAGTATTTTTAAAGCATTTCTTATGCTTGTATATGTGTAAAATAAACTGTGAGAATATGGAAAGGATGCATTTATGTTTGTGGGAAATATTCATTTTGTTGTATTAGACTATGCATACATTTTTTTGTTAGTGTATTTTCCACCCTTTTCCTTGTGTCGAAGCTGAGTAATATGTGTAGCCGGGTTCGTGTGTGTGTCTTTCTGCGTGCACGTCCGTATGTAGTCAGGCGTATGTGTGTGCACGTGGAGCAGCAGCTGAGGGCTTGTGTGAGTATGGCAGTGGCAGCAGCGGTTGGTGTGTGTGTGTGTGGGGGTTTTTGTTTTTTTTTTGGTTTTTTTTTTTTGGGTGCGTGTGTTGTCAGTTTGCTGTGTGTCAGCAGTGAGCCACGGGAACGCTTGGCTGCCTATTCAGGCCGGTGCGGACCCTGCTGTGCCCAGCTAGCATGAGCTGCTGGCGGGTGCTGGAGGGCACAGTGCTGGGAAGAGGGAGTGTGAGTGGTTACGGTGGAGAGGGGGGGGGGCGATACTGGCAGGGGGTTGGGGATCAGCCGTGCTGAGGTGTATGACTGGACCCTCTGGCAAATGTGAGATCTTGTCACAACCGCCACCAACACCGCTCTAAATCCTCATATCTCCCTTACCCCCTGCACCCTCAGCCTCCACTTACACCACGTCTGTAGTCCTTGGGAGGGAGATGGAGACAGAGAGACAGAGAGAAGAGCTCACAGAGACCGGCAGTCAGAGATGCAGATGAAATGGAGAACAACGGGGAGGCTTGGCTGCCTGACCTTTCACCAAATCCCCCCACTTTTCCATTCCAGTGGTCGCAGCCCAGACGGACTGGGGGCAAGCCCGCCTGAGCGCCTGCATGTCTTCCTGCCTTTCTTGGTTGTCCTAGCTGCATGGTCTTATCTAGTCTAGCTCGGCCTTCTCTCTGCCTGCATAAAATCGCTGCTGCCTAAGCCTTTTATGAGGGCAGAGAGAAAGGGAGATGGAAATGGTAAGCAAAGCGAAAATAAAACATGGTTAAGAAGCAAAGGAGGATGAGCAAAAAGAGAACACAGGGTAAGGGATGAGAAAGGGGCTGGCGCGATGCTTCTCTTTTCTCCTAGGTGAGCGCTAGCCTGACTGGTGCGTTGTGATCTGCAGCCTCTGTGCCCAGACTGTCGTCTATCACAGCCTCTCCTTTCTCTGACGCATGTAACTCAGCTTGTCAGCGCTGTTTTCCACCTGTCTCTACACTCAGACATCTAGTTGTCCCTGCACCTCAAAGGTCTTCGTCTTCGTGCAGCACACCGATCCGTTTCAACCATCCGCACAGAGTATGTTTTGTGTGGGGAGGAGATGGGAGATTAATCGGACTGATTTAAGTGAAGGATCCTTAACATCTTTATACGCATTTTCTCTTTGCTCTGGGCTCGCTTGGAGGCAGAGCCCAAAACACAGGATGCAACACTTGTGTCATAACACCTAGCCCTAGCACTAACTCTTTGCTAGTGTTTCTCTTATTTTAGTTTTTTATGTGCCTGCTTCCCAACTTTTCCTTATTTCTGGCCTCTTTTCTCTCTGATTGCTACAGTCTGCATCTTGGCAGATATGTTTGATGAATTGTGATGTGCCACATTTAAAAAAATAAATAAAAAAATCTTCTCCTGGCTAATTTTTCCACTGAACAGAACACAAGGCTTTTTGCAACCATTTATTATGACGCTTCACACATTGGTGACACAGGGTCGATGCTGGGGCATGATCATTATACCAGTAAATTGGGTCAAGCGGGGCTAAAGGACAGGTGTCTCGGTACTCTCTGGCCCACTGACCAGAGGTCATTAGGAGGGTTCCACATTTGCATGCCTGGTCGCAGCCAAAATATATGCGCTTACATTTAACGTACGCCCGTGTTTTCACGTGTTTATATCAGGCGACAGGAGGCGGATGCGAGGAGAGGGGAGCTTTTGCTTGTATCCTCCTATTCGGGTCTTATTGATGGGTGGTGGAATAATGTTGAATTAATTTCACAGTGCAGATTTAGAGTGGGATGTGAAGATGACACTTGTTTAATTAAAAGTGTGTACTTTAAATGGTTCGTCTGAATCAGAGAATGCCAACTGCTTGAAGTTGTTTTTTCCATTTTTCTGCTGTCTTAATTAACCGCTTCCTCTCTGTTGTTGTCTGTCTGCAGAATCTGAGCTCACCCAGAGTAAGCCTGGAGCTGGAGCCCCTGGGGCTGTAGGAGGTGGGAGCAGTGGAGGAACCCACCTGCAGTGCCTGTCTGTCCACTGCACAGACGAGCTCGGGGACAGTAAAGGCCGAGGGGGGCCCGTCTCGTCGTGGCGCTCTCTCCACTCTGATATCTCAAACCGATTTGGGACGTTTGTGGCGGCACTAACTTGAGGGGGGGAAAAGAAGAGAAGAAGACGATGACCCAGCAGGACGAATTAAAGAAGATCAGACAATATCAAGAAAGAGAGATTCAGAGACATTTAACCACGATAAGGATGCGACTATGTTAATTTGTGGATGGAACGACTGTGTGCCGCTCTTGCCTGTTCAGGGAGAGAAAGACATTTACACTCACAAATGGAACACAAATACAGCTACACACACGCACACGTGCACGCACACAAACACACGCACACACACATGCTCACAGACACTCGAACACCATGTTTTGTTTTCTGATACATGCAGTCACACTTAAGAAAACTGCTGGACAATAACAGCACGGGGCTCTACTCGACGATGCCCACATCTGGAAAACCTCAAATCATTTATTTTTCTTTTCTTTTCTCGGTTGAAGAAAAATAAGAAATGTTAAAGGAGGAGAACGCAAAAACGAGAAGCATAAGGAGAGAGGTGAAGTTGTCATTGGCTTTGATTGTATACCAGTGTGTAGTCTTATGACTTATATTACTACCTGTTCTTAAACTTAGCTAAGATTGCCTTTGTAATGTGTATGGCAACTTCGGCATATGTCAGTCAAAACTCCCCCCCCCCCCCCCCCAAATAATAAAATAAAATCCTGGCCTTTCACTCCTGTATTACAATTAAATATGGCCCAGTGGTTCAGAAACACCCCAAATACTAAAAAGGAGAACGAGAGGAAGGCGGGATTACGCTTGAATGTAACTCAGCAATTTTCCTTGTGAACACAAAGTTGTTCCTCTTTGTCAACGCGAAATTTAACCTTTATCGTTTGCTGCTCTAAATCATAAGGTTTGTTGTAGCTCTCTATTATTTGCATTTCTGAGAATGTCTTTCCCTCATTCTATTCTATTCTATACTTTTTTCTGCTTTTCTCTTCTGTAGATCTTGTGAGCTCAACCACTTGTATACAACTCAGCCAATGAAAACTAAAAAAAGGGGAAAAAAATGGAGGTCAAGGGATTGATAAATAAGGGAATTGAAAAAAAGATTATTGGTATTGCACATGTATAATAAGAGAAAATTTGCTGTGTGTTAGGCAATCTTGTAATCTTTAAATAAAGCTTCTGTTGAATTTGAATTTCTCAAACAATAGATGGAGGACTGTGACGGCAATTTAAAAACTGATTTTTTTGTTTCCTTTTTTTAATAATATGTAAAGTGCAGTCGTCTGTTTTCCTGCATATTGTATATATCTGTATATGTTTTATTGAGTAACTGAATAACAATAAATATGACGTTAAAGGTGGCCTTGGTGTTTTCATTTTGTTTGTTTTTTCTAAGAGTAACCCCCCCCCCCCCCCACACACACACACACTAAATACAAGAACAAGCTAAACACAGATTGTCTATTTAATGAATAATAAATACTGTGAAATACCGTGTGCGTATTCTGAAGATCAGGGAAATCTAGAGTATATTCCAAGCGACAGATGTGACAGGAAAGTTGTGGACTGATACATAACACCTGACAAGCGTGCTGGAACCGGTGTCATATTAATGCCTGAAGCAGGCGCATGAGAAATGCTGGAAAATGTGGCTTCCTGGTGGATTTAGAAGCCGAGACAATTCATTTCATGTATACTTGCTTACGACATGTGTTGCATTTTATTCCCTCAACTTCCCTGACATCTTTGCTCCCATCCTCTAATACATCTCTAATAAATCAGCAGTGATGACAATAAAAAAAAAGAAAAACAATAAAATTAGTTCTTGATACAAATAATGTTAAAAGGCATATAACTGAAACAGAAATGTAAATTAATAAATCAGTTATTCTCCAATTTTCTGTCTCACTACTTCCAGCAGCCTCAGCATGCGCGCGCGCGCACGCACGCACACACACCCTTTTCCACTCCCCAGACCCTCTTTGGCTCACCTACTCTTTATTGGCCATCTGCATGGATGCTTAATGCTAATCAATAACTCCCCTGTGTGCCAGCTCTGAGGTGGAGACGTCAATGCTACCTAACAGGACCAGCGATCAACCTTCATCACTGCGGTCTAGGATACGCACACACACAAAGTGGAGCTCCCTCCAGGACCCTGTCTGTGTCATTCAGGTGTGTTTGTGCTTGCTGCTGTACTTGGCGCCTGCTGTGTAGGATTGCACAGCCTGTTGTGAGCGTGAAGCACAGAGAGCTGCAGCGTTAGCAAACAGCAGAGACTGGTTATGTGAGGGACTGTCATATAAGTCGGGAGTGCCTGTTTAGGGCGGGAGAATAACTGTGAGTGTGAGATAGATGGGGAATAAATGCTGATCGTTCTGTTCACTATAAAACTTAAGGTGGAGATTGTCTGGTTTTAATACTCCAACACGTTTATTTGCCTTAGCGCGACGCGGAGTGCGCGTTGTAAGCATTTAATCTCTCCAAGCATGCAGTGCATTTGTTCATAATAAGGCAGTTTTGTGTGTCACGTGTCTATTCTCACAGAACATTTTGTACAAAAGGACAACAGGTTCAAAGTCGTGGATGACACTGGTTAGACTAGTAAAATGCAATAGAGCTGACAGGAGTGAGTCACTTAAATCAAAAGGCATGTCTTTTTTTAGGGATAGACTGGGTGTCTGCTTACTGATCAAAACAGGTTCAAGTGCTTTTTATTGTCGGCTAAATCTAGGCTATGCTTAGGCATTGTGTTTGCTCATACCAAGGTGCTAAATTTCCTAGAGAGTCACTGCAGTCTGTGCATGCCAGGAGACTCCTGTGGTGACACGCTACCTGCCTACCTGTCTGGTTTGGCTGACCTCTTAAATAGCAGGACAAGGGCTTGTGCTCACAGGTTTTTCTGAGCTCACAGTTTGTGAATAACAAACAACTGGTATCTACCTGAAACTCTATTTTTGCCATCCCAAAGAGAAAACTGTATCACAGTCTGACATGCAGTCTCACGATCTTCCTCTGTGTCAATTTGTTGTTGTAATAGACCTAAATCCAGCAGTTATTGCAGCTCTAAACAGGTTAATTGGGTTTTGTGTGTCATAGAAGCATAGAAATGCAGCTCGCTTGCTCTGTTTTCTCAAACATACCATAGCTGCCCAGCCACATGCCATGTGTGACACAGCGACAAAGAAGCCTTGGGATATTGGCTCCAGTCAAGATCTTTGATACTGGGCATTTTCCATCAATGGGCGCCTCTGCATGGCAGCCATATTGGGAGGGAGAATACTGTGTGGTCGCCTGAGAACTTGTGTGTTTCCCAGCCAACGTGCATCTAAAGAATAACAATTTCACTAGCCATGAAGACCATCCATGGAGCCGTGGGGTCCGTGGCCAGAAAGCTCGGCCAAACACTCCACACTCACGCAGCTTTCTATGTACTCCTATAAATACATCTCCTATTTGTATAGAGGCGATATGCATCTTTGGGAAAATACCACAATGTTGACATAAGAGCACCCTCTACACTCTCACCTCCCCCTCCCATCTCTCTCTAAACTCCTACCCCTTGCTGAACCTTTCACTGGTTGGGAGAGAGAGAGTCAGAAAGACGGAGAGAGTGAGGGAGAGAAGGAAAGAGAAATGGAGGGAGACTGAGAGTAAAAGAAGTGTCTCTTAGAGGCCTCCACGGTCTTTAAACCACTATGGTATCCACCAGAGCCCTCACATACACTTAGGCTCTAAAGGGCTTTTGTCCTGTAAAGAGGGGGTTTGGCTAAATTGGGGGTGCTTGTGCATTGGCGGGTGGGATTGGGCTGGATGTAGTATATTTGGCTCCCACGTCTCCATCACTGGAATGGTGAACTTTTTTTTTTTTTTTTTTTTAAAGCTAAGGAGTTGGAAGGTGGGGTGTGGGGTGGTCGTTTTTTTTTTTTTTTTTTTTTTTTTTTGGGAGGGGAGAGAAGTTTGGAAATCTTCCAAACAGTGCCTTTTTGCTTTCAAAAAAACCCCTCTACTTGTGTAAATGTGCTCTTTGTCCCTTGGCCTATTGTTTGAATAGCATTGTGGACTTTTTGTGGGAAGCTCACAGGGGCCTGGGGGCCTAGGGGGCCAAGGAGGGACCAAGGGGGGCGCTGCCTGAATGACTTAGACCCAGGACATGGAGCTGTGGAGGCACCAAGGTACAATTAAGAAATGTTAATGCATGCATACACACACATGGAAATACAACTCCCCACACATGCTTGGAAAAAAATAACCCAATGCACTCAAAACTCTATTAACATTCAAAAAAAATGTTAACAGTATGAGTCTTTCTGAGAACTGTCCCATTGTAGTAACTTCTTTGCTGATAGAAACAATATGAAAACCGCCCGGCTCCCTCCCCCTATTAAGGGATTTCTTAATAGAGCTGAATGTCTGGAGTCCCTCGCTTCAGCCAATTCATGACATCCATCTGTCCTCGCTCTCAAAAGATGCCGGCAGGTGGAAGAAAAGCACAGAGCATTTGCATTTTGGGGCCCATTTATTCTTCATTTATTCTTCAGAGTCCATGGGTCAGTCCAGTAAAAAGCTTGCCTGTATTGTAAAATTATGGAGTTGAAGTATGTTTAAAAACACTAACTCCTGGGAAATGCAAGGACTTTGGACCTGCGTATGGTGCAGCCGAGAGAAGCAAAGAGAAGTAGCACACTTTACATTGTGATGAAGTCCTTGTAGAACCGAATGCAGTTAAGCAATAAAGTTGTTGTGATGCCATATTGCAACAGGTGCATTTAGTTACACAGACCTCATGCAGATTTATTTCAGATCCAATCAGGATAATGTAATGCGGATGAAGTAAGACCTAATGAGTAATCACTTGCATGTAAGGACAGATTACTAGTACTTGAAGTTTCTGCGACTCTGTAAATCCCTATCCTGGCTGTACACAGACCCTTGACTATACTTCCAATTACTATACTTCCTATAGTTGGTTAGATACCAAAGGCTCTTCTGAACTCTCCTTCACTGTCATCACTAGATATCCTGTGACCTTCCTAGCACTGATTTCCCCCCCCTCATCAGAGCAGCACACGAGCTTTCCACTGGAAGGTGATTGAGCATGGCACCCTGCTCTACCCTGTCCTGCTTTGTCTGGGGACGTGTGCCTGTGTCAGGATCCACAATTAGTGGGGCGCGTCCCCTACCATTAATCACAGAGCAGTCCTGGATCTCAGTACCCTACAGCCACACTTACTGACAACTTACTCAGCATCAGCAGCCTTATGCTAGCATCCTCAAACGCAGCGAGGCTATGTGAAACCAAACATATTCTGTTTTTTTTCCCCTTCTCCCATAGAGTCTAACATTGCATTTCAGTATAAGAACTCACTGAACTGATGCTATATCTTGTATTTTATTCAGCATTGTCACCACACGAGATCTTCTCAGCATGTAAAATATGCACGGATGTAAAACTGAAATCCCACAGACGACTTTGCAGTGTCACATGAACTTTGCAGCCCGTGCGATGTACACCAGTGAAGTCATGAAAAACAATACGTGCTTTTGGCGGAACGAACTGCAGACAGACAGCAAACACAAACCTGACCTCTTGAGGGGAAAGTATATCCCCAATTCCCATTTCACTCAGAGTATTCAGATCAATACTGTGGCAGGATGTTAAATATTTGTCATCAGACGATCACACATTGATGAAACAAATCAATGGGTGATAGGAGGCAATGAGACAGAGCTGTGTGCTTGCTTACCTAGCTCCTAAGAGACGGGGAGGGAAAAGAATGGGAACGATGGAGGGAGACAAAGATTTGTGGCTCTCGGGGGCTGAGATTTTTCTCTTGGGTACTATTTGTTTGTCTTTTTCTTTTTGTCAATAAGGGACAACCATGAGGAAAAGGATAAAGGAACTTATGGGTGGGGGTGTGAAGAGTTTCCCCTGAGAAAACTCAGAAAATTCCATGCAGTTCATTTAGTAAGCTTTGCATTCTTTACCCACATGCTTGTATATAAGACATCACACACATAATTCTCTGACATAAACTGATATGTTGAAGCACAGACACACTTTGTCCCGCACTTACACACAAAAACTGTTCTGCATGCTCTGACTGTCTTTATTTAACGCATAATGAATTTTTTGCCGGCTTTCTTTCGATCACTCTCTCTCTCTGTCTTTCTCTGTGCTCTCTGTGCTTTGTAAAAACAGAGGAATGAAAAGCAGCCAGATGGTAGCTCAGGCCTAATATAAAATCAATACACTGCCTCCAAGAGAACTGAAGGGGGAGAAAAAAAGAAGAAGAGTTAGTGGGGAAAAAAAAGAACATTTAAACACCAAATTTGCCAAAATAGAGTTCTTTGGTCTCTCCTTTTCTCTCTGCTCTCTCTTTCTTCTCCTCTTTTTCTCTCTCATTCTGTTTTTTTCCCCTCTCTGACACAAATATGTGAGCCGAGACATGCACGCACAAATTGAGTCAGTGTGCTTCAACCACTCTCTCCAGCTTTGAGTACACCCGTGCTGCCGAACTTCCCCACCTACTGTCTCGCTACGCACCTCTGGGGCACGCAACAGGGCTTGCTCGTGTGCGCGAGTGTGTGTTTGTGTGCGTGCCAATGATAGCACACAAGGATGTCAGGACATCTCATTGGGCCCTAAATTGAGAGGGAGGAGGGCAAGGTAGAGATAGCCTTTGAAGAGGGAGAGGACTGAGGGCCATTGAGAAATCATTAGGGTAATGATAATTGGTGCAGTGAATAAGCAAAGAGACAAGAAGAGGAGGACAATATATATGCATTTGAGTGTGTGTGTGTGGGGGGGGTTAACAGATGCGGTGTTGCAAGAAACTGTGATTGACAGCTGCGTGCTAGATGGCGATATGGGTGCACAACTTTTTTTTAAATGTGTTTGTGAAAAACAGGAAGATTGTGTGTTTTTAAAATAGAGAACGACAGATGTGTGTGTGTGTGTGTCAGCTCCACTCTGTGTGTAAGGAGCAGTAAAGCCTGTCCCCCAGTGACTGGGCCTGCTTGCTGGGTGACAGATAGCCCAGGGAGAGAGGGGACACCAGGCTGTTTAGCTGATAATTAAGGAGGTTTTATCTTAATTTGAGCTGTTACTCTCTATCCTCTCTTGTGATTTATGAGTCACTGGCCAGCCCTGCTTCCCTGCTCTGCCCCTTAGCTTTGGGAACAAGACAAAGGAACCTCTTCCCTTTCTACAAACACATTCATAAATTCCACATGTACATTATCACCAGTGCAAACTCTGTAGCACTGACACACACAAACTGATAATTACACAGATCCTAAGGAATACATTTGCACACGAGATCTCAGAGGAGCCCATGGGCTCAAAGCCCACAGTATCAGCACGCTGGCTGATTGATATCTGCATGCTGCGGTGCAACAGGTCTCTTCCACCGCCTTTATTCTCCTCAGTGAGGCTCTGGTGGTAATGAATCATATGTGGAAAAAGGGGCTGAAAGTTTAACCTCTCACAAGCTGGCCTGCGAGAGAAATGGAGAACGGCACAGTATTCAGTTTCTGCAAGGTGGAGTGACCGCAGGCAAGAGTTAACTCGATCTTCAGCTGGGTGGGGTATGAGGTGAAGAGAAGGCAGGGTGGAGGAGTTGGGGTGGGGTAGAACAGGCAAACAATGCAAGCCACTGTTCTCAACCTATCACCCCCTGGGGTCACAGAGGAGAAGACATGCTAGTGCAACCTCATCTCCTCCAGTCGCCTTTCACATAAAGGCCGGGGATTTCTCCTGCGCCCCGGCTTGGATGTTGTTTTTACCAAGATAGTGGGTAGGTCTTTTGGCCGAGCGTGTCTCAGGCTGTGCTGTAATAATCCCACAGGTATTTGGCCTCAGGGAGGGACCTTCACACCTCCACAAAAAAAAAAAAAAAGGAAAGAAAAAAATAATGTTGGGCAAAAAGAGTGTTGGCAGGTGTGTAAACTCAGACGTCATTCTCTGCGTCTTTCTTTTTGAGCTGCATTTGTCCAAACTTTTCCAGTTAGTCTACATTCAGGAGATTTTTCTGTCGTGTAGTACAACCGTTCAAACCGGTCACAGTTTTTCTAGCGCTATGACCTTTAACTTGTTATCTCTGCTGTTTCCATAACAAGTTCGTAATTGTTTTGACCGGAAAAAAAACAAAGACAAGTAAAAAGAAATCCAGCGGGAGGAATTCCCATGTGAAGGAATTTTAAAGATGTTTTCTTCTGCGTGGATCAAAACTTAAAAAAAGCCGAAGGCGCGCTTAGTCGGAGAGCATGTGTGTGCTTGTGGATGAGGCGTGCAACAGGGCTAGCTGTCCAACAGTGGGAGTCAGAAACATGTTTGTGTTTCTAAACGGGGCCTCCCTGTTTGCTCTTATCTCTTTTCTGGTGGGACAAGTGAAGAGGTTAAAAAGGAAGTTAGTGGTTTCAGCCAAAGGCACAGAGTCGTCTCGGGGCACGAAACCTCATCTGTCCCCATCCTCTAGCCATATAGGCTCTTAACTTTCACCCCTGACCCTGTCACACCCTCCTCTGTGCTCCAGCAACAACAAAAGCAGGAGATTAGGGAAATCAACAGGCTAGAGGGGATTACTGTAGCCCTTTTCATCTCGGCCTGTGCTCACAGTTGACACAATCTATTAGCAGTACTTCAACTTAATCTGAGTGCAGTTTACTTTTTAGTTTGTGTATTTATGTTAGAAATGGTTTGTACATAGACTTGTAGAAGAAGTCCACAGAAAAAACTGGCCGTGTGTGCTTTTCATTTACAAAACTTAGATTAATAAACACACACACAGACACATGCAGCACACATATAATTAAGCGGCTTAGCTGCCGGAAACACTAACATGTGTTTGTTGCTTTGTGTTAATTTTAGAGGGTGTCTCTGAAGACAGACACTGGAGAGTCCAGCAGGAAGTCACTGGAGTTTTAGCCCTCTGAGCTAGAGAGGTGCAAAAGTTCAGCAGAATGTGCAAGTGGGAGTAAATAACGGATAACTGTTTAGCCGTCTTTATTGTGTTTTGTTGCTGCAGTGGCCTATGATTAATAAAAAATCTTGTGTTGCTACACAAAGTTGGCTGCAAGATACAGAATGGCTAAGTAAGCTTTAAAACAAAATGCAGAAAGTTGCTCTTGCAAAAGCACAGGATTCAGTTTCTGCACACTCACGTCTCTTAATTACAGTTAAGTTCTTCTTCTTTCTCCAGAAAACCCTGCATATCCTTTTCTTTACTTTTTTTTTTTTTTGTGAACCATGCCTGAATCGCTTTCGGCTCTCAGGGTCTGGCAGCAAGTCAAAACTGTGTGCTCGACCCTCTGGAAGCACGTCTGCTAACCGTTAAGCCGTTTAGCTCCTAATACCAACAACAAACACTCTTTCTGTGTTGGCCCTGGGCATAGAGCACAGAGCTGCCTGTGAGGGAGGTCAGACAACTCTATAATCGGACTCTACCCATCTGCCCTCTCCTCTTCCACACTGAGCGGCAGGTTGGGCTCCTCGGCAGGGGACTAAGTGGGACATGGGGACACAGATGCCCACTGACACTGGACCACTCGGGGAGCTTAAGCCTCAGTGTAGCCACAGCCCGATCTCACAATGAGCAACTCCTTTAATGATGATGCGTGTGTGTGTGTGTGGATATTGTATGTGTTTAGCACCTGTGAGCAGGAATGTGTGGATGTGTGAGAGCTGGTTTTATGAGCATGCATAATTGTGTGTGGAGAGGTGTGTGTGTGCCTTTATATTTATGAAGTGCTAGATCAGACATTTAATTTGCCACAGCCTAGTGAATGTGCAGAGAGGCGTCTCAGTAGATGTGTGCTGTCACCACCCTCTCTGCCATGTCTCTGCATCGTACTCCTTTTCCTCCCACCCTCATTCTCTCTCCTCTTCTTCCGCACTCCCTTCCTCGACCCTCTCGCCTGTTCCTGCACCCCATGCTGGGGCTAATTTTAGAGTTTCTTCCCTGAATCCCAGAGTGCAGGTGGTTGTCTCTCCACCCCTGCCTAGCTGAGAAGCTTTGCTCATGGATGTGCTCCACAGAGTGCTTCAGTGCTCCTTTGGGGCATGTAGAAGGTGTGCTGGAGGGGAGGGGAGATTGAGCACTGGGGAAAGTGGGGGTGGAGGCAGGTAAGCTACAGCTCCATGCTCTTTAACCATGCCAAGATGCCATGGTAACAGCAATCTACCTCGTTAATGGGTTATTTTTCTCATTCTTTTCTTTTGTTTTGTTCCCCCCTCTCTGCTGTTCACCCTATTCACTGGAAGAGTGCCGTTCTCCACTCAGGAGTGCAAGCTCACAGGTGATTGGCTAAGCAGAATCCCTGGTGACGTATTAGCAGCCAGACAGTACACATACTGTTCTGAACACACTAACAGGCACCTTTCTGTCAGACAAACTCAAATAAGACACATGTAACTGAACGTGCACACCCCAGAAGTGCAGTTTAGATTCATGCGTGGAGTGTCTGCCTTTTAATGTTCTAAATGAAATCAGTTTTTCCACAGATCATGAGTAAAATTGGCTTGCAGCACCATGTGCAATGCGATTTTGAACACTCTGTGTACAGTCCTGAATTTACTGTGAATTCAGGAGTGTATAAAAAAAAAAAAAATCAAGAAGTGCAGCTGTCGATAAATAAAATTCCCCTTTCAAAATGAATGATAGCTCTACTGTAGAGCTGTAAATCAATCACTTTACATAAAACACTTTTTTTTTTTTAAAAATAAATTTTGAATTTACTTTGGAATTTATTTAAAATCGCAGATGGGAAAAATAAGGCTTCACAGAAAATGTGAAAATTGTATTTTTTTATTTTTTTGCAACAGTGACTTTTTTTTGTTTCTCTTTAAATTTAGCTAACACAGAAAGGCCATGTGCCCCAAAGCACAGTGGAAGAGTGGATACTTTGCTTAAATTGAATTGTTTCTTTCATATTTCTCTCTCTCCCCCCCCCCCCCCTCCCCCTTTGTGTCACTGACTGACTGTAATTGAAATTGGAACTGTTTCACCAGCAGACAACTATGATCTCAATGACCGCTAAGCTGCCTAAAAAAAATAAATCCTGCACCAGAAAGTTACAAAACAAACTGGGCAATGTCTCACTTTGTCGTCTGTCCACCTAGATTTGCTCTCTTGTTGTTGTTTTTGTCCTAGCTTTTGGGCCCAATCATTACATGTAGGCATTCATTCAACTGCTTTAACAAGCCTACTGGGGCATGAGCTGAGCTATCTGTGGGACATGAATCGGACCTGGCCAAGGGCACAAATCACAGAGAGGGAAGAAGAGAGACCCTGACAGCAGAGGGCTGTGGCTCAGCTTTCTCCCTCCTCCCCCCTTTGCTCCTTGGTGGATTTTGATTTTTTTTTTCTTTCTTCTCTCTGTAGCCTGCTGCTGTTGAGAGCTCTGACTTGGCTTGTTAAAATTAATCTCCATGCAGAAAGCGGGTAGAGGACAGTTGTTTTTCCCGCCTTGCACTGCTACGAGCTGTGTTGGTGAGGGAACCGGTGTATCGGCCTCTGTGTGCCGTTTTGGATGGAGCTGGGATGTGATTCATCATGTGGCGGTCAGGCGAACTCAACAGGCATAACCACAGCCAGCCACACCAAGCCATCTGAGACCATGCAGGGCTGTTTGGTTGGCTGCTCTCTACACACAGCATCACTCTAAACACCCAAGGGAGGCAACAGAAGTGGCGTGTGAAACGTACACATGGGGGGAAAGGCTGGAGGGTGCAT
The DNA here is from genome assembly GCF_041146795.1 of Maylandia zebra. Classification (NCBI taxonomy): domain Eukaryota; kingdom Metazoa; phylum Chordata; class Actinopteri; order Cichliformes; family Cichlidae; genus Maylandia; species Maylandia zebra. Next base: position 15,148,859 of record NC_135178.1, read on the forward strand.
GAGCTCATGCTTGTTGATGTGTGCGTGTGCACAAACTGTATACATGCGGATATGTTTGTGTGTGGGGTGCATGTGTTTGATTTAAAAAAAAAAAAAAAAAAAAAAAGAGCCTGCTGAAATCAGCGGTTTTGGAGGGTTAGAACACAATGTGAAAAGATTCTGAGAAAAAGTGGGGAAAATCATGTTGCTGTGCCTTTTTTTTGTAAGTCTTTCTTTCCATAGCTTGTCTGCGGAGTAAGTTTCCAGCCATGACTGAGGCCTCAGGTTCCCGGGATGGAGTGGGGATGATGGTGGAGGGGGTGGCTGTATTTCTGTCTTCGCTTCCTCCATATTCCCTGTCTTCCTCCTTCTTTCTAGTTCTCCCTATGGATTGAGCTGAAGGACATGTCACTACAACAGTGCGCTGGATGAGACAAGCCCACATCTCTCCCTCACTCCTTCCTCCCCTCTCAGCCTTCCAAATTCCCTCCCTTGCCTCCTCCCTCCATGGACTTTTTCTTTTAACTCTTTTTTTTTTTTTTTTTTTTTGTGTTTGGCTTTTTCTTCTGTCCCCACAAACACAAACACATAAACAAACTCAATTAGCTAATGACACTGGCCCGGCCATTGGGTGGTCCTAATTAACGTTTACTGGCTGCCTGATGTCAGCTCTCAAGCAGTGATTAATAACTAGCCCCCTACCAGCACAGGCACACACATACACACATAGAGGCCGTAAACACAGAGGTGAGGGGTGCTTTTTTTTTTTTTTTTTTTTTCATTTTTCATATTATGATATTACCATGCAACTGTCTAAGGCTCTGACAACTCAACATGCAACATGTGCCAGTTGGCCGCAAACCAGAGCTGTTTTTTGGTTTGTTTGTTTTTTAATGGTGGACAAGCACTCTGGAGTGGTAGAAGCTGTAATATGATCATGTAAATCCGCTGTGCTGTTAAACAGATTAGAGCCTTAGGGTAGTACAGTGGAGTAGTAAGAGGCTCCGTCCAAACATACCGGACCCAGCAGACAGTGTGTGAACTGGCCCCGAGGAGCGCTCTTCAGGAAAGACTGCTGTTTAGCTTGCAAAGGGTTAACATCTGCTGGGCTTGCAGACTCCCTGCGTGTGACGCACTGTCTCGATGAGGGAAAGTCTAACAGGAAAGGCAGTCTAAAAAAGGTCCCTGTGCAGCGAGGGCCCAAGGTACATTTTCTTTGGCCCTCTTCTCACATTTTTTTGCACTTGTTTTTCCAATTTGCTTAACTACAGTTCAATGGTTTGTGGATTTCCAGATTGCTGTACGGGTTCCCCATTGATTTTGATGGTGGAAAGGTGGAAGAGTCATCTCTTATAGCTATTGTGAGGCTAATTTGACATTTTTTGTTTTTTAGCTATGTTTTTAGTGTGAGGCCCGCTTGCCTGCCACAGGTCTTGCTAACTATCTGCTGCTCCTGTTGCCCATAAGTTTACTGTCCTGTTGATGCACAATCCCTCTAAACTGCTCAGAGATTTCTGGTGATAAAACAGCATCCACCTGACCCAAAAGATCTACGTGTTTGTGTGTGCATGCATATATGTGTGTTTGTGTGCGCCCGAATACGAATCGGGTCAGTTGGGAGGTGGACACAGCAGTGACAGGGCTTCATATGCTAATATGCTGCACATGTGGCTCTGGTATTGGAGGGCTGGGGTGGTCAGAATGACCCCCTACCCATTTCCACCCCATCCCATTCATCCCCACTGAATGTGGCTCTCCATTCATGCTGCTTTCACAGAGGAGGGAGGGAAGGAGGGAGGAGGAGAAGGAGGGACCGTGGTCACAGAGGGAAAGAGGTGGTCTTTCTCCTTTCCCTGGCTCAGAGAGAAGGAAAAACAATTGGTGTGCAAATGGATTCCTCTCCTTATTCCTGGATGATTCCCCTCCCTTCTTCTCCTCCTCCTTCTCTCTATCCCTCGTTTCTGTGGTCCCGGGAGGTTTAGAAAGGGAAGAACAGTAGAGAGGACAGCTATTGGCTGATCATCTGTGTTGAATCAAAATAAATAAAATGGGATAGTGTGCATTTTGTGGGCGTGTATTTAAACTGTGTCTTTATGTGTTTATATATGTGTGTGTGTGTGTGTGTGTGTGTGTGTGTGTGTGTGTGTGTGTGTGTGTGTGTGTGTTCACGCTTGTCTGTGTGCTAGCTAGCCTGTCAAAGGAGAAAGGCCCCCAGTGTCCTCTGTAATTTTCATAGGTCAAAACTGACAATGGCCACTTTGATAGAGAAGCTGTGGAGATGTAAATCAGCCAATGGAGGAAGACAAAACAACTGTCCTCCCATTGGCCCCCCACACCCGACCGAAAAAAGAGGAATTTAGATTTAAAAGAGTGAAGGAGCAAGCAACACAAGAGAGAGAAAGAGCAAGAAAGACATCCCTTCTGCTTCTGTTGGGATGATAGTCTTCTTTTCAGATTCTCAGTGAGTTAGTGTTAGAAGTGAAGGCGTTTGTGTTTGGGGGGGGGAGGCGGGGGTTAGCAAAGGTTGCTAAAGGTGCTAAATGAACTATTTTAGTCAGTAGGCCTCATTCCTGGGAAAGTTTGGAGCATCTTCTCTATTGCCTGGCACCTGGAGTGGGTCGCTGGGAAGCAGAACAATAACGCTGAGGTTGGTGGGTCGTCGGAGCATGGTCCGGCTCAGCTCCAGACATGGACACGCTCCAGGTCTCCCTTAATCCCATCACTACAGCAGCCCTGTGGCTGAAAAGACCCTCTGGAGAGGGTGGGAAAGCCTCCAGAAGCAGCAGTCACATTTAAAATATGCTTCTGTAGTTAATGTAAATAAGCTTGTATGTGAAGATCTATAAAAAGAGTGGAAAAACTGAATAAGCGTGTGAGACAGAGACAGACCACGAGCTCGAGCTTCCTACTAGTTGCATTCAACATATTTTTACAAATATGTAAAAATTGTGTATGTTTCTGTTCTGTGTCTTGTTTACTGTTTGTTTGTATATGTGCCTTTCTTGCTGCTGTTACACCCAAATTTCCCCCTGTGGGACAATTAAAGGATTATTCTATTCTATTCTAACAGGTAAAGCTGAAAACGGCAACAAATTAGCCCAAAAAACCCCAAACCAAAAACATATAACTTGAAAAGTATTTGTTAAACACAGATTAAAATCACAGGAATGCCACAAATAATGATTTGAAGTTTAGCTTAAGTTCTGTTGGATTCCCAGATGGAGGGTGACTGATGCAATAACAAGAAGAAAAACCCTAGTGTTTATGTTCATCTCATACATTACCTCTTCTGCTGCTATTCCAGGATATTTTTCTCAGCGCATTTTGGTTAGGGATCTGTGATGACATCATAGCAATGACCAGTATTTTCACAACTGCAACTTGGGAAGCATGATGTCTATATGCTTTTACACATGTGATTAATGGGCTTGAAGGAGGCCCAACAATAGCGACTGCTAAGTCACCAAGGCATGATTCATACGCAGTATTTAACACAGACGTACATTTTTAGAATAAAGTGGTTAAAGATGAGAAGTGAGAGATGTTTCCCTTTAAAACCCACTTCCATTAATGGTTGAGATCACTGACTATGTTATGTATAGAGGTTTTTTTTCCCCCCTCAATTTTGGGGGTACGGAGTGAGAGCTGCAGGGCTGTGTGGAAGCCTCCGAGTGTGAATGAGCAGCGAGGCGGTCAGGCAGACAGACAGTGGTCAGAGATAAGCAGATGAAAGCCCTGGGGATGGCTGGTGGGAGAGAGATTGATCCATCAAAGTCTACAGACAGCCTATGTGACATTTGATGCCTACCTCACAAAAAGGAGATGCAAAGAAAGATGGTAAATAAATCTTAGCAGTCATTTTGTCACAGTGTTGTTTTTTTTCCACAGAGAGAGAAGTATTTCTCTTGTTTAATTTGACAAAGGTTTTAAACTTTAATGGGTAAATGCAAAGGTAAAGAAATTTGAGAATGACGAGGAGAACTTTTGACTTCTGACGAGCTTTAGGGATTAAACCTACTCTGGATTTTTACATGGTAAGTATAGCTGATGACTCTGGGGATCATAAAATCTACTAAAACTGAGATATACAAACATGCAAAACTTGACATATAGGGATCTAGTACTAACAGGAGTAGTAGTGGCGGTTGAAAATACAGATGTAATTGGTCTTTTTTTCCCCTTTTTTGTGTTTATTTGAAGCTGCTGTTTAATGTTTGCATGCAGGAATACAGATTGAAAAGCACCAGTGGAAATTGTTATTAGATAATGACCTCAGTTCTCCTCCAGTAGGTGCCAAACAGCCTGAGGGTTCAGAGTAGTCAAGTAACAACAACTCCTGGGTATACAGTGCAACTGACAACATGTACAGATCCAGATCATCCTGGAAAAGGGCAACACACTTCGTTAAGATGTACATCATGATTATACGGAGTGATGATTCAGTCGTGGAACCATTCTATAAACGGTACAAATTCATATTAGGCTGTCATAGGGAGAGCATTTTGTACTATTGATTCTATTTTTCATGAGCAAAAACTTTATGGGCTGCTGTAAAATGTTGATTTCAGCAATTGGATATTATGACTGACCATTTTGGTCATTTAATGGCTCACATATTCAATCTATGGAACCCTGTGAGGGCGCCTGTGGTTACTCACTCCTGGCTTGTGTCTGTGTGCGCAGTGCAGTTTTCACGAAGGATGTGAGCCTGGCAGTGGGGAGCAGTGTGTGTGAGAGTTTGCTCAGAGCTCCTGTGCTGTGGGAGCTACACATCAAGACACAGAGAGCGCTCTGTTCCAGATATCTGAAGAAGAAGAGCAGGAAAACGATGGCACTGAGGAGTCATGAAAAAGTGTCTTTGTGTCAGAGGGTTGAAAAACAGCCCATTTAGAGTGGTCTGCCTATTAGCTGAACAAAGACAAGGGTCTGTCTCTGAAATCTGCTGCAAAGACTATTTAGTGTGTATACTGTATCAAGGGACAGCAAACAGGATCTTCTTTTTTTTGCGCCCCGGCTCTGCCTGTCCCCCATCTTCTCAGAAAGGACTCATCCTTTCTGTGTATTCCTCCTCTGGGCCCACAATCCTCTCCGGCCCCTTTCTCTCCTCCCCATTCATCTTCTCATCTAAGCTTCTGTGAAAACATCAGTTTTCTTCAAGTAAAAACTGCAGGATTGTTGTAAGCTGCACAAGCAGCGAACTAAACACATCTAGCACAAATGCAGCGTGTGATCTTGGTTGTGTGGCTAAAATCTTGTGACAGGGCCAGTGGTATTTATGTCCCCTGCTGACCTCCTCTCTCCTTTTTGTTCTCTATCTTGCTTTTCTTCGCTTTAACGCCACTCGCGATTCTCATATCTCCCTATTCCGGTTTGCGGCCACATATGACACTACTTTGTCATCTTTTTGACACAGACATGTTGTCTTTGAGGCCTCTGGTCGATGTGATCGCGTGGGACACAGCTGTGGCTCCATGCCTGCTTTTTTTTTTTTTTTTTTTTTTTTTTTTTTTTTTTGTTAAGCCGGGGGGCAGTTTTATTTTGCTGCACGTTGTTTATTTGTGCCCATGTGCTAGGCAGAGCAACATAACAATTCTATTAGGTATGATAGTTATTTTGTAGGCATGTTGGGTGTGTCAAAACTCATTTAATCACACGTTCTTCTATGTGGGGGTGTAAAAATGGATCACTCACACTTTTGAGGTGGTAACAAGTATTTAACAAGGTTGGAAGACATCCAGAGGCATTTTAGCTATAATCGTGTAACTCGTGGGAGTGACTTTCATTTAATCGTTTACTGGGTTGAAGTTAAACCCCTTGTTTCAACGTGGAGCATAGTAAAGTGCCGTTGATGTACTGCAGACACAAGAGGCAATAAATACTGAACCATTTGAATTCGCATCCTCACATTTATGCCGACAAAATATATACATTTGATTCTGAAAACGGGCGCTTACATGGGTTTTTTTGAGTTTCAGTTTTGTTGAGTTGAGTTGAGTCACCAGGGTGAAGATGCAGGAAGCCGTGTGGTGGTAAAGGGGAATGTGGCCTCACCTGTAACACTGCTTCCAGCTCCAGTGACTCATGTTGCTGACGGACTATGAACTCTGAACATTAACTGAACTGTTGATTCCTGTTCTCACCCTGTTCATCAAGTGATGAACAGGGTGGTCTATGGGTATTTGAAAAAAACCTTTTGTGTGAAAAGTTCTTCTGTGTAAAGTCCAAATGGTGTTAGGTTATAGTTAGCAAGTACAGGTATATAACACATAGAATATTAAAAGACAGCTACAACATTTTCTGTATTTCCATTTACTTCGATTAAACATAAACATGGCGCCCTAATTTGAAGCGACACAACCCTCAAACTACAGTAAACCCTTCATGTTTCTCTCACGCTGCAATCTGCTGTGAGAGACAGAAAGGATCTTAAAGGGTTAATTTACATAAATCACACACACACACAGACACACATGTTTCCGTGACTTCACAGAACATTAGACTGAGTTGGATTATTTCCTGGAGATTTACTCTGACATTAACCACAACTGCGACTTTGTAAACCTGAACTCCATCCTAAAATTAGCTTCTTAAAAACGTGCCTTCACCTTAAAACGGAATGATTGATGGGACTTGTGGGTTTTTTTTTGTCCCTGGTAAGAAGATGAGTCCCATTCATCTGTGTAAACAGACTGGTCCTCACAATATTTTGATTTTTAACAAAGCAGATGCTTATTTTAAGTATGAAGCCAGAAACCACTGCTGAGTAGAGGCATTGTAGCTGTTGTTGTGAAATGTTTTCCTGTTCTTTATTAGATTAGGATAGTAACTAAGCAGCTCACACCGTCGTTCATTGTATTTTTCATTTCATAATGTACCAAACGTTTTAAAGTGTGGCAGTTGTAACCTACCAGGAGCCAGCTCTTGCAGAATGCAGAGCCATACTGTTCCAGTACATGCAGAATATAGAATGGATTTGTTTGTCTTCCTGGAATGTGAAGAATGAAATGAGCATCCTTGAGAAAGACAGCTTCTGGATGATGGTGTGTGTAAGCTACGCATTTCATGTGCATTACTGCAATCCCATACCACCATGGATGCCTTCTATCTTCAGTGATGAGTCAAGAGAAGAAGTTAGCATTTGTGGATGTTGGTTAGACCTGTTTCTTATTTATTTTTTTCATGGTAGAAAAAAATCACTTATATATACTTGTGAGTCTTTTCCTTAATCTTATAATACGTTATATACCATAGATGCAGAAATTTACAGACAGTGGGCAAATTTACACTGAGACACTTAGACACACACTATTCTTAAATACAATTTAAAATGCTGCTCAAAAAAAAATTAAAGGAACTCTGAAAACACATCAGCTCTCATGCTGGGTATCTATACTGATATGCACTGGGTCATGTGTTAGGAGTTAAAGGATGCCACATCATTTGATGGAAATTATCAACACACTAAGGGCTGAATTCAAAGACCCCATGAAAATCAAAGTGAATGTTATCAATTCCTTGATCCTCAGGAACTGCTTGCATACACTCACTTCATGAGGCCAGAGAAACCCATGAAACCACTGCAGCAGCATGGGGTCTAACAGAGGGTCCAAGGATTTCATCTCGATTCCTACCGGCAGTCAAGGAGCCGTTACCTGTAGAGGCGAGATAACGGTAACTTACCCACTACTAAACCGATCGTGCTGAACAATGTTAGAGGCAGTCTGTCACATGCTCAGGGTTAAACTAGTCACATCTGTGAATATGAGCTGCCAATTCTGGGACTCCGTGGTAAACTCCGATCGGGCCCCATGTTGCTGAACAGTGAGCAAAGGGCCCAGTAGAGGATGTCGGCCCTCAGGTAACCCTCATGAAATCTGTTTCTGGTTGTTTTGTTAGAGACATTCACACCAATGGCCTGTTGGGGGTGATTTTGTAGCTCTGTAGTGTTCAACCTTATCTTACTTGCACAAAGGAGTAGATATCAATCCTGCTGATGGGTTACAGACCTTACAGCCCTGTAGAAGGCCCTCCTGGAGTAACTGCCTCTCTCCTGGAATCTCCTCCATGCGCTTGAGATGTGCTGGGAGACACAGAAAATCTTCTTCAATAACATGTATTGATGTGCCATGCATTAGGAGTTGGACTACCTAACCTCTGTAGGGTCCAGGTATCGCCTCATGCTACCAGTAGTGACACTGATCCTCCCGAAATGCAAAACTAGTGAAAACAACTGTCAGAAAATATGAGAAGGGAAAAAATTGTCAGTGACTCCCACCTGTAAAACAAATCCTGTTTTGGGGATTGTCTCATTGTTGCCCCTCTAGTGCACCTCTTCTTAATTTCATTAACACCAAAGCAGGTGAACCTGACTAGCAACCCCCTCTGCTACTTGACTTGATGCTGTACTCCGATTAAAAAAGTGATCCTTTAAGTTTTTTGAACAGTGTATTTCTGGGAGTGAGATCTCTTTTAGTGTGACTAAAAGGGTAAAACAAGTCAGTGGTTCCCCCCAAGCAGTAAAAAAGAAATTCTAAATATGTTAATTCCATGTTAAGTGCCAATCTTAGACAATACACTGGCAGACTTGAAGGAAAATTTTAAGCAAATATTAGATACACAAACATTTTAGCAGACCCTTTATTACAATAGTAGCAGATGAGATGGAAACTGCTGTGTCGACCAGCTAACCAAAGCTAAGGTATTCAACTGCTACCAGCTTAACTCATAAATATTATATAAGTCTTTATATTTTTTCCTATAATGCCTTAGAGTGAGCCTGCAGTCAGGGAATAATCATCATTAGGCAGCACGGGTAATCAATAGCTGTACATCTGACTGACATGCTAATGTTTTTAAAGTCCCTCGAAACTCTTTCTGGCAGCTGAGTTTTCCAGAATTCCGATTGCACCCTCTTCTCTTGCCCTCCTCCTAACTTAATATTGAATTTATATCAAGACCGTGTTAGTAAAAGGTTGTGTTATGCTCAGCCGTAGCTCTAAACCATACAGTACAGTGTGTATCTCTCCACAGTCTAATTTTAAATCCTTGGCAAGTGTTTGGAGTAGGAGGAACTGGGTTGTCTACTCCCAGTCTAAGCACTGAGCTGTTTGGCACAGCCTCCATCTGCTTGAATCTGTGTAGGACAGCATGGATCAGTCCAAGGAAGGCTGTACTGATGCCGTGATCACATTCTAAGGGCTTAGGTCTATTTAAAAAAAGGAAAAAAAGAAGCACTCATACACTTTATCTGCTGTAAGAGAAACAATTAGTGTCATTTGTTAGGAAATGTTTGGACTTAAATAGACACAATAAAATACAATAGAACACTTAAAAAAAAAACAGAAGAATCAGCAAATCTCAGCCAATAATCTTTTTTTAAGCCCCCTGCTAGGTTTCCAGGAGTGAGTTATCCCACAGAAACAGGATGTGAACATGCATTGCTTAGCTCCTTGTTGTATAATGCACTATCAGGAGATGTCACAACCTGTGCAGAATAATCCATATGCCCCCCCCCGCCCCCCGCCACCTCTCTCCTCAGCTTCACTCTGTTTTTCAGCTACTTTCCTTCTTCTCCTCCTCCTCCTCTGTCTGAATCTATCCTTTCTCACACACAGAGTAAGGGAACAGCGAGAGCGGTGCAACAGAATAAGAGAAGATGAAAGTGAGTTTCCCTCCACTGTGACCCTATAGGACATGACGTGACACGTATGTGCTTTGTACTTTGCAGGGCTGCCCTTTATGCTCATAGATTTTCAGATGATGTTGGTAAGGAATCAATGGGACAACAGCCAGTACCAGGAATGCGAGTCCTTTGGAGGAAAACGGCAGTTAGATAGTATTGGGAAATAGATTTTCCTTAACCCCCCCGCCCCTCAAACAACAATGGCTTCCACAAGCTTTCTTTTCAATACTAAATTTACTTGGCACTCACCAGAGAGCGATGGAGCCTTGCAAAACTAAATTGTCTGTTTGTGTGTACAATTAGAGTGACCATGGAAGACGGGTGATGTAATTCAGGTATTGTCGTCATCTCATTTAACATTTACATGCATGACAACATGACAGATTTCCTAGACCCTCTGTTGTCACATTCCACACTTGTGCAGGCATATGGAAATGGACACACACATCCACACACTTTTCTTGTGTTTTATCCCCTTAGGAATCTGGAGGAAGGTGTGAGGTCCATCTCTGCTCTACACACAAGCTTCCCTCCATCTCTCCACTCTTTTTCCATCTCAAGTTTTTATGTTATCTCTCTGCTTCCTCGTCTCCCTTGTGCCCTCCCTTCTTTTTTCTTCCACTCTTTTTGACCTCCTCTCCCCCCCTACTCATTTCTCTCTCCCTTTCACTCCATGCCTCTCTCTCCTCCTCCCCCAGACTGCTCTATCTTCCCTTTCCTCCCCCTTCTTTCGGTGTCTGCCTTTCTCCTTCCACTCCCCCCCTCCCCTCCTCTTTCCTCCTGTCCTCCTCCGTGTCTCTCTGTCTTACCCGTTTGCCTCTAATTCTCCCAGCCTCTCTTGCTCTCTGCTCGCCTCACTCTGCAACAATAAATTACGCACAAACTCAATGTACATCTCTTTGTTCTCCCCCGCCAGATAATTCAATTCATTTTAGCCGGGCTCTGCATTCTGAATGATGAATGCATTGACTATGCAATTAAACAGGGCTATGCATTAGTGCACTCTCAGTAAGCTCCGACACATGCATCGCACATATACTCTCTTGGACCAGTGTTTAAATGCTGTAATGCAACCATACTTTGCAGTGAAACACATGCAGAAGAAAGCGAACAACCCCTTTTGTTTTCACCTATTTTCACCATTCACTGAAATTATCAGCGTCAACGCCGTTTCAGAGACAGAGGCAGTGTTTCTCATCCAGATGCCTCAAAGGACAAGGATGCTGCACAACATGACAATGTTGCGGCGTCCTACCTACAGTGAGGCAGATGAAGAGCTGTCTGCATACCATTTGGGTTTACGGCGCTGTGCAGAGAAGTGTTTTAACAAAGGTGACCCTGCAGTCCTTGAAGCCATTGGTGGGTGGTTTCCCCTCTGTCCATCTTCCTTTCTCACCATGGCTTCCTGTGGTGTGATTAATGTTTGCTCAACAACATCCAGTCTGCATACATTCACATTTCCCTGTCAAGACACGAGGGCAGCGTCAGTCAGCTGGTGGGACCGGATCAAGTAGTGTAGGGTGGCACTAATAGACTGGTGCCCAGCTGGGTAGAGCTTGAATGTCTTGACAATTGGGACTCTCCTGCACCAGCTGAGAGCGAGATGTCGAGATAGTTATCAAGGCCAAGGGCAGAGTTAAGCGAAGAAAATGGCAAAACCGGGGAGGAGAAGGTGACCAGTTCTGGGGAACTTCATTCCCTTCCTTAAGAGAAGGAAGAATATTTACACTGGCACCTGTGCTGCACATTGTCCCCATGACGAGCACCCACTTTAAATGCTGTGGGATTGTGGGAAGGCAGAAGGTGATTAATGGGGCGTGTGTAAACAAAGCCCTTGAAACAAAAGCGAGAGTGTAAAGAATAGAGATAAGGCCCGACTCCACTCAAGTTTGGCATCATCCCTCTTCCACTAACGACCTCTACTGTCGCCCAGTGATGGCGGGGGCAGTGAGGATGTGGGGACTTTAGAATAGAAAGAAAGGGAGTAAAAGAAGCCCTGACATGCACATTCATTCTTTAAATGAAAAGAGATAATTGTGAGAGGAACCGACCTGTCTTCATTCTTTGAATAAATAAAAACGCATGACCTGCCTGAAATATGGACAATGCCATTACTGATTTAATTTGAATAGACCACTTGTTTTTGTGCCTTGCTGTGGCTTGCCATGAATGCTAAAGTGGTCGACGTGACTAAGAAACGGTGAAGGGGAAGATAAACCGAGCCTGCTTTGATGGAAAAAAAAAAATCATATGCAAAATGGGCCAGGTATATGTGTCAAACACAGGTGATAGTCTTCCTCGGCATTATCAAATGGCTCCCCCCTCCCCCCCCCCCCCCCCCCCCAATCATTTTATATGCGCTTCAGCTAGTGTTGCCAAACTCGAGTCAATTCATTATTAATATCATTGTGACTGCAATCATAAAATGAGCCACTTTAAAGATGAGTTGCACTGGTCCTACATCTCTTTGGCCTTATCTTTTCTTCTTTCATCAGCCCCCAGTGTGGTCAAGTGAGGAAAAACATGTTTAGTAAGCACATTAAATCATAACAACAAGCCCTGACTCCTAACAGCTGAAAGCTTATTCATTTACACTCTTCAATATGATGGTCTCGCGCAGGTCTTAATCTAATATATTTGACAAAAGCTGACCAATTAAACAGATTGATTTCTCACAATGATGTAAGCAAGCTATAATCAACGTGGACTTGTTCTCTGCTGATTTATGAAATACTGTCTGTCAACCTGTGGCAAAGTCCTGTGTTTACATAATGATATAATGGGAGAGAGGGCGCCTGTGTCCTCCCCTTCAAATACTTTAGATAAGGCGAGTTAGGAGGTTTTGGACGGAGCAGTGGGGAGGCTATCTGTGGGCAGCCTGGCTCATTCCATAGAGCATCTCTCACCGCGTAGTGAGAAACCTAAATCACTGGAAACACATTCATGGCATACATGATGCCCTGGATGTTCTCCTCGTAGGAATGTATGCGTGATGGGGAGGAAAATCTGGTGAAGGGAAGAGACTGAAATTAAGAGGTTGGATGAGCCGGGAGTGAAGCTTTTCTTGTTGACTGAACACAGTAAGGTGTAGCTGCTTGGTTCTCGTCATCTCCCGTCTCTTCTGTTGTGGTGGTGTCAACTATGGCAGGTTCAGCAATGGGTCAAGGAGAGACAAAGGCAGCCATCTTATTACCCACAACCATAAAACACCTTAGTATATGAAAGACAACTGTATGTGTGCATCCATGCAGCTCTGGGGACAGTGCTGATCAACGCTTTGTGCTCAACTTCAAGAGGTTTGGGATAATATGGGCAACCAGGTTGCACCGGTGCCACTGAATTAAATGCAACACTGTTTTTATTTTGTGCAAACTGTGGATTGTGAAATTCTGGTTGTTTCCTGACATATCGTAATTATGCGCAGTAATCATGGCTTGTTTTATATTTGAAGCTTCAATTTATTTATGCTTAGCGGTATGCTGTCAGTACGTCTGTATGTGTCAGTGAGCTCCATCTGAGCGAATACACCAGCCATTCACTCAACCCATCGACCATACAGTGCTTCCCTGTCTCCTAGCAACTCACCGAGTGCCTGCGGCTGGCTGTTACCTTTCCGTCAGGACCCGTGATTTTTCCCGGTTGGAGTGAGGTGACTTTCATGTGTGATGTGCGTTTGAGAGCCCTCCTCCTCTTCTTTTGCAGCTCCCCCTGCCAGCCTCCTCCGCTGGTGCTACTGGGGTGTAACATACAGCAGCAGCCCCGCTGTCAAAACGCATTGGGTTCAGATTCCTGTTTGCTGTACCCCCAGTGGAAACTGCTTTTTGAAAAAGGGGAAGACTTGAAAGAGAGGAATCACAGAGACTGATCAGTGAATGTGATATAACAAGAGAAAATTCTGAAGTGCTCGTTGGAGGAGGGGAAAAAAAAGAAAAAGTTGCAAGAGGAGTGACAGTTAGAGGTGAAATTTTTTGCGAAGAGCAGGATGTTCAGATTCATGAAACAAGAAAACGATATCTGCCCATTTTCCGCTGTTTTCTCAATGTTTCCAGAGAAATAGGCGTAGAACAGTAGCCATCTGAACCAACACGTGCATTTTAACAAGTGCAACTGAAAGGCTTGTGCAGGAACGTCGGAGTGGTCCGTGGCAATGGACATTTTCAACACTTCATTCACACTAAAGAGCCACTTCAATAATTCATCACTCATTCTCTGCACAGTGCCTCTCTGCAGCGGGCTAATAGTTTTCAACACCCTTTAAACTCTACTTTCTCTCTCACACACACTCACTCACACACACACACACACACACACACACACACACTGAGAGCTCGCAGAATTACTTCGCTTGGGCTAAAATACCAACAAAAATCATAGAGCGCGAGGTAAGTTTATTTAATAAAGGGAAACTATTTTTATACTTTCCACACAACAATAAACACGTCAAAACTAATTTGATGAAATAGTATTCCTGCAAATGTGATGCTCATTTTACATGCTTGAAATGCAGGGATTGCTGGAGTCTAATAGCGGCCTGTGATGACCCCATTTTGACCCATGATATGGCTACTCAGCAGCACAGTGCTTAGAGTCTGAAAGGGAGGCCTTAGAGGGATTTCTGGCCTGGCAGTGTTCAGCATAGTTTGGGAGAGTGAGGTCACCGGTGTGTGTGTGTGTGTGTGTGTGTGTGTGTTTTTTTTTTTTTTTTTTAAATAAATGTGTGAGTGTGCATGTATGAGTGTGGTTTTGTATTTGCGAGTGTGTGTGCTCATACGTGTGTGTGTGTGATTTTTCATTGTGCCAGGGGGATATGGGTTTGGAAAGGCTAATTTGCGTTTAAGGGCACTGGGCCCTTGCCAGGCACACCAACCAATCTCATATGCCATTTATTATATGATGGCCACAGCCTACATGCACACATGCACAAGCATGCAACCAGCCTTCAACCCTGCCCCCACCCAAGGACCATTCCCTGAGAACATCAGTTCGTTCAGCAGTGAAATACACTGCACTGAAATCATTCTTAGCTTGTGAGTCTCCTGTCACCCTCAATGCTGCTTATTTACTTAAATCTCTCACTCATTCAGCCCATGATTGCCTATTACTCTGTAAATTTTCTTTCCATGTTAATCAAATCCTCAAGTTTTTCCCAGATTTAAATACTAAATCATGGATAAAAAACTTGTTAACAGTATAAACTCAAACTGCTCTCTTTTGGGAGTCACAGGGGGATGTGCTTTGTTTTCTCTGTTTTTACTAAAAGGGAGGGCATTTTTAAGTCTCACCGTCCCTCCATCTTTGGTGTTGAAACAGTTGCTCCTGATTATGGTTGAGTCATAAGACTTGAAAAAAGTGTGGAGGGGCTACAGAGGCATCAATGACACAAATAGCTTTTCACTCTTCTTCCTCCCCCTTTTTTCTCTTTCTTTCCCTCTTACTTAGGCCCTGCAGTTTCCACCCCTCTCCATCTGCAGTCTGACCTCTGCTATTCTTCACTATGATTCCTGTGTGTTCAAAAGCGGCAGGATGTCAGTAATTGGAAGGGATGTGATGGAGCGGGGGGCCGCTCCTTGGGGCTGGAAGACCCCCAGCGCTAGAGAGGTCAGATAGAGCCTGTCTCACACTGACATGTAGGCTTGGACGGCAGCATCCAGCCACAACAGGCCTGAGGCAGCGCGATCAGCAGCAGCGGCTCTGTCAGGGGAGAAGCAGGAGAGCAGGGGAAGGAGCTGCTGTTTCTCCTCTCTACAGTCCAAAACCCAAGCTCTATGTGTGGCTCAGGTTTCCACTTAAAGGTATCTTTTAAGATACTTTGCTGCTTCTGAGCTAACAACAAAATCTCTGTTCCTATATACGGTACTTTTCAGTGCTAATCTCCCGTCTACCCGTTCGCCTTGTGGGCAGTGGGCGCGTTCTCTAATCAGCTGTGATCAAATTGCTGGGCTACAGGGAACATTCCTGCTCACCTCGCACACAGAAATGGCAGAGCGATTAGCACACCTCTTCACACTAGCTTAGACCACAGAAGCCCCGGAAAGGGCGGCTTAACGGGCTACTTTAACCACATCAGCTTTAAATAAAGATGTCTGGACCCACCACAAGTCTGAATCCACGCTGTACGCACAGGTTATACATATGCACTGTATACACTACGATGTATTCTGACAGAAAAGCAGTCAGATGCTTATTCACACACACACCCATTTGAATACATGTCGATGTTTATGAGAAAAAGATTGTGCGCGTGTGAAGTGACATAAATTACACAAGCACACATAGTCAGTCTCTGCCTTCAGCATATGTCATCTTCAGTAGTCCATATCGTTTGAGGGCTGTCCTGGTGGAGTACGAGGCTGATTTGGGGAAACACCCAGCTGACACATTAGCCCGGGCTTTTCATAGCACAGAGTCGCCACTGCTCTTCTATGACACTACCTGGGGCTTTTCATGTGCCATTTGGGATTACCACTCGACCACGTTAGTGCCATACTGCCCACCCACTGCCTCCCAAAAAACAATCCCACCCCACCCAAGCGTCTGGCATTTCTGCAAGGATATGGCGATGAGAGAAGGCAAGGCTGATGCCGACCAACGTTACTGTCACGTTAACCCTATGGGGCTCCGTCTGCTTGTCTTGCCCTGGGGTGTGCCATGCTTGGAAACCTTTCCCAAGGGTGGACTTGGTCTCACAGCTCAGCCCCCACCCAGTATGCTAACCCCTCCCAGTTTCTTCTTATGCCACCAAAATTCACCCAAATCTGAGCGTCTCCTCCTCTCTGTCTGTCTCCTCAAATCTTTCGTGGTCGAGGTCATGAATAATGTCAATTTCATGGTCACAAAGAAAATGCTTGCGTATTTTACAGTGTGTGTACTTTATTTCCTCAACATAATTTTCTTTGGATGCCATGTTTTAAACGTATTATTGTCTACCTCTCATCACGAGTTTCTAATATGCAAAGAAAATGATCACGTCATCCGTTGCTTTTTTTTTTTTTTTTTTTGCATAATCTCTAAAAAAAAAATGGTACTCTAAAATGACATTGAAATAGTGTTTTTAATAGTATTAAAGAGAAGAAGTCTGCATTGACTTCTCTGGCAGGTCATTTCAAGAACAAAGAGGCTCAGTCTTCTCAGGTTTTAAGTCTTGGAATTACCGATCACCTTTACCTGAGGATATTAGGCCGCATTTAGTGTCGCATGACGTCAGCATAGACTGCTTTCACACATGAACTTCGGACCATTTCTTGAGAATCAAGGCCAAAGTTCACACGTGAAGTTCCTCTGTTTTTATTCATGTATTATGGGGCTACAGCATTCAGAAGGCATAATCGAAACATCATGAGCAGTTCCAAACTTGCTTGCTATGAATGCTCTGGACAGTTGCCTGCTGTATTCACACATGGGTTCACTCGGACATAACACAGACTTTGTGTTCAAGATAGGAACAGCAAAGTCAGTTTGATGTCTGGCCCGACTGTTTCAGACTTTTGCATTATAAAATAAAGTTTCTCTGGGTAATGTCCTTAAAAAAGGACAGGGCAACAGTGCAATGTAAATCTAGCTTATAAGATGTAATGCAATTTAAATGCATCAAAAGAAGACAGCAAAAATGTAAAATCTGTTTTGAAACACACAGTTAAGAATCAAGACCTAAAATTATATTAACTATACCCTATGGGGAAAGAGCACTAAATGGATGAGATATGTATTCTTGTTAGCCTTATCGTGGGATTCTTAACATGTAAACATTTGGGTAGGCTGGTTGACTCGGGTAGGAATGGAGGCTGTTACACTATTATCAATAGTTCCTAACAGGACGTTTTTAACCTAAAAACATTCTCGGAATTAACTTTCCCACTTAGGTTGGTAATGAGAAATCTGGTGATTAATTTATAACCATTTTGCACATAATCCATGATTAAGCTAGTGTATTCAACTGCAAAATAAATAAAAATGTCGTAAATATTCTAATCATTGAATCCTTTATTAACTTTGTTTCTTATTCACTGGTTCACACGTGTGTAAAACGTTACAGATATTTAGGGGTGAAAAAGCTGCATGCACAGCCATGTAGCATATTACAGGCACTGCATATCCTGTTGGTTGGTTGTTCTTACCTTCTCAAGAGTGTTTCCGCTTCCACAAATCTAGCATTAGTAGGATGGTCATGTCTGACATTTGACAGAAAACTGTAGTTTGCGTCTCATTTGTGTCCATTTGCAGATTTCGTTTTCACCGAAGTTGCTTTTTTGGACTAGCTTATGGGCACCAAAACTACTTGGAGGTCTCTAAGAGGACAGTAGCAGTCAGACGCCTTTATAGTAAAAGGCTGTTTAACTTTTGTTTTCCATTATTGCATTCACTGAAGCCAAAGTGCGCAGATGTGGGACTGTTTCTTTTTCCATGGCTCGTCTTTATTTATTTATTTTTATTTATTTTATTTAGAAAGGGGGCCAATACATATTAATGAACATTTTAACAAATGTAAATATGCCAGATTATAGCCTTGGACTAATTTCCATCTGCAGACCCTCTGGCAGGTTGGTGTTAAACACAAGTTAGTAAAAACACACAGAGACACTATTTACAGGTCATGTGACAAGGACAAAAACAGTGATCACATTATACTAGAAGAAACAATGACAAGAAGAGTGGACAACAGAGGACAATATAGATAACAATAACGGAAACACATCAATTATATTGCACAAACCCCAGTATTGCACATGCCCTGACTGTCCTGATATTGCACTGACCCATTACACTAATAGTTGTTTCCCTTTTTGTAATACACTAACTCTTTTTCACGTCCAATATAAAGCATGATTATTAAACATGATCACATGTTTGTGTTTGTTATCTGCACCTTGACTGGCTCTTCTTCTCCAGCACTGGACTGGCTTCTGCTGATGTCGCTGTCCCTCCTAGTGAAGTCTTTTAAAGCTGTCAGATGCTACATTTATATGTGATTGAGGAAGCATAAACATAGGTCCTGCGAACTGGCAGTGATTGACTGTTTGTTAGAAAGGTTAGCTTTGAGTCAATTGTTGAAATTATAGGTATAGATATAGATTACAGCCTTGGGGATGTATGGCGAGTTGTCTGCTGAAAGAAGGGTTTTTCTGATCATTTTAAAAGTGTATTCATAAACTGTTAGCGATATGGGTATTTTCGATTGTATATTTGTGGGTTTTTTAATGTCATAGTAGCTTAGATTCTCCATACAGGGACATATATGAAATTGTTTTTCTGATGGTAGAAAACAATATTTTGATTTCTAATAACCTTATAAACTTAAATTTGGTCTTATACTAACATAAACTGGATAATAGCAACACCTTTTGGCAGTTTATTATCACTAGTGTACGGCTAGGCAGCTGTCATGGAGTGGTAGAGTGTGAAGAGAGAGAGAAAGTTTCAGCTTGGAAGTGATGGTTGAATCACATTATACTTCCACCTGCCACTCTAGGGAAGCATGCTATTTTCTGGCCAACATACAGCTGAAGGTTTGAGAGACATCAGCTGGAACATCACCTGACTGTGAAGCTCTACTCTTACACTGTAATGAACCGGCCCTGGAAACCTATCTTCTGTCTCTTGTTCAAGCAATATCATCTCGTTGATCTTGATTGTGCATCAGTGGACCAAAACATTCAAGTCAATGAGTAGCAGTGCATCTGTTAGCCATCTCTTTTTGTCATTCCGATGAACACTCATGGGGTGAATAGTATAGATGACCTGAGCATGGCAAAAGGAAAGGAGGCTTGTTACAGGAGGTGAAACAAGAAGCGAGAGACCCAGGGAATTTAGGATACCTGAGCTGGCAACTTGAGCCCAAGAGAAAGAGAAAACCGCATCCCAGGGGAGAGTGGTAGGGCTGGAGTCGGCCAGGGTATGAGACACGGCCCAGGTACAAGGACGAGCCAGCACGCTGCTGAGACAGTAGGATGAGGTTTCACTTCAGTGGGATTAACAGGTGAGCCAAGCGGGTTGCTTATTTAGATGAACAGAGCACCCCATCTCATTAGCAGAACAGTCAGACCTCTCTTTATGGGATAGGCAAGATAAAGTTTGGTGTCCATGAATTTCAGCAAGGAAAAAAAAGTGCTTTCTAAATCCACACACTGCAGGCTAGTATTCAATGCCTGCCCATTCCTTTGTTATCTCTGCTTGGCTGTAAAGCAGTCAGAGAAGTGGAAGGAATGTGAGATATTTTCGTGTGTGTGTATGTGTGTGTGTGTGTGTGTGTGTGTGTGGTGAACGGTTCAGGAGGGTGGTCAGTCAGTGCCCAGTCAAAGCACTGCAGCAGCATGATGCCTCCCAACACACATAAAGAAAGCCTTGTCTAACACTCTAACTTCATTCTTTTTCCTCTTACATACATACATTTGCTTTCCACATCCTTTTCTCCATTTTCTTCTTTTTTTTTGCTTGACAGACACACACACACACACACACACACACACACACACACACACACACACACACACACACACACACACACACACACACACACACACACACACACACACACACAGGCACAAAAATCCAGGCGAACACAAAGTGACTTAACTAAACTGGCGAAAATGATAATTATATAAATCTTAATTAGTTTCCAGGGATTAAAAGTGTGCAGATTTGGTAAGTGAAGAAAACGCGAACAGCTTGAAACCATGATTATCTCACTGCGTAGTATAAAATTGGGGTTAATATACCTGAGATGAAACAAACAGCTTAAAAGTCCCAAACCTCCCTGTGTCTGGCAGGGGATTCTGGCAGCATCACAATGACAGGGATTGAAATACAGTTCTATCATAGACAGAAAACACAGAATATTCGCAATTTATTCAAGAGATATAATTCATCTGGCTTTATGGGCCTCCGTACATTCTCTAAATAACAGATGATGAATCACATGTGCAGCTGTGTCTCATACAACAGGAAAAAAACATCTCGGCGTTCAGTGGTAGATAAGGCTTTCTTATTTTCTTTCATCCTCAGTTTGCTGCTTCTCTCCCGTTTCCCCCCTGCTGCCCTTACTCCTCCTCTCTGTGTTAATGCTATTAATCCACACAGCCTTATTGAGAGTGTCTGTGCTTGGAGCAGGATTCAGATATTGGGTAGCTCATTTGGTAAACTCATTGACTGCTATCAGATTTCAGGTCAATGACCTAAATGACCAGACAGCAGCAGAAAGCAGGTACGGAAAGTGGAGAAATGAACACCAGTGTCGTTGGTATGCTGGTTGGCTAAATAGATGCCTGGTATTGGGGATCGGGGGGAACTATCTGGTAGATAATTGGTGGGTTTTACCGCTATTGCAAAAACCATTTAACAAAAAAATGTATGCAGGATTGTTAAAAGAGCATCAGTTAGATTACTGGATTAACAATATGAGTAATTTGTAGACATAATCTTATGTTCCTCTTGCTATTGTAATATTGTTGAATAATAAGGGAGCACAACTTCAATCCATAAAAGTACGATCAGAATATGTCTTGATGTATCTGATATCCCTGTGTCAGTGTTGTTCCTACATCATCATAATAATGTTTGCCCAGGATCAACATCCTGATTGACTAGTCACATGCTTGTGATGTCATAGCTTTGCAATATAGGGGGAAAATGCCTTGGTTTGTATAAAACATACTTCTGAAATAAATAATAAGCATTTTAAGTGTTTTCTTTTTTAATTTGTACATTATAATAATGATATTAAGGGACAAGGGTTGACATCCTCTTATTTGATTATAAACAGACTGGAAAATGATGTTACTGATATGTTTTGTCCTATAAATCGGTTGCACCTGCTTTTGTTGGAAAAGGTCAAATACAGGTAAAAGTGGGTGTACAGCAACTCATTTGTTTAAATTTGTACCTCTTTCCTGTTCCTGTACATGCTCTCTTCCACAGCATGTCATGTCCTCCTCGTCTCACCCCAACCAGTCGTGGCAGATGGCTGCCCTTCCCTGAGCCTGGTTTTGCTGGAGGTTTCTTCCTATTAAAGGGAGTTTTTCCTTCCCACTGTCACCAAAGTCCTTGGTCATAGGGATCACATGATTGTTGGGGTCTTCTTGGTTGTATTATTGTAGGGTCTGCCTTACAATATAAAGACGACTGTCGTAATTTGGTGCTGTATAAATAAAATTGAAGTTAATTGAAGTGAATCTGTCAGTTCTTAAAGTGAAACACGATCCTGTAACTTATTACAGTTTGGGGGAAATTGTAAATAAAAAATAATATATTGCTTTGAAGAAAAGTTGTTTTTTCTTTATATATGCTCTCTATATGTTTAGGTATTACTCTGTTAGTCAAATTAGAATTGGCAAAAATAGGTATTGTCAGGTCATCCTGGGTGAAAAAACATTGGAAACAATTGAAATTTGTCATTAAATACTTTTATAAATATATTACATTATGTATTGTATTATAGCATAGATAAGGGACTATAATAATACATAATACATACTATATCTCGTCTTATGTCTTTGGCGGTTTGTTAACTCTCTGACGTCTAAGTCATCATCAGTAATGAGACTAACCTTACGCCATCAGAATGTGGAAACGTCATGACAATTATGGGCACATGGAAATGAATCACTGTAACTGACACATGCAAACAAACTATTTACAGTTTTTCACAAAAAAGTACTTTTTGCTTGTATGCAACTCATTCGGTCTGAACCAAAACAAAAAGCCAGTAAAAGCAAAAGTAAATGAAGAGTGAAAGCAAAACAGAGAGTGACACTAAAGAGTGTCTTTTACACTGTAATTCACACCACAGTCACGCCACCACACCCCTTCTGTCAGCTTGTGTATCAGTGTGTTGTGTGTTTAAAAACATATTACTATTATTCTGACAAAAACAAACAAACCCCAAAACAATAAACATCAGTTACAATTTCAGAAAGGACATCCAGTCAGTGTTTCTGGAGGCTGAAAAACAGTATTTATTAACTATTTACGAAGTTTTACAATTTTTGGTGCAAAACCAATAATTAAAAGTTAATTGACTTTCAATGTGCTTTTATTAATAATAGTTATCCATCCATTTGCTTAACTGCTTATCAAGTTAAGGGTCGGAGCTGTCGAAGGTTCAGAGGTAGCGTATATCAGGACACTATTCATCGTGTTATTATGTCGGTAGTCTCAATAAAAGCAAGTAAAATACTTGTTTTAAAAAAAATAAGCAACAAAAAAGCTAAAATGGAAAAGATAACAGTTAAATCTTTATGCGCAATAATTCTGTTTATATTAATAACATTAAGGAAGGACTTTTTTCTCACAGAGTGCAGTAAATATTGTGGCATTGCATTTTAAACAACAGAGTTTTGTGTTAGATTAAAACTTGCTGAGAACAAATCAGTCTGAGAGATGCTGCACTCTACATATCGTGACATTCAGTTAATTGTTTCAGAACAAATTCAAATATACAAAGCAAAGAGAGCTTTTAAGGCGGCCGTGCATCGAGGGCAAATATAACATGTTTGAAAAGTATGAGCTGTGGTTACATTATGGTGAAGACCTTGATGTTCATGCATAATGTCAGTGAGTACTTTGGGCTTTGCTATAATTACATTTACAGCTGGAGTGCAACAAGGTTCATCTACGTGATGTATTTTCTCTTTGCTATGTGCTGATCACAATGATTAAAGATGCTTTTCTAAATTTGCTCCCTATTTTGATCCTAATAGGTGATACGGTCATTCAGGCAGCTTTGAGAAAGACATTAATTAAAATATATAAAACTCCTTAAACATATACAGCATTGACTATGGCTGTAAATGACAGCACAGCTACATCAATGTAATTGCAGGCCTTAATGAAGATTCTGTAACCTTGGTTCTTTCTCAGTAAGATGTTGTGATAGGAACACAGACCTTCTTTTTTATCCAATCCTAACTGTTCTGAAATTACATGTGAAACAAAACCTGAAACTCATTCTCATTTTGGGCATGATTAGAATGGAAGAAGTATTTATTGCATGTCTTCTGGGCAACATATTGTAAATGTGAGGCTCACACAACTTAGAAGAAATGACGTTTTGCTTGCAGAACGAACACCACCATTAAACTTGTCTGGGCTATAGTCGACTGAAAAAGGTCGATCATGCAAGCTTTTAAGTGGGCTATAAGATACAGTGACATCATTAACTCTGTAAACCTCGGCACCTTCATAACATGGCTTTCTAACATGCATTTAATAATGTAAAATTATTATTATTTTTTTGCTAAAAACATAATCTTTTCCTGACGCTTACCAAGGTGCTTGGATGCCTAAACCTAATGTGAAGGTACGTGAAAGCTCACAATGGTCCAAGAAGACAGCTGAACTGCTGCACGTGTCCTTTAAAGAGAAAATGCTGTTTTTGTTCAGGTTCTTGTGATGAGCCGTTTAATAAAATGGATGAGCCCCTTACTTTGCCATTCATATTGTTAGCCTTTGTAAGATTGAAAAAAAGAATGCTATCAAAGATGTAAATCACAACACTGCCATCTTGTAGTTCAGAAGGCTGTGCTGCATTATGATTTTACTGTTTTGCATCCCTCAGGGAGCTTGATACTGATACTGGTTTCAAACAATACAACAAAAAAAAGATCTTTATTGTAATGTAACATTCCTGGGTTGCTAAAACCCAAGTTACACATGTAATGGTTCATAAGTGAAGTTCTCCTTATCACATATATTATATAGGTCATGTAGACATTGCCTTTGTGACCTCCAGCTGTGTCTCAATTGTTTATAAAAGAGGAAAACATCTGTTCTGTTAGTGACCCCATCCTTTAATTATCTTTCTGTTTATCTTTGTTTCTCTACCTCTATGCCTCCTTTTGCTCTCTTTCCTCCATCGTTGCCGCCTCCTTTCTGCCTCTTCTTGGGTCATTAGCATGTTGCTGATGGGGGCCGGTCATCCATTGAGCGGTGTGGGGAGGTTTTGGCCGGGGCTGCAGCAGGCCTGTCAGGGCTGGTCATTAAGAAAACGACGGGTCGTGGAATACACAGACAAGGTTGATTGGTTTCCTGCAGCCGTCAGCAGAGCCCTGCAGCATCTCCTGACCCTGTGGGCCCCATCTAACCTGCGTGCACACACAAGCACCTGCACGAGGAAACACACAAAAGACATACTTTTGCATACACATGAACTCTCAGAACCTGTGCAGCCATACAACACATTAATGTATCATATGTATTCACACCTCTGTCCAAAGGCTAAAGACTGGGAATGGATCATGGGGAGCCGCATTCAGGTGATTAACTTGATCCCGATCTGAAAACCCAGCTTGTTGCCAGTTTTTAGATCCCCTAGTAATAGTGTTCAGCTTGGCATTAATCCAGACAGCATGCCTACTGCTCCTACTGTCAAGACCAGCGTATCCAGGGTAGAGCCAAAGGAGCACAGTGATAAAATAAAATAAAATAAAACGCCTGAAGTTGACCCCAGTTTTCTTGAAAGGTCATGTGTGGGATTGAATGTGGCTGTGTTCAGGGAGTGGCTCTGTCATGCATGCATAGATGGAATACTACCCAGCATCCATCTCTGCTGTCTGTTGTGCTGTGAATGTCAAAACCCAGAGGCTCTAACACCCTACCTGACCCCCCCCCCCCCCCCCCCCCAGTTTCCAGCTGCCCTTGCCTACCTGATGAACAGAGCCTCATGCCTGGGGCTTCTGTGCTCCAAATGAGCCCTATAATAATGTTACTTCAAATGTCAAAGGCAGGGCTATTATCGCGGTGCGTGTTTCGGGTATGTTGCATGTTGTTGGGAGGATACATCATGTTTTGTAGCTGCCATAGCAGTCTCTGCATCTCTCAGTGTAATCAAATGCATTAATGTGTAAAAATGCCATTTAGCACAGCGACTCTGACTGCAGGCTGGTTAGTAGACAGTGATAGACTGATTGGGTTTGACTGACAGTTCCTGGCTGTGGCCTGTCTGTGGGTGTTAACGACACACAAGCCTGTCTTCATGCTGCAGGGACCGATATGATTGTGCGCTGGTCCTACTCAGAACTTTGCACCCCATATGTAGATCAGGGATGCCAAACTCATTTTACATGGTGAGCCCACTTAAGTGGCCCGGACCAGTGAAAGTCCCCTTTCTGTCAGTGTAAAGAAGTTTATTACACATTTAAACCCTGATATATTTTAATATAAGAATAAGAAGTGCAATTTCAAAAATTCATCCCAGTTGTTCTGCATGATAAAGAAATGCTGCTGCAGAAAATAGAAGAAATCTGCCAGCATGACGTAAATAAATTACAAGAAATAAATCTCAAATTACAGAAATAGTTCTGTTATCATAATGCGCATTTTGTCTTTTTTTGTTTAATAGAAATGTCTATTGTAGATAGTGAAAAACAGGATCTTCTCTTCTGTTCATCTGTTCCTCATTTACTATGGTGTAGAATGAATGACATGGGGGGAGGTCTTTATCTGTGGGAAAAACCAGAAAAACATAAGTTCAGATTTATGCCTTACTTCATATTTTCCAAAGTCATCCAGTGAACTAGAGTGAAGTCTTTGCCGGGCTGATTCTGTTCCCCGGGCCTTATGGTTCATATCCCTGGTCTAGATGATGCAGATTTGTGCTGTCACCAAGAGCGGTGTGCAGTATTGAGTGTAACACACTGCAAAATAACTTGTTACTCATTACTGTATTAAATCTAGTAATCACATTAAATTTGCAGTTATGACATTACTTGCGTTACAAATGTACTTCAGTTTCTCCATGATGGGCAGATAGAAAGGGAAAAAAAATGTCAAACATGGATTTTTCCACCTGCAGTCAGCTGACTGCAGTTCATTTACAAGGATGATGAAAATGTGGCATGGTCTATAGCTTTTGAGGAGTGGGGATATGGGCTTTAAAAACAAAACAAACCGCCAATGGTGGTGTGAAGTGTAAACTTCGTTTAAGACAGAAACAATTGGATTACACCGCTAACACGGCATTGGCTCTTTGCATGCATCTGCAGAGATGGCATGCTAACACAAAGCTAGCAAAGAGGCCAGATTGAGTATATGCAGACTTAAGCCCAGCAGCTAGACCCTGATCTTTAACAGGTAACAAAGGCAGTGATGGGGAGTCAGGCTTGGAGCACTGCAGCCGTCATTTATACCTGTACAGGTTGCTACAGTAGAATTGCTGTGGGGATTGCTTCAAAGCGTTTTTGGGTTGGTTTTCAGCTTCATCGCAGTTGCTACAGTTTGCACTGGTTCACCAAAATTGAACTACAGAAGATTGGAAAAATGTCCTGACTGTTTTATCTGTATTGCTGTTGATCATGTTCATCACTTTCTGACCACAGTGTACTCATCTTCTGATGGCTGCTTGCAGAAGGATACCACACACTCACTGTATTAAAATGGTCTCCACCAGATTTCAATCTAAGAACACCATTGTGATGTGGTCATATGGGAGATTTGAATCATGAATGGGCAGCCAACAAATGTGCAGCAGCTGTGTCATGCTATCATGTTAGTGTGGACCAAAACCTCAGAAAAATGTTTCTAGCACCTTGTTTATTGAGTAGAAGTAAGATAGCTCTGAAGACAATCCGGTCGTTAAGTCTGACGTCACTAGCCGCGTCTGGGCCTAAACTCCGCTGCAGGTCCATATATCAAACGATCACTATGGCATTACTGAGAGTTGAAAAACTGTCTAAAGTCTTTCATCTTTAATAAAATGATCAGCGTTCTGCTCTACCAGGTGTAACAATTGAGTTTAACATCCAGGCATCCATGAAAACGGAATTTATGACATTTAACGGAGTTAGAAGTTAGCAGGAAGTTAGCTCACTAGCTTCTATCTAAATACAATATAGCATGTCCTGACTGCGGGGTTTTGGAAACAAATTAAAACGTACAGCTCTGTTATCACTTACAACATAAATGAAGACAGAAAACTAAACAGCAGTGACGTTTGTAGGCTTACTGAAGTTTGGCTAGCTGGTATATAAGGATGTGCTACGTGACCGCTAGCGACACAGCTATGTTAGCATAATATAAACAAGCTAACTTTTTTTCCACTCGATAAAAGTTAACGTGAGTGTTCTCGGTGGTCAGGAACAAATGTAATCGCATGGCGGGATGCTGTAAAAGGACCAAACTTCAGGAGAACAACTGAGATAATCCATCCACAATACGAGGTTAGTCATTCATATACTGCTGCATGGGCTGGGCTGTAGTTACATCCTAAGGTTTTAAAAACTGAGCTTAAATAAATGATTAGCGGTAATAAAAGCCGAGGGAGGTCAACAGTGATCACTGACTGTTTTAGGAGCTTTTTGAGATTAAATAGAAGAAAATATATAACTTTAAACATGTTAACAACACAAAAGCCATATTAAACGCAGACTACTTTAGGCCCGGAAGTAGGATTCGTCACGTCATAGCTTAACGACCAGATAGAGGTTGCAACGTAGTACTAGCAAGGTATACCTAATAAAGTGGCCAGTTAATGTTTGTTCTTGACCATAAGAGTTGCATACAATAGTTACTGTAGCTAACATTTGCAGTGATTACCACCATTACATTGATGTCATCAACAATCAACTGTAACTAGTTTATTCAGCTCTTCTCCTCTTATTTTAAACAAGTAAACACATGATTTTTATTAAAATATTCTTTATAACGATTGTGTTTTCATGTAGCAGAAGATTAAATTTGTTCTTTTAGCTTTAATAAATAAATGTGTAATCTTTTTAAGCAATATCAATTTCAAATTATGGTGTGATCACAACAATCACTTAATATTGTATGGTAAAGATCCTGCAGTAATTATAAAATGCATTGACAGTCACTTTTTTGTCTAAATTGTCCTCTAAAGCTGCAAGGACACAGAAAGCAATTTAACACGCCTGCCAGAGACCACAGAATATTGATGAAATTTAGCGACTTCAACTGATTTTCTGGTTAAAAAGCACACTGTCTAGGCCCCGAGATAAACTTTTCTCAACTTCAATGCGAACGACTGAAGCAACTACCAGTGAGAGTGCCTTATACCGGTAATTGACACATGACAGGGTAGTGAATACATTAGAGGGTTACCTAGGCAACCGGAGCCTGTGATGTCTGCTAGTGACCAACCTTCACTTTCAAAGTGATGCACAGTGAGCACATCGCTCCCTGTGTGGACGCAGCTTCATTTTGGCGTGCTCCACACACCAACACACACATTTGTAAGGCAATGTACACACTCTGGCATTAGCCCAATATAACTGCTAATGGGACCTGTCTTAGAGGTGAAGCGTTGTTAACCTTTGATCAACCCTAGGCTCAACCACTTATAGGCTAGATAGAATTCATCACATTTCTGACTGACCAATTTCACACCCGTGACAATGACGAACACGCGAAGAGAGAGATGACCAAGAAACGTTTTAGCGCTCCCTTTTTTTTTTCAGCTAATAGATAGCCTTTTACTGTTTCTTAAATGTTAAATTCATTTCAGTAAGTGATGGTCATTACACAAACAAGCCTGCTGACTGGATAATGTGTTGTTTGCATTAATGAATTAGTTAAAAACATTCCATGAACCAGCTAGTCAGCCAGAAGCTGGATGTCAGGGCGGGTGTGTTTAACTCACTGTAACTGCCAGTTAACCAGGCTGCAATTAAGATGTTAGCTTCATAAGGATGACAAAGTGGGGGTGAGGGGTGGGGGGCGCCCAAGCCAAAATAGATTTCCATGACATCTTTTTAATAGCAATAGCAATTAACCCAAACTATGTCCTGTGTATTTCATGTACCAAAAGCACAGGAGAGTTATGACACATTGTTCTTTAAATGTTACATTTTTTCATTTATCGTATTTTTGGCAGTTTTGATAAAACACCCATGTCAAACAAGAAGGCAAATAGCTAAACTACAGAGTCATCACCTCAGGGCTAATCCTTTGCTTAAGATATTGTAATATAGTACTTTTTTTTGTTGCTATTTTGCATTTATTCATCAGGTGAATAATTTGTGTGTGTGTGTGTGTGTGTGTGTGTGTGAGAGAGAGATACAGTACGGCCAAGCAGCAAGACAAGGGCAGGTGAATGATTGCAAGTCTAATTAACAGGGTGGTGGCTCCTGCGCTGAGCTGCTTCGAGAGACGAGTCGTCAGAGACTCAGAGGTGCCGGGCTCAGTGGGGAGGACTCAGAAAAACAGCTTTAATTGGTGGGAGTTATTTATAGACAAAGCACCTCTTCCAGGGTTAGTGGGTTAAGTCTGTTCAGTCCTCTGTGGGGACAACTATGTTTGATGGGAACAAACAGACCATTACCAAAAAACCTGCATCACCTCCCCATCTCTTTATATGCACATCCCAAATCCAGTGCACACACACACACAAATGCAGATATAGCTATAGCTATATACTGCTGAACTGTTGCACCTTTCCCACGCACTTAGACATGCTGTTGACATCCTGGGTCTTGTGCAGAGCAAAAGAAAGTGAGAGACAGCAGGAGAATAACTGAGAGAATGAGCAAGAAAGTGAGAGAAGGGGTAGAGAGATGTGGATGAAAAAGACAAGGTGGGGAGGTTGCTCCTGGGTTGAATCCCTCATTGGAAGCGTCTTCATCTGCCGGCCAATCCTCCTGGGGGCCTCTACCTCTCCATTTCATTAGTTTGTCAGCCTGCACGAAGGATTGTGCATTAGGCCTTTAATTTAGTGGATAGCCAGAGGCTGGCTACCTGGTGCAACTCTCAGCTCCAACGGGCTGGAATTTAACTAGGATCAACTTAGCTCAACTCAATACACACACACGCGCACACACACGCACAAGCACACATTTTTCACTCACTCAGTGGGAGATACAGAGAGGGTTGGAGGTCAATTTATGTACTGTCTGTGTATCTGTCTACTTGTCTGTCATAGTGGCTAAGATGAGAAACAAAAAATGCCAAGTGCAAAAGACAATGCAGTGTGCAAGACAGCAACTCATCCTTCTTATAGCCCAACTCAAAACATTCCATCTGATCACCTTGTTTTCTTTTCAATGTACAGCTCCTTGTTCTTTGAGGCCCATCACCCCCGCTAATTTTCAACCATCTCTCCAAGCATATCTCTCTCTCTCTCTCACCTTCTCTTGCAAACTCCTCAGTTTCCCCTACATTGCTGGGGTGGGTGAGGTGGCTAAGTGGGGTGCAGGGCCTATTGGCGTAGACAGGGGCCCTTCTTTTGTTTCCTGTTACAACATGCATTTCACGTGGAGCCCTAGTTTCTGACCCTGCTGAGGCTGGAAGCTCCAAGGGAAGGGCCCATCTGCAGCATCCATCAGGGCCACTCTCTCCCACTGAGGTACTGTCAGAAGCTGGGGTGGGGGAGGCGGGTTGTGGGATGATAGAGCGGGGGTAGGGATGTTCAGGGTGAAGGGTTGTTCAATTGTATGGTTGGGGTTGAGGGGAATTAAAACAGACTTGAGGGAGTCAGAGTCTACCTAAATTTGAGGTGAAGTTGAGGGGAAGAGGGAAAGGAAAAAAATGCGTTTTTCCACACGTGTGTGTGTGTGTCTATGTAAGAGTAATTAGAGCAAAGAGCTTTGAAATACAAAAACGTGAATAAACAGGAGCAAACAGTGAAACATGCGGAACTCATGAATCTCAGTGGAAGTGGGAGTGTGGTGAAGAATTCCAACAATTTGCAGCTGACAACAAAACAGGATTAATTAAAATGCCATTGTTTATGCTATATATACATATTATATATATTAGTGAATCTTCATGTGTGCACGAGACACGGTACTGATACAGATACCAGTGGATGCAGGTGAAACAATTGCTTTAATTTCTGCGCTCATACCACTGACAGAGGTTTACTGATACCAGGGGTTCAGGTAAAAGCTGCTGAGGGTGGAACTGAAAGACACCAGATGTTGCTCTCTGCCATTCTTTTTTCTCTGAAGACTCTCGTGTGTTGTTGCACATACCTGAGGCGTTACAGAGGAAGAAAAGTGGACTGGTTTGAAGGTCAGTTTAAATAAAAATACTTCAGCAAGTATGACAGGCAGGGTGCGCTCTGTATAAATGCAGTGCTCTCATGCCAGCACGCTGGAACTGATTGATTGACTTGTAAGATGCCATGGACAGGCTGGGGAGGCAGGGAGGGCGAGAGAAGCGGAGAGATGGCGAGAAAGATATGGCTACTGTTTGGTGGAAGATGAGACATATACACATGTGTGTTTGTGCGTTGGTGTGTTGCACTGTTGAAATGCACATGCGCTTTCACGCACACGCGGTCGTATGCACACAAACAGCTGGCCAGCTCTAGCTTGGTTCTGGTCAGTTGCCCTTGGCCATGGCGAGCACAGGAGTCAGCTGTCAGCTTTTGACGGATTGATACAGGCACCCCTCACCCCTCTGCCTCCACCCCAACACTCCCAAACATCTACCTCCATCCCTCAGTCCTTCCAGCCCTTTATTGCTCTCCTCCTCCTCTTCCTCTTCAGCAGCCAGCCCATGCCTGGTGGGCATGTTTGAGAAGAGACGTATTGAAGAGTGGGGACAAGGCTACATATTGACCCTGGCTGTACTGGAACATGCCCAATTGTCACTCTGAGTCAGCCTCCCGTTTGGCATCATATTTTAGCCGTGTTAGCCACTAACCTGTGGTCCCGTTATCTCATCATCTGGCTCTCTGAAAGCAGCCTGCTGAAGATCACTCTGTGTTTTTTGTCCTGCTCAATGCTGTCTCTTTTACTTATCATAAAGATTTTATTATATATAGAAGATGTTTTCTTCAGTGTGTGTGTGTGTGTATGTATGTATGTATGTATATATATACATACATATATATATTTATAGCCTCTACTGTAGTGATTTTGATTATTCCTCATACTTGATGGAAGTACAATAAAAAACTCACTGGTGGATTTTTCTTGTATAAATCTTCTGTTTTTCCTTGCTTTGCTGATGGTAACCAGCAAAGAAGGCACAGCATTAACTCTTTGGACCCATTAAAACTTAGTGCATGATACTTTCTCGCCTTTTTGTGACGTCTCTCTAACACGGCGTCCGTATTTACACCGAGATTGCCATGCCTCTATTTGTCTCAGTCTCCGCCTTCATCTCAGTTCTGTTTGTCCGTCTCTCCCTGTCTCTTTCTCCCTGACCAGTGTGAAGTGTAATTGAAGGAGCAGTCTTCACATGGCCCACAGGCATGGAGGGGACATTATGTGCGCTGTGGCGGCAAATTGCTCTCCGTGCTTCTTCAAGCCTGCACCTCACTTTCACTCCTCCTCCTCTCTTCATACTCTGCTCATCTTCTCACTACTTTATTAGTTAGCCCTCTCTATCACCAGTCCCCCCCCCCCCCCCCCCCCCCCCCCACCCTGCCCTCCCCATTAACTCTCTTGCCCAAGTATTCCATTTTCTTCTGCAGTCCCGCATCTGGTTCATAATATTTACGTTCATATGAATTTAAAATATTTGAATGCATTTGTGCTTTAGTAGTGTGAAGGTCTGGCTCAAAGATGGTGCTGACTGAGTAAAACAGTCAAAGTGCAAGCTGCAGCTGAGCAGAAGTTGTGTGCGAATTAAGCAAGAGAGAGGGTAGATGGGTGGAATAAACACACACCCACTTGAGTTAGTGGAAATGACAGAGCACCTATGATATGGGATGTGAGAAGTCTCCAATATAAAAAGTGATTTGAGCAGCCTACCTGGAGAGAGACGCAGGGAAGAGGAAGCGCTACGGAGAATGAGCGAGGGAGAGAGATAGAGGAGAAAACCTGAGGGAAGGAAAATAGGGAGAGGGGAGAGTGGTATTCGGGCCGAGACGAAGAAGCGCATGCTTCATTAAGTGAGGAAGTAATCCTGGTTAATTAAGGCTCTCCATGACAGCACTGTCAAGGATGACTGATCCTTCATATGGCACCTCCCTCTCCTGACTGACAGCCAGTCTGCTCTCACTGCTTTGAAGGTGAGAACTTCCTTACTTATTCCCACAGCTTTTTTTCTCTCCCTCCGTCGCCTCTTATCCCCAATTCAAAGTGTTTTTCTTTGTTTTTGTATCTCATTATCATTTTGTAGTCAAGTGTGTGATGGATTGTATGTGTATTGGTGGGTTTGTACGAATGTTATCTTCCGTGCAGCATTTGTGTGTATCTGCCTGCGGGTGCATGTGTGAATGTTTGTACATGTGTAGTAATTGCTGCAGTACCTGGGCAAAATACGGGAGAAAATCAGTGGATAGAAGGCACAGCTCATTGATTGCTTGACTAATTAATCAGCTGCATTGGCTCCACGTGGATCTAGGCTTATTGAGTGGAGGCTTGGCTCGGGCCCTTTATGAGCCCATAATGATTCCTTGGCCCATGGGGGTCAAAGCCTCATCTGGCCTTTTGCACAGCTGTGGTAATACTACACAATACAGAAGCTTAGAGAGTGCACACACCTTGACCAAAAGTTCATCCTTTCTTGAAGTCTAAACCTTGACTCAATTGTAACATCAATGCACTGACCCAAGCAACATCACTGTGTTTGAGTGGGATCACATTTTTGTGGAGCAGCATGTTTAACTCTTATTTATAGGGTTCATTTTCACAGTGGGGTGCTTTCTCCACATGATCCATTGTATGCACCAACTAGACACCCTACAACCACATATGTGCACTGACCTATGCCATTCTCAGAGGAGCTATGTTGACAGTTAGTGTCCCCCTGTAGGAGAGCCCACATGAAACAGCAACCTGAGCTGAAACCAGAGAGAGCAGAGGCCATGGTATATGACCCAGACGCCCAGACAGGGCTGTGCTGTCCCGCCTGCCATCAATCCTTGCCTTCCGCCCCGGCCCAGCTCGAGACAGACTAGCTCAGCCCAGCCTGTCCTAAAACGGGGGACTACGACAACCTGCTCGTAAACATGCCTATAAAAGTCCTGTTTGTATTGCACCAGAAGGCGGCTCTGTCTCAGCCCCCAGGAGCTCACGTGAATGAGCACCCAGGATGACCAACTATCTTGGGGCTATGGCAATGTGATCGTCACAACAGGTGTCTGTAAGGCTATGTGTTGTGCAACTCCTGTGGATATGTACTTTATCATTGTAATGCTCCTGCATCTACGAATGACTAATATTTAGTTAATTAATTGACTAATAACCATGTTGTGGAAATGTTGTTTGAAGTGTAATTCAGGATGCAAGGATATGTGTAATGTCACATGTTTATAATGCACACAAACACCTACGTACAAATCTGTGCCCTTAATAGCATGTTTTTGTGTGTCAGTGAATATTTATCTGTCAGTGTTTTGTGTTCAAAAGTGCAGGGTGCACGAGTCCACTTTCTTTCTCAGTTTGATAGGGAGTTTTAATGGGTGACTACATTAATGCAGGCAGCCTCTAATAGCCTCCTTAACTTTTTTTCCCCCCCTCACGGTGCCAGCGACTCATGAAATAGATGATTTAACAGCAAGAAGCCTCTACAATCACACGCAGTCGTGGAGATAAATGCCAACTGGAGCAGAAGAGGGAGGAGGCTGTCCTTTTAAAGGAATGGACATTCGTTTTTTGCATACGTTTTATACACAAACAATGCCAACTGAACTGAATTAAAAAATTGTGTGCGTGTATAACATGCATTTGATATGAATCGGGTGGCATCGTCAGGACTGTATTTATAGTAATAAGTAATTATTCCTATCGTATTGTTCTGGATGCCATTAAAATCACTGTACCCTAATGTCTACAGGGCAGTTTAAGGACAGCAGGCATTGTGCTGTCATGGTGTTACTACTCCAGCTCAAATGGACAATAGTGGCTTTCTCCTATTCTGTCCCATAAGCTCTCTGGCTCCCTTGGGTGGCTGGATTGGAGTTAAAGCACTAAGACCTACGCAGTTAAAGTTTACAGTGTCGTAAAGAGGACTCACGCATGCCAAGTCTCTAAAGATAAAGCTAAATACACTGTGATTACAGCACATGGTCTGTGGGCAGGAACTTGGAGCTCTAGATGGACACAAAGATGATTTGCACATTGCAACAGCACTACATGTGTGAACACTATTTTTCTTTTTAAAGTCTGTTACAACATGTTTGTGTGCTTGCCTTTGTGGTGTGGGCGTGTAATGTGAAACTATCTTGTCATCACTTACGCACCACAGATGCTGACTGAGCTCGATTACTAGAACACCTTATAATCACATTATTAATTTTCCAAATGACCATTCTTCTTTTGTGGTTTCATATCGACTATTTTCCACTATGTCTGTGAGTGTGTGTGTATACGTGAGAGGGAGAGAGAGAGTGATTGTGTTTTCGAATCAGTGAGCGCATAGGGCCATTTATAACCACAGTCACAAGACACCAGTATAGGGTTAGAACAGAGATGAGCTCCTGCTCTCAGAATAGTCCCTTGGAGGCTGTGAGGCCTCAGCCACTGACCCTGGTCCACATTCCATATGGCAGACACACAGTTGTTGGGTCAGACATGGTTCCTATGCTGGCAAGGGACAAGCTGAGTAGGGGGGTGAGGGGCTGTTTTACCATTGACAACTGCTCTCTACTCGACACAGCCCTATTAGTGGAAAGCAGATAAGTTGTTTTGTAGTTTGTAATTATACCTCCTTACTCTTTCTTATTTTTTTTTCTAGTCTAATCTTTGTTTCTTACAGTCCTGGAGTGAAAACTTCATTCCACTCCTGCAACATTACAGGTCCCTAAATCATACATCCCTGCCCTTTTCAGTGTCACAAGCCCCTACCTCCTTATGCGCCGCCCCCAACAGCCTTACCATAAAAATATCCCTCTATTGCTTGAATGATGCATACTTGGGATAGCTTCCACTGGGGAAAAAGAAAAGACTTAAATACAGCAGGACAAACTTCAAGTGTAGGACATAGGGGTACAGTGACAGTAAAGAGAGACTGTTTTCACTAACCTTACCACAGTTAATTGTGTTGTGCTATACCAGGGAATAGGCCCAAAGAGTACATAGTGATCCAGTATGCTCCATTGAGCCCTTTACACTAAATGCTCTTAAACAATCAACTAAGAAAGAGCCACAAAGGGAGAGAGAAAAACATCAGAAGCTCAGAAAGATTAAGTGAGCTTGGGTCAAAGTTTACTGACACATTAAATTTGGCCAGTGCTTGTCCACAACCAATAATGAGTAAAAATCAAGTATTATGTTAAATTAATTCATTGGCACTGCTTTCACACTGTAAATTAGTGCACAGATAAACAGGCAGACCTGCAAGCATCAACATGCAACCAAGGTACATTTCTATATACCAGATGGAAGTTGGAGACTTTCTCAGCAGGTCTGGCTGCAGCTTTCTCCACCTACGTTTTTCTAGTCCGTCTGGCAATTTCACCCATGGACATTCTCAAACCAGCTTCTCTGACCTCTGGGCTGCTGCTGCCCCCAAGCACAAGTATTACAGACAGTCATTTTGTAGACTGTGTATATGGAGATTGAGCACTGATCTGTGTCTTCCCAGTGGGAATGGCTATATGGAGTGGTATGGAAGTGTTGTATGGACTCCGTCTTTTATTTTCAACACCCTACTCCCAGGTGGTGACAGCCCAGTGCTAAGTGCAGTAATAGCCAATTGATTTTGCTCTCTTTTTTTGTTGGTGGCTAGACATAAATCAAAGTGTCTGTCAGGGCCTCGATGTAGTTTGGAGCGTTGTGTGTGTGTGTGTGTGTGTGTGTGTGTGTGTGTGTACGTGTGTGTAATGGGGGTAGTGAAGGTTCTGTTTGGACTAGGAGAGTGTCAACAATTAATCCAGCCTCTGATCTGTAGGCCACTGCTCTTATGACCCTCAGTCACAACCCAATTGGGATAGCAACTACACAAGTGGGTTAAAATCTACACAGAGAATCTCAGCACTTCGGTCCACTAGATTTTTACAGTGTCTTCCATCTATTTATAAAGCATGATTTTTTTTTTTCAAATTTTAATATGAAGATTTTAGATTAGTACAATCCATAAATAGCTATCTGACACATTGTAAAGTGGGCTTTAATGATCTAAAGGCTTGCATTTATTTCATGGGAAACCTTTTTCTAAGCATTTGCAAATCCCCAGTCCCCTTGAATTCTGTCAAGAATTCAAGACAGAAGCAAAGAGGTGGAATCATAGAGAACACAGATGTGAGCAACATTGAAACCATGTTAATCCTTTTAATTCAATTATGGTAAATAGGGACAGAGCTTCCTTCTAAACAAAACACAGTATGCAGGAGTTCAGCAGGCAGTGGCGGGGGGGTGGCTCTGATGTAGGCAGGCTACCCAGTGGGAGGCCTGGTGGTCTCCTGGGATACCTCTCTGCTCTCAAGCACCCTACTGGGATGCTCCCCCAAAGGCTTTTCCTGGCCTAGCCTGTGGAATAGCATGGCAAGGTTGGACAATATACCTGGAACAATGGGATTTGCACCACACAGACACACACACACACACACACGATGTGACTATGTGGCCAGCTGTAGTCATTCCTATAGAGACTTAGTGGGGAGTTGGAGGGAGAGGATGGGTTGGATGGCATGTAATGTGTCAGGATTGAGTATTAAATGGGGATCTGTCAAAGTGCTTTGGGGCCTGGCTAGCTTCTTTGCTCCTGAAATGGTTGTGCAGAGCAGCAACCTGCTAACCTAGGCCAGACTGACACCAGCACCTCCTCCACTATGAAAGAGAGTGTCTGTTCCCCAGGATGAACACAGGACAGAGAGGGGGCAAAGAGGGGGCTGAGAAAGGGAGTATGTTTTTAAAACAGTTAGACAATCTGTTTGGATTAGGCCCACTGCCGAAGAGACATGGAAATGATGGGCAGCCGGGACGATAGGAGGAGAGGAAGAGGTGGGGGAGAAGTGAGGAGGAGGGAGACAGATGGAAAGGAAAGGTGGTGGTGGAGGGGATGAGAAGAGGCATGAGGGGGGTGAGAAGAGGAGAGGGGTCAGAGACTGGAATCTCAGGATCTAAGGCTCTTTCGGCTTGATAGTTCCCAGATGTTGTCGGCCCCCTTCACCCCTCCTTCCCTTCACTATTTCACTGCTGTGGTGAATACACAGGAGCCCAGTTAGCCATGCGGGACAGATGGGTCAGTGACTGTGTTGAGATGGGCCTCCTGTGGACCAAAGGAAATGGGAGGTGAGAGGCATTCTCCTCTCCAATGGCCACAGGCCAGAGGGGGCAGCCCTGGCTATAATTTTTTATTGTCTCTCCACCCTTGGCAATCTAAGACAGTGAGGTGTGTGTGTGTGTATGAGAGAGTGTGTGTGTGTGTTGCATGCATACACTTACCTGTATGCATTGACAGGCAGGTTTTTATGTAATGACCAGAAATTGCAGAAACAACTTGGAGTGAAAGGAGAAGTGGGGGTGGTAATATTGCTGGTAATATTACAACACAATATTATCTGTATATATCTGTATGTAGTTTGTAGTATATATTTCAACAGAGTACTGCTCTACAGTCATAGACTGCAGAGTATGTGCAGGTGCATGGTGACACTGTAGCCTGTGCTGAAATTCTGGCGCTGCTTGATTTACAGCGTCTGGCTGCAGCCAGCCATGTTTCAGGATGACAGCGTATTCTTGTCCACCTATCTGCAAAAACGCTTACACTCCATAGCACTGCACCACACTGCCTCTACCGCCTCAATCATCCTCAGCAGCAGAAAGTGTAGTGGTCGTATATTAGCAAGTTGTTGACTGGCCACTAAAGCGCACATTTGTCAACATATTAGAAGGTGTCAACACTTGAACAACACACCATTAAGCCCACCCAACCTATTTCAGTGCCAGGTGCATAGTTCCACCTTTATTAACCCAAAAGTTCTAGGAAGGGGGAACACGTTTAAATAAGAGGGAACAGAGTAATGAGGTTACTTTTTGCTGTTTTGTGTTAACTTGGAAAAGATGAATTGTCAATTTGCCAAAAGTAATTAGGTGTTTCGAAACTTGAATATGGTGCAGCGAAAGTTATGAGCCACATAACTGGATTCATCCCAATGCTCCTATTGCAGCCTTGTGAGTAAAAGCTGGGTAGCTCAGAGACAATAAACCCTGTAGTTACCAAAGGTTTAAGAAGGGTTCTTTTTCTATTTTACTTAATTATGATTTGAAAATAGTTCAGTGTGCTTATTTCAAGTCTCAGAAGTTTCTGTATCCCTCTGGGTGCTTTTAAACCCAGAGCCACACGAAGGGAATATTTCACAGAAGCCCTGGCTTAAAATGTGGTCATGGTTGCCAGATATGGAGAGAGACATTCTATCTCTCCAGAGAAGGGCGGATATCCTCCTCTGGATATGGTGGGGGAGGGTATTTATGGAGCATCTCATGGATATTACAGGGAAATTGGGGATGGGAGTACGGTTGTATGTGTGTGAAGTAAAGGAGGGAAAGAATCGGGGAGCCGCTGTGATCAGGATTCCACAGCTGGCTCATGTCACTCTTTGACCCTTTCCCCCACATATTCCCCACAAAATAAAAGTCTAGACTGTACTTTTCACCTCACCACTTCACAGGGATGGCCAAAAAGGCATATGTTGGGTTGGACAAGACGAACGAAGTCATAACTTTCTCTTTCCCTGAAGGACTCAGTTCAAAAGACTCTCTATAGGCTTTTTAGACTTTACACTTCATGGCAAGACATGGTGTCTATTAAGCCCATTAATAAATAAAGCAAGGCAATAGCGCCACCAAAGAAATAGATATCACACTATTACTTATTTAACCACATTGATGAATTATTTATTGTTTATTCCAAATGATCTTTTTTTTTTTTTTTTTTTTTTTTTTGGAGTGTACACTTTCAGCTTGGGTATCCCATGTGAACGCTTGCGGCACCAGATGATTTGGATAGCTAAGTTCATCTTGGATGAGTTTGTGAAGGGGTATGTGCCTTTGCTGGTGCAAAAGTACTGCAGGGGGTTGGGGAAATGATTCTTGATGATCGTGTTACTGACATCAAAGAATAAGTACACCAAAGTCAACAGCCAAACAGTATTAAACACTCACTGAAAGACATATACTCTCTGTCTTCCTCTCTTTCACACTCATTTACTTTCTATGTCTTTGCCACTCTGCTCCTGAAACACTGTGGGTCCGCAGAGAGAGATAAATTATGGGCTGAGTGGCTTTTTGAAGTCTGCTCGGCATCAACACCAATAAACGCCAAGCACGGCCCGCCTCCCTGCTCCTAAATTAAGTAATTATTACTACTGGTGTGACTTGGCCATGTGGACCACTTTGCGCCTGGTTAGGGCTGAAGTCTTTGGGTAGGCAGTAAAGACAGACACGGGGAATGAGCAAAGCATATGTCTTCTAAATATAAACCAAATGCTAAAAATGACGGGACTCTGTGTAAAATGCACATAAAAACAGAATGCTATGATAAACAAATATCATACATCCCTATTTTATTCACAACAGAACACAGAAAACACATCAGATGCTTAAGACGTTTGAGACATTTTACAATTTAATGGAAAATATTAGTTTATTTTGAATTTGATGGCACAACAGATCTCAAAAAAAGTAGAGAACGGGCAACAAAGGGCTGGAAAAGTAAATGGTACTAAAAAGAAACATGTGTAGGATCATTTTGCAACTAATTAGGTTAAGTGGGACTAACATATTTTGGTACAAAAAAATATGGGCAGAAATTCATCTTAAAAAAAAGAAAAAAACCCCATCCACTAAGGCTCTGTCATGCAAAGACTTTGTGAACATGATCCAGAAACACCGCTGTCTTTTCTGGGCCAAAGCTCTTTTAGAATGAACTGAAGCAATGTGGAAAATTGTTCTGTGGTCAGATTAATTAAAATTTTTTTGAAGTTTTTGGAAAACATGGACACCGTATCCTCTGGACTAAAGAGGAGATTTTTCAAGGAAGTGTATATTTTAGCAAGACAATGCTAAACCACATGCTACATCTATTACAGCAGCATGACTTCATAGTAGAACAGTCTGGGTGCTGAAGTGTCCTGCATGCAGTTCAGACCTTTCACCAGCTAAAAACAGTTGGCACATCATGAAACCAAAAATAGGACAAAGATGGCCCGGGACTGCCGAGTATCCTATATGAGACAAGAACGGGACGACATTCCTCTCGCAAAAGTCCAGCAACTGGTCTCCTCAGTTCCCTGATGTTTACAGGCTGCTGTTAAAAGAAGAGGGTAAACTACACAAAACAAAATTAGGGTTAATATTTTTCATAAAATTGTTCTTTTTCTCAGTTTAAACAACGTCTCTGGAGCTGGTCTTATATTAATCTCTTTCTTTCACGTATTGTTGCTTAAGCGCTTTCTATACCATTTACCTAAACTGCACACTTATGTTAAACAAATTTAATGCCACTGTACCAAATAGAAAAAAAAATCTAGTAGCTTAAGACAAAAGAATGGAGGAGGTCCAAAACAGAAAGAGAAGAAAGAAGTTAATGGAGAGCAGGCAGCTCATTCTCCTGGAGCGTCCTTTAAAGTAGTGCCAATGCCCATTCTGGTGCCATTGCACTGCATTTGCTTCTAGGGAAAGAGGACGTGCAGAACCCTCTCCTCTCATCTCTCCTCTCCACCTGACACACGCCTGTCTGGCTCCTGCAGCAGGGAGACTGTATAACCCAAGTGTGTAAAACAGTCTTTTACAGCATTGTAAAGATTTACTATTGGAGTAAATAACGGTGGGTGAACAGGGCTTTTAAATGGAACCCAATCAATATGTCAGTGGAGGCTGCAGCAGAGGACAGGGCTGTGTCTGATGTCACATACAGGTAGACGGAGCAGGGCAGTGAGAAGTAGACCGAGGAATACCAGGAAGAGCTCTGCATAATAGCACTAAAAAAACAAAAAAGAAAAAGCTCCCCAATCTTTAGTGACTCCTTATATTGGATGTTAAATTGCTACCTAGTCTGCAACCAAGAATATTCCAGAGTTAAGCAGAACACCATGGGTCAACAAAGTTTACATGAAAGGCAAGATTTATTATTGCAAAGATTTATTAAAATAAGAAAACACCTCTTAGCATAATGTGTACGACCGTCAAACATGAAAAATATCAATACATACATGTACACACACTGAGACACAGTATAAATTCAACACTTTGCTCCCTCACACGGACACGTCCATGCACCCCTGTGCAGAGAAATGCAGACATGCAATAAATTCCAACTCCTGTGAAAGCAGTGTTGGTTCACACACACACACGCACACACACACACTGACATTCAGCCCCTATAGACTCTCACGCACGCACACAGAGACACCCCAGCCTCATGAGCAATAAATCGCACAGCCCATCTAACAAGTTCATTTCCGGAGGCCAGAGAGGATGGGTCCTCTGACTTTGGAGTCAGCAGCCTTGTGAGGATCAATGGCAAGAGACGGAGAGCGAGGGGCAAGGAATTGAGCTGAGATACAAAAATCAATCAGCAATTTAATCGCTTTGGGAGGGGAAGACAGAAAAAAAAGAGCGGACAGGAGAGAATTCCACAGCTTTTTTACTTAAGAAAGCAGTGCTTTGATTTAACCCTTTGACATATATTATACATCTCCCAGTTTTATTGATGCTTTTCTCTATGACAAGAGAGGCTCTAGAGGGAGCAGATCTATTTTGAGACATCAGATCAGACAACCACTGTTTCTATCTGCAGTCTCACACAAGACTTGGTTAATGTTTCAGAAATAGAGTATGCCATATATGAGAAATTCCACTGTAGATCTTTAGCTTCTATGCTCATGCATTTGTCAAAACCTGCACGCAGATATATGCGTAATATACAAGTTTCTTCAACTTCAGTATAATATGCACCTAAACATATGCCATATTCCTTATGCTGGAACTGTGAGGTTGGAGGTTGATCGTTTGGGACAAGTTTTAAGGGATTTTTAGGCTGCTGAAGGTAAAATGAGGATTTTATTGAAGATGATGATGGAAGCATTTCTGTGGAAGGAGTGGTGGTTACGGGGCTGGGTGTTGAGGAGGAACTCTTTTAGGTCAATGGCTCAGGCTCGGAATTGACACTATTGAACTAGCAACCCTTACGCTAATAAAATGAGTGACAGCCTCTGGTGCAGAATCGAAGATATGGATCTTCTGAGCAAAAAAAAAAAAGGCAGCTGGAAGAGGGAAGAACAGAGACACATTCCTTAAATCAGTTTGACCAGTGAAAGAGACTTAATGGAAAGAGACTGAGCTCATCAAAAACGTTGCCATCTTTTCTGAGCATGACTTTGTATGAGATTAGTGTATATTTTTGCAAGCTCGTTTGTGTGTACATAGAGCACACGTTACATTCTACTGCACAGGATATACATAGTTTTATTAAAATTGCTAATTTAAGTTCTGTGTATGTAATGTTAAAGGCTATTGTGTATTTGTACAAGCCAGCGATTGTGTGTCCAAATGACTCTTGGCATTATGTACTTGAGAGAAACTCTGTGCACTAATGTGTACTCACTTGGCCTTATGTGAGTGAGTGTGTTAGTGTATATATGTGTGAGCTAGATTGGTGGGGCGTAACAGGCTGATTCCTGCAGAACTTAGGCATTGCTGAAACTTAGCAACAGGAGCCAGGGGCCTCCCTCCCCAGAGAGGCTGGCTGCCGAGACACATTCATTACCAGTCCAGAATCTTGGGCTGGATTAAAAATTCATGCTGTTTACAACAACAAAAGGCCCCCCGTTAAAGAATATGAGCCCTTCTGAACAATGGCTCCAACAAACCGTGAGCAGATCGCTGACATCTCAAAGGAGACCGGCGGTTGTGTATGAGTGTGTATTTGAGTTTTTGTGCCGCTAACAGCTAGTATTGTGCTTTCTCAGTGCACACAACCTCATGGGCAATGGTGATATAAATAATGATACTGTTTACTGCAGCAGGGAGTGAAAACAGCCTAAGGGCACTTGAATAAGGACATGATTCCCTCAAAGTCTTGTGCCTTGTCATGCTGTTTACACCCATAATAAAGGAGTATGTATTTTCAGCGTGGCACACATGTGTATGTAGGTGCTAGTATGCTTTCTTTGGCGTGAACTGAATTTTGGGTAGAGTGTGTGAGACCCTGTCCCTGTTCGGCTCATTGACAATCGCCTGTGTTCTGTGCTGTCGGCTGATTTGTTGGCAAAGGGACTGTGCTTATGAGCTCTATTCAGTG
Source organism: Maylandia zebra (assembly GCF_041146795.1). Classification (NCBI taxonomy): domain Eukaryota; kingdom Metazoa; phylum Chordata; class Actinopteri; order Cichliformes; family Cichlidae; genus Maylandia; species Maylandia zebra. Next base: position 15,193,602 of record NC_135178.1, read on the forward strand.
TTAATTAGCACACTCCACAGCGATCATTATATCAGGTTCCTGTGGTGACGTTTGATTGCATTGTCCCTGTGGGGGGGAGGCGGGGGGGAGGTTGTGGTGTTGGTGGTGGTGGGGTGAAGCTTTACCGATGGGGGAGCACCACACACGTACATCGCATGCACAAATTTCACTCACAAGACCACACACGCAAGTGCCAATGATGGGAGACGCATAAATCCTGCACATGTATAACAAAAATCTGTAAGAGTGCACTCAAAAATACAGTTTTGGGATACAATTACATAAAATATTCCCCCCAAAAATATATATAAAAGAGAAAAACACAGGGGTGGAAAACCAGGCGCCCACAGCAGCAGCTGCCCCTTCATTCCGTTAATGCCACAATGAACAGGTGCAAGGTCATACCACTATGCCAATAACAGGTGCTTTGTCTTTGAACCCCTAAATGTTACAGAAATGTTCTGTGCTGTTTGTATTGCTGTGATGTGGATTGGGAGAGAGCAGTCATGTGTGCACAGGTCAGGCAGATTCTGACCACAGTTGCCCTTTCTTCTCCATCAGAGACCAAACAACAGCCAAGGGGCTGACAGCACGTTGCTGAGCGATACTTTGACCTGTTGTACTACTGTTTTCTGTGATTTCAGCTGGAATGTGAGTAGTTAAAATAGATCGATCAGTAGCAGCACATCATTTTTCTGAAAGTGCATAAAAATCATGTCTTTCAAATACTTTAAAAAATCAAAAGGTGGGTCACTATGACTCTCTTTTTACTGGAGTACATATAATTGATAAGACTGTGCTATTTCATTGCAACATTGTGTCCTAACAGCTCAAGGCTATTCCTCAGTGGACACTTGCTCATGAGCCCAGTGACAGTGCATAATGAGGGTTGACAGTCACCCCCCCAAACCACCATCAGTAGCGCCTCATGCTGGACACCTGTTTTTTTTTTCTCTCTCTCGTGGGCCTGGTTTAAGTTTCAGTTTTCTAGAGTTCGCCAACTGTCATTTCCCAGCCACGGCATCCCACAGCAACACCTATTGACTGACAGGATGCTACCATTGACTACCTTGTGCTCTACAACACTGAGCCTCTCACATCATGGGGCTGTCATCTCAGTAGCATATCTACTGCAGTACTGGTCTCCTTGGTATGAGTGCTGTTAGATGTAAGCGATATGTTAACATTACCAAATTATTGTAAATACTTTGCTTATATAATTTTGATGTTGGAGAAAATTCAGTCTTGTGTCAATTCAATTCAATTCAGCTTTATTTATATAGCACCAATGAACAGCAATCATCTCAAAGTACTTTATATTGTAAGGTATGGATCCTACAATATATAGAGAAAACCCACCAATCCTGTGATTCCATTATAAGAAAGCTCTTGGTGAAGGTGGGAAGGAAAAACTCCTTTTTAACAGCCATCTGCTGCAACCAGGTGGTGGGTGAGGGGAAAGAGAAAGAAAAGAGAAAAAAGGACAAAAAACAAACTCTGGAAGAGTGAAGACAAAAGTTAATGGTATGCAGAAGTGGCATGTAAAACATCAGGAGTGAAAAGAGGGCAGGAGAATAACTCAGTGCATCAATGGAAAGACCCCCAACAGCCTGAGCAAACAGCAGCATGACTAAAGGATGGTTCATGGTTTTAAGCCTAATTTAAGATTTTTTGTTCACATAAAAATAGTGTACAAATACAGTAAAAACGTAACAATTTCACAAATGTGAATTGTATATTTAAAACTGTTAAGTTCAAGTTTAATACTGTAAATATATATCTAAAATCTGACACAATGAGAATGAAAAGAGCTGTAGTTTCTGTTAACATATACCTGTTTGTTTTCACTACAAACATGTTAGCAGGTTCTTTTTCCTCTACAACTGTAATACTTCTATGAGCAGTATTGAACTGTCAAAATAAAAATGTAACAGTTAAAACAATTATAATGACTGTAATTATAGTTACAATGATTATTGTAATCATTAAAAAAATGTGTAACACCAAATCACAACAGCAGCCGCTTCAAGGCGCTTTATACAGTCAGGTAAAGACCTCACAATAGCACAATAGATGTGTCTTTGAATTTAGGTAGAGTTATCCATTCAGTGGATTGTCTCCTGGTACCTCTACCATAAGACTGTGCTGTGAAATCAGTGAGCAGTGAGCTATACATGGCTAAAGTCTTAAATTCTCTTGTCATGTTCAGTGTGATTCTAAGTTACTTTGATTTATTTGCTAGATTTAATTGCTAAAAATGCATAAAGAGCCCTTTTGGGGACTTGATTGGTGACTTGTCCAGGGTGTACCCGTGTATTTGTATTGCCTTTTTGTATTTCTGTAATGAAGCTAATATTTTAATAAGTGCAAATGCCTCAAGGTTGATATCCATTAAATACACATGACTTAATCTGAAATCATATTTGCAAGATTTGGACTTTTTCAAAGGTGTTTGCTCACTTGTTTGATGAACAGTTATTTACAGGTATGCATTGAGAAAAAAACAGAGACCCTCAACATAAACGATCTGCAAAAATACACAAAAGAGCTAAAAAACTGTATTTCAATCATGGAAGACCTTTGTAATTTTATGTGATGGTAAACTTCTGTTATTTTACAGTATTTTTTCTGGCAAAGAAGTTTGCCATACTGACACTTCACAATGTCACTGGAAATATTTTGTGGGTTGATGTCAAAAGAACATACAGTAGGATAAAAACATGATCTCAGAAATAAAGTGCAGTGACGAGAGCATCATGATTTAGGGCTGCTTTGCCGGCTCTACATCTGGACGGCTCACTATCACTGAGCTCACCATTTCATTGATTTAAAATAAGCAAATGAAGCTATCTTGTGTGATACATCTGTAGGGGCTAGAAACATGAATCCACATTTTAGCAGTAAAAAATTATGATACAAACAATTATAATTAAGCCATGTCTTAAACCTTTCCAGTGTACCAAACACGTTGCCATACTGTAAATGTTTAAGATTTAATTGAAAAGCAAAAAAAGAAAAGAAAAAAGTATCATATTACAAAGTCGAATGACGATAAAATCTTACCTGAACAATCAGAAAAAAGATTGCTCTATAAAACATGAGTAATATAAAAAAGTGTCTCTGTTATTTTTTATGCTACTGCACATGCAATGACGAATAGATTAAAAAACAACAACAAAAAACTATTTCTGTGATCAATAATTTGGCTTACCTTGGAACACAGTTCCTCCTGTTAGCGTACTGCCACTGTGAAAAGACCATTGTTTTAAATTACCTCATCTGAACAAGTGAATTCATGTTGCTTACAAGGAATCTTTGTTAGACATGGGCCTCAGGCAGAAAGCAAAGAACTCATTTAAGTCCTCGAAAATCACGACATTTGGTAAGACTTAATTCAAACTCTGTGTGTGTTACAGTTAATGAGAGAAAATAGTGTAATGTAGGATAAATTTATGTGTGCAATAAGTGTTCATACTAATCCAATTTATGGTTGAAGAGAGCTTGATAGAAAGTCCTTAGTTAAGCTTGCCAGTTGTCTCTCTTGGCCACATCTAGTGTTTGGGGTTGGAACCTGTGAAGTGGATAAGGTTCTCATCTCACCAGACACAAAACTGAAGGATCCCCTGGCATCAGTTATTGCACCCTGACTGCTCATCCTCATTCAAAGCGTCAGTCTTGAAGTGACACAGGAGAAGGCACTTGATAGTGCTGACTGAATAAAACCAAAGCAATATGATCCTGATGCTAAGCAGGTAAATGGAAAAGAATGAGTTGGCCTCTTTGTCACCCTGGAACGAGCAAACGGCTTTTGTATTTGTGAATGAAGCCAAGCTGAATCTATGAATACCCTACTCACTTGCCTCAGTGTGGGATTGAAATGCCAACTATATTTTCATTCCTCCCCTTTCAGTCTTTCGCTTTCACTCCCTAAATGCAAAACTCTAACTTACACAACTTGAAGTCGAGATAGAGAGAGACAACACACAATTTTACACTTCTGTGCACACAAACAAATGAGACGATATTGATTGGAGGCACAACTGCATTCACACTGATGCTCCTCTCAGTCAGTCATGCTTTTGCCCTTTGCCCTGCTGCAGCCCTGCAGTTTAACACTGTGAGCCTGCTCTAAAGGACGCACTCAATTCACCTGACATCTAAATACTACTACAAAGCACATGCACATTGCACTCCGTTGAGCATGAATAGGCTCGTGTAATCTAAATGTGACTGTTTACATAAACCCTAGTTCTAATATTACAATAAGAACGGCTTATTGATGTCTGCACAGGGGCATTGCTTCTTCACGTGCTGGGTAAAGCGTGAGTTAGGTTACAGTACAGAAATTCTCAATACTGCTATACCTTGGACATTTTTGAGAACTTCTGAAAATGTAAATAAAAAGAGAACTTACAGAAGGAAAAAGTCTCAGACACTATTAAAAATATTCATTCTTTCAGTCTGCATTAATGAAAATATAATCTTGAGCACTGTTTTGAAAGTAGAATATTATTCTCTTCTTTCTAAGTTGCGCTTGTATTTTGATGTTAGAAGAAACGTGAAATAAACTTCAGAGCTCAAGCCTTGATAATCACACATACCTGACATCCAAAAGACACATTTTAAGTCTCAAAGTGTGGGAGTCAGTTGGGGGGGGTGTGCAACAGTCCTGATTCACAGTGCTACCAACCCACAGATTGGCTGGCACCTCTGAGGAAGTGAAAGCTGAGTCATAATGTGACTCTTTCTGCTATAAAGAGGAGCATCCTTCTTCTCCCTGTCTTCAGGGTGGAGTTAGTTGATTTGGAGAATGTCAACCCGAAATTTTTCAGGCATGTTCTGTTTGTTTAATGCTTTTGCAAATTTGCAGAGAAGCTTGTTTGCTTCTGAGAAAGACAGATGCACACATGTAAACAAGAAAGAAAAAAGTTTAAAAAATTGACATGCAATTTCTGTTTGACCTTTCGCAAATGCTATTGTCTGTCCATCTTGTATGTTTATCCTTTTTTCCCACTAGAAACCAGCAGGATAAATCTTGAATGTAATATTTCTTTCATTTGTTCTTACATTTCAAAATGTCTCTGATCCATTCTCCCCCTCCCATCTGTGCAGTTCTCAGAGAAGTTGCCTGCAGCTGCATCTGTTGCCTGCGTGGCTGGTCTGCGGATTAATGACCTCATTAAGTGGGCTTGCACCTCTTATTGTGTTATGCATGCAGACACACGCAGTTAGAATTTTTTTTTTTTAAAGTCATGTGAAGTAGTCAAGTGAAAATATTTGCATATATGTATATATTGCAGATGCGTATGCTTAGTGTTTTGATAAGAGCATGTATGTAATTGTCTAGTGTGAGAACATAAACATGATTAAGCACTCCATACTTATGTGGTAGATTTAATGACTGCATTTTTACACATTAAAGGTGTCTTGGTTTTGGAAGGTGTCTTTATTATAGGGTTAAAGAAATGGTGTTGTGTTTGTTTCTGCTTGACTCACAGGTGTTGCATCTCTAACGGATTTGGCTGTGGTCTCTGCAGTTTGTTTGGATTTTGTGGTTCCTGTGTGGCTCCAGAAAAATGATGGTGGTGGTGGTGGGGACATTATACCCAAACCCAGGCTTGAAAATATCAGATCATAAACCTATGAGTGATAGCACAGATGATATATGCATGTTTTTTTCCCCTCCAGTCTATAATTTGTACCCACAGTTATGCCAAAGCACCCACCAGTTATTGCGTAAGACAGTAGTGCTGCTATCTAGTGTACATAATTTAGATTCCTGTACAGCAGGAAATGAGCTTAATGATTTCATATTCTGAGGTTGTGTAAATCACATCAGTCATCACTTGGGTCTTTGATTTTCATCAAATGACAAACTGATGTAGGGTGGAGAAAAATGATGAGATTGGTTGACCACAAACTAAGACTGGGGGAAAAGACCAGACAAACCCTAAAGCATGGTAGAGCCAAGAAAACAGCTGATTAAGAGAAAACTTTTCTACTTAAGCCATATTTTAAAAACTATTTAGACAATCTTTTAAAGGTTTTTTTCCTTCCCTGAAAACAAGCCAGTGCTATCTCTCTGAGCTAAAAAATAATAATGCATTCACTATCCTATGACTGACCAGCACCTGCACACAGTCACAATCCTCCTGAATGACACCTGCAATGTAACACTAAGGTGTTTACAGGAAACACCGTCCCACCATCCTTGTTGCTCTTGTGTTTGCCTGTACTGGCCCTGAGGGGATAGAGGCCACCTAACAATTGACTCAGCCCTGTATGTGTCTGCTCTTGTAGGACATGCCCCATACATGAATGCACAGCCAGCATCTCACGCTTGACTGAGTCTGCTTACTGGGAGTGTTCATGAAAGAGTTAAAGTGGCACATTCCTGAGTTTAGTGGCTGTAGCTAATATTGGAGTTTACTGATGGAGGAATTGGAGGCTGATGGCAGCATAGGTGCTCTGGTGTCTTAATTTTTCTTAAAAAAAAAAAAGCGTACATAAATAACCATATAGCATTTTTACACATGCATACATATGCAAACATGCCTATGCATGCTTACGAAATGCATGCAACAGAATGTACTATAATGTTAATGCTCACTTGTTTTTTGCAGCATACTTTTCACTCCATTCTCATCAGTCAGCTTAGCTACAACAGATATTTTAAGACATTTCTTAATGCTAAAAACAAAGGAAAAAACGTTTAAACGGCTCAACACCTGAATTGCTTCGCTGTGCAGAAAAGCAAACAAACAAAGCTGTGATCAGACAAAAACATAAAAATAAAATCTGTACAGATAGGAGCAAAGTGAGAGGGAGCACTAAAAATAATGTACTAAGTATAACTAAGTATATGTTCTTGTGACATTCTCTATCGCTTACATTCTGTGTCTTAAAGGCAAATCACATCTCAGAGGTGAATGCAATGTGCTATTGATCTATTTAACAAGCTGAAGATAAGATAGCAAAAATAAAAGCCTGTTTTCATTTGCTGGAATATTCCTTTAATATCCTAGTATATAACTAGGCTTCTGTGTTGTCACAATAGGCCTGTAACACAACACATCAACACTTGTTCTGCCTATTCGGATTAGTTTCATGCTGTCCGCAAGTTAACTGCACATGTTTTTCTGCACGACTCTGAAGCTTCTCCATAAATATCCTGCTCTTGCTTGTGGTGTCTGAAATTGCTATTTGCATGACTCTTAACATAGTATTGGTGTAGTGTGAGCCATGCCATGAATGGCAGAAGGGAAGAGGAGCAGGGTTAACAAGTGCATGGCAACAGCCCACAGTGCAAAGCTTGTCACTCACAAAAAGGGAACTCTAGATTGTTCAGTAGCCTATGAAGTGTCAAGACAATGTGGAATGTGACTTTCAGGTTTAAAAAAAAAAAAAAAAGCTCTGAAGGACACAGGTCTTTCCGTCTTTCCTCCCTTTATGCTGCCTGGTACATTCCTCTCTAGTGTGGTATAAGTAAGGAGTTGTTGCACATACTCACTGGGATGTATCTGGATTTCATCATCACCGAGCAATCCTGCTCCCAATTAACTCCCATAGAGAGGTAGTGAGGCAAGAACTCGTTAAACTGAGAGTTAATCGAGTTTAAATACTGGTCTTTAAAGGGCTCGCATTATCCTCATTTAAAGGCTCACAATTTTACTTGGCACATTACTTTTCTCATACTTTAAAATGCAGATGCCCCGATTTTTACCTCATGTCTTGAGGCCCAGTCTGCCCCGATTGGTCAGTTAGCACCACCAAAGCAAGGCAATGTTGTTTGCCTATAACTACAGTAGCCCTTTAGGCGCTTGTGATTGTTATTAAATAACTCCTAGCTTTAGCCAGTGACATAGCTGATCTTGTTAGTGACATTGATAAGTGTCTTTACGCTGTCTTCCTCCCCTCATCTTAACCAGTCATGGCAGATGGCTGCCCCTCCCTGAGCCTGGTTCTGACAGAGCTTTCTTCCTGTTAAAAGGAAGTTTTTCCTTCCCACTGTTGCCTTCCTCACAGGGGGTTGTCTTATTATTGTGGTTTTCCCTCTATTATTGTAGCATCTTTACCTTACAGTCTAAAGCGCTTTGAGGCAACTGATGTTGTGATTTGGGCACTATATAAATAAAACTGTATTTTATTCAAGTATTTGATAGAAATACGTAGGAGGAGTTTGTGGAATTTCAGTAGTAATTTAGTAGTATATTTGGAACATGTTTTTTGTAGTTTTACCAGCTTTTTGGATGCAAAAGCTAGATAACAGACTCCAGGACAGGGAAAAGCCCCAAAAAGTATAAATGGAGACTTCTGAAGGTGTGATAAGCGTTCGGAAAGATTTAAACCACCAAACGATGTGTTCACAGTAAAACAGTGAACATGTATTTTCTCACACATAAACTGGAATTTAAAAAGCAAGAATGTGTAGTGAGAATAGGCAGACTTGACACATACTTCGAACCAGTCATGCCCACATACACGCATTTTATGTGCACAGAGGGAGACTGAATCATGTGGAATTAACTGCTTAGCATGTCTCGACCAGGTGTTTGCGCAAAGCCAAGCTTTTAAACCTAACCTCATACTGTATTTACCTTTCCCCTCTTCTAGCATTTGGCAATTAAATATGCATACAATAAATGCTAATTGGAATAAGAAAACACTGCCAAAAGCTATTGTTTCAGTCCAGCAGTGCGGCAGCCAGATTTGAAGTGACTACAATTTGCACAAAGCAAACAGGTTTTCCACTGCATGATTCTTGGGTTATTTTAACAGAAAACAATGATATAATAAATGAAAGACAAAAAAAATATTGACAAATATCCCCTGCTATGTATGATTGTGGACTTCCATTCATTTATTGCCTCCGACCCCCTCCCCTCACTGCCACCTCAGCCCCCCACACACACATTACAGCCATTTAACTAATTGGATAAAACGACTCCTGGATGTATGCCAAAGGGGTTTTATAGTCCATGTTTGTGATTCAGATGTTTGATTATAAGCTCTCTTTGATAATTACTCCCAGTTTGCTACCAGCCAGTCGGGCCCACTCTCTTTATCGCTTCCTCGCCGTGCTGTGAGCAGCAGTTGTGTGTGCCCAAAATCAACCACCGGGCTGTAAAAGGTACCACAGCATGCCTTCTGGGCCCAACATCATAGGCGTGTTTCGTGCCCAGTTTACCGAGGCTAATTATCCCTAATTCGAGGTAATGGCGTGATCAAGTGTGTGCTATTATCACAGATCCCCACTCACCCGCCTCTTTCAAACTGCTAGTCCTTTTAAAGGTTAGCATTCCCTTGCTTTGTTGTGCTTCTGCTGATTGGTCTCCTGTTTCTACTTCCTCCACACTAACACATGCCATCCTTTATTCCCATCTGTTCCTTTTAGCTCGGACCCCTCTGTGTACACATGCATCTGAAACACAGTTAATGCATCAAGGATTCATGATTGTAAGTGAGAGCGCTAGCCAGCCTCACCTGCACTGGCCCTGAGGGGTCCTTGAAGCTGATGTGGTTATCAGTTTGCTGAGAGGGAAGGAGACATAATCCATTCTGTGGCTCATGGGGGTCTTTCATCGACCTTCCCTTTTTTGAAAGTCTTTCCTGCTGGTCTTACCCTGGGCTGCAATATGGCCATTCCTTGCGATACCTCCAGCTCTGCTGATATGGCCCAGCTCTATTAGGTCTTGTCTGCATGTGTGAACTCGTGTCATTTATGGAATACCCAGAAGGCGTTGCAACTCAGGCAGGTATAGACCCAAAGGACATACTGAAAAGTTAAAAATTACTGTAAGTTATTACACTTTCTTTCTTAGTATAGTGCTGGGAAGCTTGGATGCAGTTCTTCACTAATTATACTTGGTACAAACTGTAAACCTTATTTTTGTTCTTTACCTAATCCATGGATTGAAAGGTTGCATCTTAGTCACTTGCACAACATATGGTCTCATTTTCTTTTAATTTTCAGACCAAAACTATGAAACTAATGAAATAATTTGCTCATCTTTTTGGAGTTAGATAAATTAATACATTACTTTGCCACAAAAAGGCTCCCAGGTGTTCTTTAAAACGCAGTGCGTGATGTATTCATACTGGGTGCTTTTTCTGTACTTTCTGTCACACTTGCATTAATACTGGCATATAGACACACTTAAACACACACATAGCACCAGTGATTACCATTGTTCTAATCCTTCTATTTTATTTCCCTCCCAATAGTTGCCTGCTCTTTGGCAGCCTGCATGCAAATGTGGTGGGTAATGAGCAGAAAAAGGCACTGAGAGGAGGGGGGATAGAAGAAAGGGAGCGGGAGAGACGAAGAGAGAGAGAAAATGTCTATGCTTCTGAACAATCAAAAGAGCAGCACACCCCCATTCTTTGTACTTCTCTTTGGCTTGTGTGTGTGTGTGTGTGTGTGTGCATTTGTGTGTGTTAGTGGGTGGGAATGGGGGTGGGGGGGTGGGGGTTGCTGTCATGTGTCTGACAGATATTGAAGATAATTGTCCGCTTTCTTCGTCTTGCCTGTGTAATTCCAATGCTGCTGCAGCTTGAACAACACTCACCTGGGCAGCAGAGGAGGGTAAGGCGGACATGAGAGGGAGTTGCAGAGAGGGTGGGGGTTGGTATGTTTGGTAAAAGGAAGAGGAGTATACTTCAATTACTTCTGTTAGTGAAATCTATTTTGTAGTCAGAGTGGATCCATTTGTTTCTTTTTCTTTTCTTTTCTTTTTTTGTCTTGTTGTACCAAATGGCGATTTCTTCCCGAATGTGGAAAAGCAGTCACTCTAGTAGTAACATATCATCCCGTTCGCCTTCCTTGGAAAGTTTGTCTACTGTAAGGAGCAAAAAGAGTCCCCACAGCGCTGCAGGCTGGAAGGTACATGGCGAAGTCATGGAGACCCAAGATGCAGAACAGGTGTCTCATTGGGTGGAATATATTTGAATGATAAAAACCCAGGAGGGGATTATTCAAGCATGTTCAATCCTGGATGGAGGGCATCTACTATTAATGAGATGGAGGGATTCAGATATCCAGATTAGCTCCTACCTACACATGGGAGCTGTGCACTGCTAAAATGTTGACTCTGAGGGACAAAAGGATCCGGGTAGATTCATGTCCTGTAAGTTCCTCAGTGTTAGTTACAATGAACCAGGTAATGAAACATTTTAAATCTGTGCCTCTGTCTTTCAAAAAGTGACAAATAACAAATTGTCTTGTCTTTTGTTTTTATAATCACTAGAAATACCGATAATAGGATGAAATGCAAATGTCAAGTCCCCCAAAAATTATTACTGGTGATTTCATTTGCTTTATTAACAGAAGTTTAATCCTGTTCACACGGTTGATTTATGCCCTCATTGCCAGAAAGACAGTTCCCTCATACAAGCTAAAGTCAAGCACATGGAAACTTAAAAGAAATAGGACGGTCCAAAGATTGCCTGCATCACGGGAATGCAGTTTTCCTTGATTAAAGATACATATCAACATCCTAGTCCTCGTGATGAAGTAAGCCTATCTGATTCAACAGTGGATTGAAACAAGCTGAGAATTTCTGTTGGTACTAAATGGAGAGGAAAAAAATGAACAAAACAGAACTCGCACTCAGATTCCGAATCTGCTGTTTTTTCCTAAGTTCTAGGAAAGCTGGGGGAATGGAAGGGAAGGCCGACTGCAGCCTTGCGTCTTCTCCTCCTCCTCCTTCCAGCTTAGACTTCTTCACCGCTTCCATTGACCCCTCCTCTTTTAGGCAACATTGAAAACACTGGAATATGCAGCCAAATCAAACAATTGTGGGTCCCATTGCTAAGCAGTGTCTAGAAAGACTGGGCGGGTCTCCAAGCCTGCGGTCACTGGAAACACTGGTGAATGCTGGGATAATACTAGGCTTTAACAGAAGCACCACTCTCACCCCCTCCACCCATATGTACGCGCTATGAGCACATGCGCCCACGCAAGCACACACGCAAATGCACACACGGATGCTACGACATGGGCCTGGCTGCTCATCATTGCTTCCCATATTGCTGAGCTCTGATGCAACACCAGCTGTAGAGGCTCATTTGTTGACCGAGTCCAACACTTCAACACAGAGTGCTTAGATATGATGAGTCACATCTTTAGGCAATTTTCTTAGCACCAGAGGTGAGGTCACCTGCCCAAAGCGAGGTCAGACCGTGACTGTAGAACTGTATGAACTGAGTCCGTTCCTGTCCAGGACTCTGTTCAATCAATGGGCTGCAAGTTCATCCTCTAATTACTGCAGTGAGCGCCCCTCACCTTCTCTCAGCAACTTATCAATAACACACTTCCACTTCTTCCCCAGGAGCCATAAATCTTTGGTACCGAGCCTCCTTCATTCTTCAAGTAAACGGCCTAAAGGAAGCCTGGACACATGTGTTAACAATCGCTGACAGGTCTGCAACCCCCCCCAAACACACAACCTCCTAGCAAAGGCTATTGGAGAAGGGAAGGTGTTTACATTTTCTTGTTGCTCCACTTAACAGCATTGATGTGTGTCTCCATACCTCTTGTTTCACTCTGAATGTTAGCCCTTCTCCAATGTGTTTCTTGCCTGTGTCTCCATGTCTGTTTCTTTCCCTCTTTCTTTCTTTCTCTCTCTTCCTGCCGGGGGCCAGGATTACATCTAGAGTGGCGGAAATAACTTGTAGGCTGAGGATGAAGGTATATGCGAGATGGATGTATTTTTTTACATTTTTTTAGGTGGTAGAGAGAGCAGAACGGTGCTGCATGCAATATAGGTCTGTTGAACTTATTACAGAATAGAAGGTAGAGTATCAGCAAGAAAATGATGCATGACTGAAGAGCTGAAAACCCACCCAGAGCACATGTTCATCATTCAAATAGGGTCCTATTTGGCTCAGCTTAGCAGTAAGAGCCAAAAGTCAAATGACTCTCCATAATTAAGGCAAATTTAGCATTGTTTTGACCCGTGATTGGTTAAGTGCAGCAGTTGCAGTCAAGAATCAAACCATGGAGTCATGCTATTTCATACTTGCTGAAGACTTGTTTCTGCGTTCTCCACGCTCAGCAAAAATTAAGGAGTAACACCAAATACCTTATAAATGATCACAGCAGACTCTAGATGTGAATGAACTTTATGCGCAATGCATTATGTGCCACCAGGAGCCCGTAAACCCACAGATGAATGGCGTACCATCTGCTACTTATAGTGGGCGTTTTACACCTCAACCTCTGATTCTGAAAGGAAAATAAAGCCATGGAAGTTAATGAAAAGTAAAATTGAATATGTGTTATGAGTTCTTCTCCCTGTGGCAGGGTTCCACTCATTTCAAATGTTGGGCGATTATCTTCAGCGGCTGTGTGAACCGCTCTTGCAGCCAGTCACCCAACGGAAAGAGACATAAAGACTAGCTGTCTTCTTTGGATCTTGTAAGACCAGAATAAGTCCAGTCAGCACAAATATCAGCTCAAATCAAAACATCCTGGAAGGCTATGCAGCTATCCACGGCGAGTGGAGTGCAGCAGCACATTGGATCACCGTACGCGCTCAGACTCAAGTCTACACCAGCAGAGCAGAGAAAGCAAGTTTAACTCTATTGTTCTTAACTTAAAAGTACTTCAGGGCTGCATGAAAAGAGGAGGAAAATGTTGAAAAAGGCCTAGATGAAATTTATTTCTAGTTATTTGATAAAAAGTTTAAGTAATAATTTCTCTTCTAACATTATGCTCAATCTCTGCTTCCTAGTATCATCACACTCAGAGGTACAGAAGTGAAGATGAAATTTGGAAACTATCATTGATGCAATTTGATGTCAATATTATATTCTTGTTGTTAACTGTTGAGAGAGAAGGTCCTCCTAATTACACTAATTACCTCTCCAAATGCCATTATTTTACATTATGCCTCTCATAACAACCTCAAATACTATTAGGCATGTGTCCTGAATGTTGTATTTATACAGATCATTGTAAATTCATATTTTTCTTCAAGCACTAAACCTGGTGCATCTGGTGCTTGTCTAAGTTTTGCTGGTACTGCAATGGCTGTGTGAAATACTGAACACATTAAATAAATAATCAACCCCCTACCTCAATATCCTCTCTCGATGTTTATTATAGACGTAACAAAATAAATTAGAGGCTCATTATTTTACAGCACAGGTAGTCTTTAATGGTCGAACTGAAAATGTAAGAGACAGAGAAGACTAAAGAGAGAAGGGGCACTATGTGTGTGAAGGATTAGAGAACAGGCAGAAAAACGCTTCCTCTCCTTTATTTTATCTCAAAGATTCAGGTTCAGAGAGCTGACACGGGTAAAAAAAACCACCGCTACATACTGCAGGCACACAGACTCGCTGTTGTTCGGGGGTTTCCTTTTTTCTTTTATCCTTTCTTTTCTCTCAACACAGTTTTCTCTTCACTTTCCTACATAGATTAAGACAGTGCTGAACAATGAGCTTGTGCAGGTTGAACAATTCCAACACGCAGGTGATGATCTCCAGACACATCCCGGCTCGCTGTCCTACAGCTGAGAGCTCCTGAGGCTTTGAACCCAAACAGGGTGTGGCAATCCCATTACCTGCTTGTCTCCTCACTGTAACACGGTGGAAGAGCAGCACTTTAAACGGATGGGTGGTGCTGTTGGCAAGGTGACATCCAGAGGCATAATATACATTGTGGTGAATCCACTTACCATCGGAATTACAGCAGTTTGTTTCACAGTTCAGGTACGGGGTTTAGATTATAGAGGTCATACGGTACATGCAGCATGGTGCATCAGTACTTTGTACTTCTAGTACAAAGTACTGATGCACTTTGTCCTAGAAGTATTTTGACCGATTCACAGGTTTTTGCAGAGCACCAGAATGCATTCTCACTGCTTATTGCGCATGAGAAAATCAAAATGACTGAAAATGCCTTTAATAATAACAAGCTTTTTTTTCAGTATATAAAAAACATATGCTTGTAACTTGATGCCTACAGTAGGACAAATGCTCTTGGAACTAACAATATGGTTTACAAGAGGATTGTTTCAGACAATGTAATATAATAGAAATATAATTCCTTTGTTTGTTTGTTTTATTTTATTTTATTTTTTTTTACAGTTATTGACAACAATAAAGTCTTCTCTTTCAATTTAGAAAGAACCTGATGTCCACAAAGTACTCTCTAATATTTTCCAGTTTCCTACCCAAGAAAAATATCAATTTTTTTCTACTGTGTAAGTTGATACTCTTGTACTGAACTTGTTGAAGTTGTTTTGTAGAATTTTTTCCTACCGTTGTAGCAACCCTGGTGTGTCTATTTTGGAGAAAAGGAAGAAAAATGCTTAAACAAACATGGATAGCTGTTTGTATGAGTGTGCGCAGTATGCCTAGGATATGTGTGTGTGTGTGTGTGTGTGTGTGTGTGTGTGTGTATGTGTGAGTGTGTGTGCTGGGATACAGTGCATATGTGATTGCATGCTACAGAAATGTGCTACATATTAAGTCCTGGCAGTCTTTCCACATGCATAAGTTTGATTCATATGTACAGTATTGCTCCAAAAGACTGGTTTTGTTCTGGAAGTTGCTGAAGATGACTCACTTTTGCACTCAGGACACTCTGCTGCTGAAAGCTTGAATGTGCTTTTCAGACTATGAGGACAAACAGGAGAGTCAGTGGACACTGACAGTAGATGCATCTTTGACAGTAAGCTTCAGCCGTGCTTCAAATTGGGTTTCCTGCCTCTTTTTTTTTTTGCAGTATAACTAAACAGTGTGTTGAGGATTTGCCCAGAATTTGCTTTCATTCTCTCTCTCTCTCTCGTGTTTTTTGCATCATGTTGTTGTAGCTGATGGCAGTGCCTGGATGTGTGTGGGAGGGAGGAGGTGAGTACAGACCTGGCACGTGGCCTGACTCCCCACCGTTCAAAAAGTATCATGCCAAGGTTCTTTTTAATTAGGCCGATCAAGTGTTTTGTGGGAACCGGACCCACGCTCCATGCCACTAACACATCCTTAAGCATTACTCCTACTCCCTCTGCGTATGCCTTTATCCTTCACACATTCCCACTTGGGGTCTTTAACTACTTCTTCCATCACATGGGACACTTGTTACACTTACCCTCATATTTTGCCAAACGATGGCGTTAAAGTCATGAGTTTTTGTCTGCATCGGAGAATCAAAAGACTAAGTTTGCTTATTTTTACAGGAAATCTTGAATTACGACAAGAAAAATTTTCAGCTTTGAAATAATTTGTAAATATGCACAGGGGGTAACATGCTTCACATATCAACATTAGAGAATTCTGAACACCATAAATGGTGTTCAGAATTCTCTAATGTTGATATGTGAAGAGAAATGGCGATTTCTTTTCTTTTTACTGATCAAGCACAAATGATGTGCTGTGCTCTAAAACCCTAAAAAAAGAGATTACTGGCAAGATGATTTCATATTTCATACATATATGCTTTCCCTTTTAATTTTTTTTTGCTTTGTTTATGTTTTGAAAGAAAATAGCACCTGTGCACTGGCCTCCTGGAGTGTGCTGTCCATCAGCGAGATGTTGTGTGCCGCTGTTGTTTAAGGTTGCCACGGTAACAGTCATCGTTTTTTTTCTTAGGGGGCCCAGAGGCTGTTAGGTTGCATATTTCACGTGTGGAATGTAACTCCCAGAAAACGGTTAGTGGGTGGCTGAGGTGGTGGTGGGGGTTATGATGTTAGAGTTTACGTGTGTAAACCCACGCCTCTCCATGCTCTTTCCTTGCTTGCATTGTTGCCTTTGTGCATATTTACTTCGCGGCATACAAAGACTTCTGACCAGCACTTGAGCTCTGGGCAGTAACAGATGAGCATTGCAAGAAGAGTACAGTGTAGCGTAATGCTATTGCAGCAGCACCGTTGTTCAACTGCAGATGATGCATTTTCCTGCTCTCTACTGACTCCTACAGCGTATGAGATTAGATCCCGAGTTGTAACATCCTTCTTCCACCAGCACTTGAGAGTCCTGCCATGAAATACAAGCCTAAAGAGGTCACTGTGATTGACCTCTGTTTACAGTGTCAAGAGTGATACATGCTGTGATGCTGAGTATTTACAGACAGGTACATGGTATGAACTGTTTAACTATTCGCAACATTGTACATTATGTTTGTGATTAAATTCATATTCTTTGTTCATTGGATTGATCCAAATAACAACATTTTCTCTCCACATATTTAGTTACTTTAGATTATTTACATGTATTATTAAATAGTGATGTCACTTAGGGTACCTGAAAGCAAATTCTTTTTTTTAAGAATCATAGGTACCATAGGCAATATGTGTACTGGGTAGGACGTCAAAAACAAAAGAAGATACAATTGATACTAAATATTACAATCAGATTACACACCCATTTGCAACATTATTGATACCAACAACAAGGTTTTTCTACCAGCCAGGTACACAGCCCGTCCCCTCACTGACAATTAAATGCATGAACAGCAACACACCGCAGTCTGTGATCCTGCAAATATTAGTAATGATCTGATACTAAATACAGGACAAATTTTGCACACATTCTAATGACCACTAAATAACTGTGATTTTAATTTTCCACAGCAATTAGCTAACACATCATGTATTTTAGAACTGAGGTTTTTTTGAACACGTGAAATGTAAATGTGACTGTCTCTAAAGCACTCTGGGTCAGCTTCTGTTGTTTAAATTTCCTATGTGCTATAAATAAAATGGACGTGACAGTCAACAGAAAAAGCTTCAGACACTGTTCTTAGTGTGTGTTTGAGGTATATTTTTTTATTTTCAAAAACAAAAACAAGCAAAAAAGTAATATACAATTCAGTGGGCAACATTCTGATCTCAGAAGAGAGAAACAAAATATTAATCCTATTGACTATCATTGCTCTTGATACTGTCGATATCTGGATTGATCCGCCCACCTCTAGCACAACAAATTTGGCAAAGCATCATCAATGTTACCCTCAGTGTTACACGTGTTAACATCAGCTGTTTAACTACCATCATTATTTTCCATTTTCTGTACACAGTAGCCACCTTAACATTTTGTTATCATTAAGGTAGTGGCTAATATTAAATATGAAAACATTATGTAGCATTAATAGACAGTGTTACTGTGACAAGTTAACATAATTATTTATGTCTGAAAAGAGATATGTTTCTCTTGAAGTCCTGATTGGAGCTGAAGAAAGTCTACCAGCAACTACACAGAAACTCTGGCAGCCTGCCTTAACAACTCTAATTGACCAGCAACAAAAATATGGTGCCAAGTTACCAAAAACACAGAAAATAAACAGGGTGGATATGTGCAATCTAGAATTGTTCTAATTTCTTGTAGCAAAAATATGCTCCTTAATTTGTCAGTTTCTCTCCAAAGTATTGAAAATGTTATCAAGCTTTTTCCTGGGAATCTGTATTGAGTTTGAAATTCTAGTACACTGACAACTCTGTTTTAAGTATATTAAACCTGTTTCTTTATAATGTCTTCTCAGACCTATTTGCACAGGATTAGTATTACCAGGGGTATTCTTGTGATTTAGAATGATCCCTTTACGTCTGTGTTTCGTACGACTCATTTGCACAGGATAAGCAAAGTCAGTGTTTCGCTGGAATTTATTGGCTCTGTGGTCTTCAGCTACAGGCGTAATAACTCTTAAATGTTCTTTACTGAATGCTGCCATGCATGTTTTCCGTGTCATCATCCTTCTAGATTTTGCTGTTCTGATGGATTTGAACCGGCTCTTTCTATGAATGGATCTGAGCCCTCTTGAATTTGGGACAAAAATGCTCTCCAAACTACTTCTTTTTTTTTTTTTTTTTTTGGCAATTTATGATTTAGAGGATTTAGAGGAAAGGCAGAAGAAAGTTGAAAAGAATAGAAGATGTTCAAAACGGGAAACATAAAGTCCAAAATCAAAGGCATGCCAATTTCCACAGGCCTTATATTCTCTCAGGGCCTCATTTGGAGAATGCGGAGGGTAATTTGCTTTGGAATTTTCACTTCAGTTTACAAATTACAGACGTGGCTGATCTGCATGGGTTTAAGACCAAAGACGCCTTTATTACAAATTCATTTTTTTTATTAGATGCCCCTAGGTAATAATAGTCCTGTGCGAATAGGGCTCTTGTGTGAGAGAGATATTACATTCACCTTTTGCATTACTGCAAAATGTGGTTTTGAGCTGCTTCTGTGGTTTGTCTTCATCAGCCTAAAACTAACTCTGTCCTTTATTCTGCTACCTCATGTGATTAAGAGAAATTAATTTGTTAGCCACAACAAAGTTTCGTGGTGCCAGCATGTATTTTGAGCACATTACTTACTACAACTACATAAAGTGGTTTTAAGTGACTGTGTCTCATATTTCAATGAAACCAGATTGTGCTGAGCTCATGCATCTGAAATGAATATCCATGTGTTCATCCCATGTTTCATGGAAATGCTGTGTTGGGATATGATGTCCAAATGCAGTTTCTTTATAAAGTGTTTAAGTGGGACCAAGATTAGGTTGTTTCACTAACTCATCTACACAAGACATTGTGTAGAGGTTATAGCAGTCATCGCAGTTGTTTTACTTGAAATGACAACCTTAATCAACACAATTCAACTTTAAAACTCAACACAGTAATTTGAGTTTAGTCTCAAAATTTCTGCTTAATTGTCGAAATGAGCAATATCATTTTTTTTCTTTATGTGGCCCTAATACTGAGACGTAGCCTCAGTCTTACTTTGTCCTTAAAAAAAAAAAAGATTAGTCACAAAAAGTGAGCAGGACCAATCCATAAAATTAGGGATTCCCGATTAGGAGCGAGTAAAGATGAAGTGAAGAAATACATTTTGTTATGATGCCTGGCTCTCAGCAGAGCTTCAGGAAAAATGCGAATACCCACGTGTCTGGTAAGACACTTTACAAATAATATGAAGCAAATCATTCGGTTATAATTGAAGTCATCAACAAATGGTGTAGCTTACAAATGACAGCCAATATGTCTCGAACTCACAAACCTGGCAAATACAACCCAAAACCTGAATGTTTGATATAAAGAGTTTAAAAGAATATTTCATTCAGCAAGCTGCAGGTAACTATCGGTGCCAAAGTGCATGAATGCACAAACAGTATGAGATTGCAACGAATATGCTAAACAATATGGGCAAAGACCAGTGCTTTTGGAATAATGTGCAAATAAATCCAAAGGTTGAATTGTTTGCCGAGGGTAACAGTTGACATGCTTGGCACAGACAAAAAACAGCTTTTCAGAAGAAGAAACTCATACAAACTGTGAAGCTGGCTTGTGAAAATGTTACGGTTTGGGAGTCACTTTGCTGCGTCAGGGAGTGGGCAGCTTGCAGTCACTGATTCTGCAAGAAGTTCTACATCATATGGAAGGGTTGGAGATAGCGTGAGACCATCTGTCCAGTAGTTGAAGTTAAGGCCGAACTGGGCTACACACACACACACACACACACACACACACACACACACACACACACACACACACACACACACACACACACACACACACACACACACACACACACAAAAGATAACACCAAGGAAAGCCTTAAATGAAATAAAATTAATTCAAATATAATTATAAGAGACCTGAACTCATCTAAAGCTCAGATTTAATTCAAATTTAAAGGTTATGTGGAGAATTACACATTGGAACTTTTTGCAACTGAAGGCGTTTTGCATAGAAAAGTGGTCAAAAATGTCATAAAGCCAAAACCTGAGGACCAGTGGACAGGTACACAAAATCCTTTCATGATGTCATTTCTGTTTAACAGAAGCAATACTGGCTCGTAAACCCAAGGCCATATTTGCATTTTCCAAAGAAGACGTTTTTGCTTTTAGCTGTTGCCGGTCTTCAAATAGCATCACATATTTGCCTGTACAGACATTACAAAAATATAGTCAGTTTCCATGGGATATACTCACTTTTTTCAAAACTGTATGTCCGCCCTCTCTTTTCACTTTGCTTATCAAGGTGCACGATGGACACTAAGATGGATGTTGGATATGAATGCAGTAACAGCATAGTCATCACACCGGGCATACAAGAGTAGGAGGAAGGACAATAGAGGTGAGCTATACTCGTGGGGATTCTCAAAGAGGTAAATGAAGAAGAGCTGTGTTACTTTGGTTGAGAGGTCAGTGTTTAGCATGCAAGTGAACACTTTGTGGTAGGACATGGAAAGCCTAACCATATCAGTGCAACTAATGCAAGTCAGCATAAGACAGGGCACCTTGTTACGAGGCGCTGATATAAGATGATAACAGGCACATACTCAGCTTTATGTTCATCAGTGGAAATACAGTGGAAGGTTTGCAACGGTGGAAACCCTGCAATGCCCTCAGTAAGAGTGGTGTGTGTGTGTGTGTGTGTGTGTGTGTAATCACACGAGTTGTGTCCTAATGAAATTCAGTATCGATCTCAGCAAAATAGACTTTATACATCATTCATGCTCTCTATCAATCACACCCTTCTAAGTTTTCCAAAGCTGTTTGTTTTAGAAGAGTAGAAAGGGGAAAAAAAACAAGCTGAGCAATAATTACTTTGAAGAGATTGTTTTAAAGTCTTTCCTTTAGCCTTTTTCTCAAGGTGTAACAAGCTTATCTGTCAAAGACAATGTCCATTGAATGAACTGCTTCATTTGAAATTGATTGAGGTTCTTTTTGGTTTAGCTGTTTTCTGCTAACTTGAGAAGGAAAACTATGCAAAGATCCAAGTCTAATCAAAGCAAATCAAAATTCTTCACAGAGGGAGAGTATATATCTCTAAAGAGATAAGACGCGAAAAAGAAGTTGTCAGTGAGGAACACCTCTTTCCAACTGTTGAGATAGTGGATATTAGAAAAATCCTATAGGGTGGATACAGACAAAAAGCAAAGAAAATAAACACAGGATGTGGTAACCTGACACAGGAAACCCAGTGAATGCTGGGAGTGAGCAGTGAGCTGTGCTTCCTGTAGGACAGCACAATGGTAAGTGGTGGCCCCAGATTCCTAAAAGAGGTTGTAGTTGCGGGGACAAGGAAGGGCAGCCTGTGTCCTCTGGTCTAGTGCTGATAAGGACATAGATAGAAATGGCATTTATGTCTGTCTTACTGTTTTGGGAAAGCAAAACATCCTGATGTTGCCATGGTTACTGTTTCATTTAATATTAAGAAGCAAATGTGAAACATTCAACTCAAAGTTACGACTCACATCCGAGGAGTTGAAATACCGTTTCGCACCTTTGTTTTTGACAGATTAAAGACTAACACTTTCACCAGGATAGAAAAGTAATATAGGTTACATTAAAGGATTTGCAGACTTGGTCTTCTTCTGACAAAGGTTTAATGTTTGCAGCTTATGAATGCGATCCTTCCCTTGTTGCACCACCTGCCCTTTGAGCAGTAAGGCCAATTCTATTCTTTTAGTTGATGATGTATTTACAGCACTTAGGTATGCATTTAAATGTTGATGCTGTTTTCCCATGATCTTTTGAAATCAATACAATAAAGAGTGAGAAGAAATAAATCCAACATGATGGCTGTCATACTTTTGCAACTGCAGTGTTAGAGGTAAGCATCACCAGCTGAGGACTACTAATCAACACAGGTTAAAAAAGAACTTACACATACACTTATTATATATTTCCAAATGCCAACTAAGGTTGATATGATTTGGAAATAAAAAGATATGGAATTACATTTTGCCCCAATAGTTTTAGAGGCCATTGTGGGGCATTGAATTGTTATGTAAGTTGGCTTCTAGTATAAAAAAGTAGCACAATGAGGTCAGCATGTCTAGCTGTAAATCTGACAGAGTATCAGTGACGGGTCCACCCTTCCTCCTCCTCCCCTGATCCTTGCCCATCGAGCTCTTTCAGTAAAATATTCTCATTCTGTGTCAATGTTGTGTTAATGTTAATAAATGTCTTCATTGGTTCAAAAAAAAGGGGAAAATGTCTGTCTAAATGTTAGAAATACAAGTTTGCAAAAAGAACAAACAAACCCAGACATTTGATCTAATCTTGACAAACCATAATATTAGCTAGCCTGTTAACAGCAATGTTCAACATAAAGGGTCATCTTTGGTCCTTTTCCCTAATTCACAAACAGACACATGTTGGTGTGTATAGCATCCCTGTGTACCTTTTTCATTATAACTCACAAACCAATGGAAAAAAAAAAATGGAGGTGGGATGTCTAGGCTTCTTATCTGCCTGTTTTGTTGTTGGCCCCATAGCGTGAGTGTGTATTCATGGCCAGTTCCTGCAGGCCCTGCCTGTCAAACCAGGCATGCGTGCATGTTAGCTCGCCCAAACCTATCTACGGCATTGTCCATTCAGTATGATTATCATGAACCCACACTGCCTCCTGTCTCCGGGGCTCACATGAACCAGTACTTCCTCCAAGGAAGGAAATGTTCGTTACCCATGGGCCAGTGTCACACGATTACGCTGTACAGACCCAAAAGGCAAGTTTGACTGAAAAAAATGTGCATGTAAACTGATCTTTTCTGCTCTCTCCCTAGATAACGTTGTGTTCCCGCCAAGGAACTGAAATTATTCCAAGTTAAATCACATAATGACTCGTGAGCGCAATCCACTTCAGAAACATATTTTAATCAAAAAAACAAAACGACTTCTCTCTTGATCGCCCCAGCCCATGCATCCCACTCAACCACCAACCCTACATTTTTCTTGAACGCGCACATATTCACTCGTACGTGCACAAACAGTTGGGCAGTGGGACTGCGAGAGAGAGGGAGATCATTTGTCTCAATCTGCACTGATGATAGTTTATCAGAGGCTGGAGGAATGGAGTGGGAGCAGGTGGTGGAAGCAGGCTTTGTGAAGAGACCACAGTAATCAGATCTGCAGCTCAACTCAACAGAGCTGGGGGAGTCCAGCCCAGACCCACCAACCAACCTAACAATTGCAAAGGGTTAACTTCCCCCCACCTGGATCCCTGGCTATCCAATTAGACATTACAAACACTGGGCTAAAAAGCAAGACCCACAGTCACTGTCTTGGACCTTTCAGGAGGTGGAGCTTTCAGCAATCAGCCTCCCTAAATGTAACTGACCAATTAAAAAAGAAATTATGGCACATTATAGTTGTCTATGCTTGTTAAAAAGTTACTTTATGTATCTGTCATTATGCATCCCTACATTTCCCTATTCCTGTTTGCCCTTTAAACTATATGACATTTAATGTATCACCCATTTAACACTGAGTTGGTTCCCTTGCTTCATACTCCCATTGTCTTTCTTTTTCTCTCTGACCCATCCACTTGTGGCCACAATGGATGGTCTTTCTCTCATTCATAGAGTGTAGTGTATAGTAATACTGTGGTGGTTGCTATAGCAACCCGCTAGTCAGACGATCTCATTACTGGCCCTTAGACATTTCTTTCTCGCTCCCTCTCTAAGGAATTACCACTTTTCATTATGATTTCCCTCCCCTCTCTCCCAGCTACCCCTCCTTCTTTATCTCTGTCTCCCCCTGTCTCTCTTATTCTCCCCCTCCCTCAAAGGTCAGATGTCCTCCATGGTGGGGAGAGAGGAAATCTGTAAAAGAGTTGAGGTCTATTCAGTAACCCCCGTCTCCCTCCGATCGCAGCCCACAATCATTCTGTTCCTTTCTATAGCTGCAAAGAAAGCAGCCAGAAAAGAAGGGAGGGAAGAGAGGAGCCTTGAGTCTGCTGGTCTGCTGTTCTTTAGAGCACATTTTAAAATCTGTTTCTTTTTTCTGCCCTTCTCTTTTCTCTCCTCAAAGCTTTCTTTTGTGTGGAAAATAGCTCCTTGAACTGATGGTGGAGTAGTGGTGTGTGTTGACATTTTTTAAAATGCTCCTGCCCACAATCAATAGCCGCTAAAGTCACACATACACTCTGTGCGCACGCACGCACGCACGCTCGGCGCACGCGTATGCTCACGTGCACGTACAGCTGTGCATGCATACTTAAACTGGCTCACACATGCGACATGCGTTCGTTTATGGGAACACGCAGAAACAGTTTGTGTAGGGTTAGTTTCCCGTTTTAGGTGTTGCCCAAGAGCGGGGTCGGGCCATACATCATATTATTGGACATGATTTAAAATGCCTCACTTTTAAACATCAATTATTGGAAAGAATGAGGGTAAGCAAACGATGACGTAAAAGTCTGTAATGCAAACATGCACGTTGTATACTCTGTATAAAAACAGTGAGCAAGGAAGCCAGCTCCCAGTGGAATCTTTTCTCACATTCTCACTGATGAAAGTCTGTTTTTGTTGCAACAAAAATGTCTGTCTTAACCCAGCTTTGATCTTCACTGTATTTCAGGTCTTTCATTCTTCATCTGCTACAAAGGGACAGTGAACAGTGGGCAGATCCATACGCCCTATTGCTCCATCACAGATTGATCCAAATGGAGCTCTATTCAACTGCACTGGCCGCACAATTGATCCCGGCCTCTCTGCTGCGGTAAACATTTTACTCGGCTTGCCTCCATCCTGATCAATAGCCTTCTTTTAATAATGTATCTCATTGATCAGTTTGGTCCCTGAGTAAATTGATCAATTATTTTAATCTTTTTTCCCCCCCTTTTTTTTGCTATGCGGTGTCAAATGAGGGGCAGACAGCTCTGGGTGGTGCTAGTAGTCGCTGGTAGAGTCTATTTAATCAACCTATTCCACATCGGATATAACTCCTAAATGTTCTGTTATTTATGCAGACAGGAAGCATTGTTTAAACGTCTGCTGAATGCTCTCTAAAACACTGTGGTATTTGTGCTTTCTCTGTTACTGCCTCGTCCCTCTGATAGACTTCAAGGGCACTGGTCATCAGCACTGGTAAAGTGAATGCACTCCACCCACAACATCTCATTACTAGTCCTAATTATCCTGACAAGTCACCACCAGCTTGTATGTGTGTGTCTCTGTGTGTGTGCTTGATTTTGCAGACACAAACAAAGCTGTGCGAGCACCAACACATTTATTCCTGGCACAGACACAAACATACATTGAATGCACAGACATTAAACGGTGAAGCAGTGGATCAATAGCCAGCTTGTGTCCCTGACTTCATGGAAGGCAGCAGAAAAGGTATTTGAAATCCAAAGAGTTATCTGAGGCAAGAAAAAACAGGGAGGAGGTAAAGTCTTTGTTAGTATGACCTTGCTGAGATTTATCTTCTGCCGAGATATTTTAAGATTGGCCAGGATAAAACCAAGCATGTAAAAGGACCCCCCCCCACCCCCCCCCCCCCCAGCTCCTCCAATACAAGAAAGCGACATGTACCTATCTTTTATGCTAACATAAACATATAAATTCCTGACAGATTTTCTTTCATCTGCCCATACTTCCATCAAGATTTGCTGTCTCTGCTTTCCCTCCCACAGGACCGTTGAGTGGACGATTACTGTGCCAATCAGGAGCTGAGCAGGTGTACATGTCGCCATGTTGCCTGCTACCTCATTAAAGTCTCATCTTCATAGCCTTTCACTACCGCCCATCTGAAATGTCACGACATAATCCACAAGACTTTAGACACCCACTACACACCCCTCCCCACAACACGCTAGCCGCACCAAAATGCTCCAATCATCTGTCACAGGTGTACGATGCGCCGCGCTGCTTGCTCGCTCTTCCAGAACACAGGTGTGAATATAAGCAGAGCAGAGCTGAAGCTTTCCTGTGATACGGCTTTTCACGCTATTGTCATGCATCATCCCAGTGGATGCACTCCACTTCTCCAACCATGCTAAATGTTTGACAGCTAATACAAACTAACTAAGATATGTAGCCAAAGTGAGGATTAAAAAAGATGGTTTCAAATGGTTTGCTATGTTTATGCATAAGTACATTGTTTTTGTATTTAAATGCAGACAGGCTAAATTTAAAGCAACATATAATTAATAGAAGGTAGCAGTTTGCAGAGCATGCATGTGGCCAGTTTAAGATTTGTGCGTGCAAACACAAGAGCATCTATGTGCGTGTGTGTTTGTGTGAGTGTTTGTGAGTGTCTTTAGAGAGAGCGCTAATTGTAAAGGATGTGGCAGGTTAAGATAAGGTTATCTTGACGCTGTGAAACGTCTGAGAGAGAAGACCAAAGCTTGCAGACGGAATTAGATTGATTAGAAGAGCCATATTTGGGCTATTTCCAGATAGCCCTTGGTGAGCCTCATCCCTTTTGCCAGGCATGGCTCTGCTTTCGTCCTCACCCTCACCCCCTACTCTCTTTCCCTGACACTCCTGCTGTGCAGCAGGACAGTTGATAGCGCCACAGGCTGTCAATCAGACGCTAACTGACTGGCCACTGCAGAACTGAGATAGTCCCTTAGACTCCCTCCTTTGACATCCACAGTGAGGGGGGAGGAAAAAAAGCAACAATGTATGCACCACTGCAGGAGAGATGCTTTCTGGGTGAAAAACTGTGTGTCTCTTGATGAGAGTTTAAGGGCTCTCAGCCCTCAGTTCAGGTTAGTAGAGTGTAACTGTGCTACACTGACTTCCATTTTGCCGTCTTTTTCTATTCTCAAGAGCTTGAGGTAAACTGACTCTCTGCGGTTTAAATGGGGTAAAAATTTTCATCTTATAGACTTAATTTAAGATGAGTGTGTGGCAAGGAAGTCAATCCTTCCACCCCCTCCCCCCCCAAAAATAGCACTCAATTCCTGCCATCAGAATCCTCCATTAGCCAAGCATTAGAAACAAATTAACTCTTCTCAGTTGAATGGCTTGTCAGAGGAAGTGTGGGAAAATCCTCTATTAGGCAGGAGTTAAGTGCCTATTGGAAAGCTGGAGACGGAATCCTGCCTAATAAAGGAATAGTCAACCATTGGAACACCGGCTGAATGGAAAAAAGAAGTGCTAATTAAGAGAACAAAGTGTTGTCTTACAGGCTCCCTCCATTAATGTGACTTTTAGGGCTCATCTCATTGGCATCGCTTGATTCCTAAATATGACCAGTTGTGTGCGATTGCACGTGTGTACTCTGTGTAACAAATGGGGGAAAAAAATGTTTATTTCGGGTAGTGGTGACAGTCTGTAAACAGATAAATAATGAATTTTTCACTGCTCCCAGAGGCCACGCTTTTTTAGACTAGTCTCATTTCTGGATTTGACATGTCGTAAGCCATGCAGTGAACACGCTGCTCAGAAACTATTTGGGGCGTTATGTCTCAGATGAGCTGAGCCAACTTAAACCACAGCTCCAGTCTCCTCTGCCTGACAAATGCTGAGCGTTTTCCAATTTTCAAGCTGTGAAAAGTGAGAGGGATGGCGAAACAGCGTCATGGACCGAACCGGGCGGAGACTCAAAATAAACTCAAGTAGGCTTGGCTGAGTATGGGCTCCATCTCTGTTTATCTTAGTGAGAGTGAGCATGGGAGCCCAATGATGAAATCAAAAAAGGGAGGAAAAAATTAAACAGAGTTGAACAGGCCAGTGTATTTGGTTGGGGTTGCCATGGTGACAGAGTGCATGGATGCAGATAAACAGCACGTTGAGTACTCAGGGAGGAATGCAGCCCTTCTGCCTGCGGTTTGGAGTGGAGGTTAACACTTCTCTTTCTCAACAGCTTCACCACTCAACAACATATGGGGCTGAGGGGGGAGCATGAGAGGAGATTACACTTTAATTGCACACATACTTGGATAAAAGCGAATGTGTAGGAATATTTGGAAAAATGCTGAGAAAAAAAAGGGAGCGATGCATAATGGTTGATTGCATATTATGGCACAGGGTGTTTCAGTGTTTTCACTTAAAAATTGGAGTCAGTGCTAAAATTTGGAGTGGAAAACTACAGAATAGAGGTTTCCTGCTTTTCTGCAGTTGTCACACAGAAGTCTTCTTCATGGCCTTCTCCAGAAGAGCAGATTGCCTTTTTTGAACAACCTGTGAAGTAAGCAAAGTAACTTATCATCACTCCTTAAGGGGAAAGAAGGCTACCTCTCAGTTCTTCGTTTAGATTAAAAGTTATGGATGTTGGGAAGGAACTACAAGAATGAGGGGAATGGTGGCAAGTACTCTTAAGGGAATGGGAGAAAGAGGGAGGTGCTAAAGAGAAGCCAATTTGATGAAAAATTGGTGGCTGTGGCCTGCTGATAAGAGGCCCTCCTTCTCAGCTCCCTCTGACAAAATGGGAGAGCCTTGTCTGTCGCCCCATTAGCAGCCATCCCTACAAGGCCCTGCCTTTTCTACATGGCCAGCCTTCAATAGGGGGCAGAAATGGAAAATGGCTACTTAACCAATGATTACCAGACTGAAAGGTACCTGTCATTCGAGTGAAGCGGCCGGAAGAATAGAAGGGACGTGTGGGAGGATAGGAGTGAGCGATTTCGCTCCTGTCTCTGCAGTGCGACAAACGTGTTATTGTGAGATTAAACCCGGGGTTTGTGTTTAATAAAGCCATGCAGAGGGGGAGGTAACGGGTGGAATTTGAGAGAAAGCTGGACCGGGGTTAGGCGGTGGAAGAACTTAAAGCTCTGAACAGAGTAAAGAATGAGAGGAAACTCAGCTGCTCGACTTTTTGAACTTTGTCGTCTTTTCCAGTAGTTAGATTGAGTTTGTATCATTTTATCCAGAGGTAGCTGAGAAGTCCACAAATCATCCCAGAGAATAGAAACACCTTGCTCACCTGCTTTCCCTCCCAATCAGAAGAACATTTTCCTGCTATTACAGTTAATCAGGGCCCTGCTTGATCACTGCAGCGCTTCCACCGCTAGTTTCTTTTCCAGCATTATGGCAGCTTTTATTCTCCTCTGTAATTGCTTGTCCCTCTGGCTCTTTGTTTCCACGAGTCGCTCTTATCACCTCACTATGCTGCCTATTCACCACTGTCACACAAACCATAACACTTCTGCCCAGATCTTTCAAGGGGTGCCTTGAGCCACTGCATTTTAATGTTCCCCATAGGCCAGGCCCACAGTGCCATATGAGTTGTTTTATGGAAGCTATTATTAGTGTTTACTCACTGGCACTTACAGGGTCAACAAGCATCCTGTGTCTCTCCCTGTGCAGTGAGGCAACCCTGACTTCTTGTTTTAATGTTATGGGTAACGTTATGACTCTGTCTCTTTGCTCAATCGTTAACTCTGTGACCACTTTATGAGGTATTAATTGAGTAGTAATTTTGACTCAATGAAACCATGTAAGAGTTTAATGCTGTTTTAACTCTCAATCTAATTGAAAACAGGCACTAAGGGCTCATGCTTACTGCCCAATATGATGTGGATAGGTTTTTTGTAAAAGGTTTGAGCTCTTACTTATGTTTCACACACTGTATTTCACATGCAAAACAATACAATCGAATAAAGGCTTTATAAGCAAATGCATATGCCTGCATACACTGCAAACACACTGCTGCTTGACTTTAACATAAAACATACATACAAATATTTAAGACACAGGTGCACACATGCATGCACGCACACAAGGGAGAGACAAGTTTAGATGGGGCTCTGGACTGATCCTATTACCTCATCTCACATTTATTTCAGAGGCCTGAAACCTGATATGCACGCAATTGTTATTTTAAATCACCGTCTGGGAAAGCTGGACCAAAGGTCTACAGAGTCACAGAGACAAGGAGAGTTTAAACGAGGGCGGACCAGAGATGGAATAGGCCACAGGGCCACGAGGTGCGTCACAACCTGACAAGATTAGGAGTGCAGTTTTATTTAATCAAATAAAAATGTCTTAAATACAAAAACACTAAACAAAACAAAGGGGTAAGTTTAAATTCTTTTAAACTGCTTTCACACGTGCACTACAACCCTACCTTTTCTCAACACTGCCCAGCTGAGCTATGTGTGAGAAAGCAAATCTCCAAGAATGAGAGCAGGTAATTGTCCACTGAATCCACCGCTAAATAAGTGAATGTCTTATTTCCCGTTCTCTGCACACTCTACCCAAACAGCACCCTCATTCAAAACAAAAATGAGCATTTCCTGTCTCAAGAATACATCTGAAGTGGACTATTTCCTGTTGCGTGCCGCATTTGAGAAAGGGCAGCGCCGGACAATGTCCTAAATTGATTCTCCCCACATTGTCTGGAGCAGATGTATGAAAATTCACTGTATGTTTCCTGCACTATCGATTGGATTGTTGACTGTGAAGCGGGCGGAAAATTTCTCTCCTCTCCATCTCACTCCTGCTCCCTCATTGGCCACTGTAATCCTTGCATGCCTTCTGTCTACGTTCGCTCCCAATTTTTGCCCGTGTTCACACCTGCAAGGTTAATGTGTGTTCGTGGTGGTGGTTTAAGATCCATATGAATATATTTCACCTTTCAGCACTGGACAGGCGCTATGCCAGAGGCCACAGGATAACTGCTCTTTCCCTCCTATCTGCAACACAGGTTAATTAAAGTTCCTCATCTCCCCTCAAAGTATGCTTTTAAACAGAGTGCTATGTGTCATTGGATTGTATTTCAGTCCATTTAATGAAGGACTTATCGTGCATGTGCGCATGGGTGTGACTGAATGGGCATGCTATGCTTTTAATTTTGTCATCTGGTTGCACATGTGAGGCGGGAATATCTGTTTGGATACTGAAAATATCTTCCAAATTCAGATCACCTTATGGAATCTGTGCTTGAAGTATTTTCCTTGTCTGCATGGGAGTTAGTAAAAATTTCACCCACGCAGTGACAATGATGCTACATCACCTGTATAATGCGTCAAATGGGAATTAGTGGAAAAGAAGAGACTGAGAGTAAATACGGAAGCTCAGTCTGTGGATATGTCTCTTAAACAAGCCAACAAACCACAGGCTCTCACATTCCTCTGTTATGATGTGAACTACTTTGTATCCACAAGTTTAAGTATGAGAGAAATAGGCTGCTTCTTGTCTGACTCATAATGCTCAGTTAGGGTCCTAGTTATGTAAATTTTGTCACAACCAGGGGTGCACCAGGCTCTGTGTGGACTTTGGTTTACCTTTTGGTGCACGGGCTACAAAGGGAACAACTTTCCATGTGCTCATGTGTTGATAAAAGGTCACAGACATTTATACAATTTGACTTTAAAAGAATTTAAGGATAATCAAAGGTACGATAATTTGCAGAGGAAACTAGCCAGACCTTTAAAAGAGAAGAACACATCTGAGTGCAGATGCTGATTCGCTGTGCTTGTGTGAAACTCATCCTCTAGTGTACTCCAGAAGGACTAGAAAGCAGTTTAATAAAAACAGGTTCTCACAGGTTGTGTGTCTACAGTAACTATCCACACTCACATCTGCAAGGTACTATAATCCTGGCTTGCAATAAGAGTATGACTCACACCATAGAAACTTTAGCTTACAATTATCAGAAATGAAGTCTGGAGACACATGTGCAAGGATTAACATGCACACACTCAATTTCCAGTACGCACACACAGACACACACGCACATACAATAACAGAGAAACACACGCATGCACATCTAAACCCAGTTGTCAGTTTGTCACCCACATTTACTTACACTTATAGGCGGAACCTCGTCAGACACTTGACAACAAACATGGACACACAACATGGTTTATCCATGTGCCAACAACTAGCGCACTGCTAATTGTTAATAACAGTGAAGATATTGTGCACAAAAACAAACAAACAAACAAAAGACATGCTTTGTTGATCATTTCATCAGGACATTTTCAGTGCAGTTTCTCCAGACTGCCCCTGACCTTTCTCATCTTGAACCTCATAATTGACATATAATAATAGTCTTCAATTTTACTTCATATTCTCCTTCTTCCATCCCATTGACTTTTCCAGATCGCTGAACTGTGGAACATAGGAGGACTGTACTTAGCATTGAATATGTATATATATGAAATCCATAAGCGTTAAAATTAATTTCTTTATTTACTTTATAGGAATCGGTGAAATGGGCTTTGTGTAACCTGCTGTAGGGCAAATATGCTCTATGAGAATACTGAGTGCTTATCCCTCCATTGCTTTTTCAAGTTTCAGTCACTTTTATCCTATATTTTCTTCCCCTTCTTTCCCATCCTTTGGTGATTTATCGGATGATGATCCCCTCTTTTCCTCTCAGGGTGAGTGTGTGCTATGGGCTTCCAGCCAACCGGACCTGCTTTAATTGATGTCAGTAATCTGGTCACCTTGAGAGATAGTTAAAAGGGCAAATCTCTATTAGCTTTAGTTTATGGGGGGCAAATTAAAACATACACACATACAGACATGCATGCACGCATTTTCCGAAGACAGCGAGTAAAAAGCTGACACAGAGGATGTATGTGAATGTAATAAGAAGTGCAGATTTTTGAGACAATTCCCTGAGTGCTAATCTTGTCCACTGCTGTTAGCGGTGAGTAAACATGAAGGTGTAGTCTCTCTGCCGAATCCCCTGTTCCATTTCCTTAAACGCTGTAAGAAATACATTAAGACTAGTGCAGAGCTAAGATAAGTTATTTCTGGTTGGATAAGCGCAAGGGGTGTATCTGAGGGAGCCAAAAGAATCTACATTAAGGAGAGATATCTGTTAATTAAATCTGTCCCAGCCTGATCTCTATCTGTAACACGTAACTTACACTGCCTCCGCTGCTGCTGTGGGATGAACACATAGACACACACAGCCTCATGCACATATACATAAAACTTAGAATTAGACTTTCACTTCCCATCATCCATAAATACAGCATCTTTACTTATGCATTGCAGTAGGTTTTTCTTTAGGATATTCTCCGTATTTATTTTCTTCTTTGGGCTTTGTTTTTTTTTTTCTTTTTCTTCTATGTTCTTGTTCTAAAAACACTCAAATGTCTTGGGAGTCTGTTTGGTTGCTCCTGAGAAGGACAGGGGCTCAGAGGTGACTGGGGGATGAAGACTTGGGGTGTATGCGGACCAGATGTCTGGGTTTTCATGAGCGTGGGGAGGGGCACTGGGAGTGGACAACAGAGAAGTTGGGTGACATGGCTGTTCTCAATTACCTTGATCAGTGGAAAAAGGGGAATGGTGCGTGTGTGCATGTTTGTGTGTTTCAGGGGGCAGGACTGCACAGCAAGGCAGACTTAAAATATTCGGCCAAAGAGCTTAAACTAAACTATCAGCTCAAATAGGAAAGGGTTTCTTTTATCGTTTTTTGACCATACATGTGAAAGTTTTTTGGTTGCAAAATAGATTAAAAATACAGAACTGCATTTAGCAGAAATAAATCAGACAATTTCTGTCTTTTTCACATTAAATGCTATAAGGACCATCAGCTTACACATGGCACATATAGACCTTTGCATAACGTGAAGGTATTCATTAGAGCAAATGTGATCGCTTGATTTGCTTCTTTAGACTGCAACCATTATTTCATTAGTGTGGCTTCCAAAGCAATAAAAGATCCTGAACTAGAAGATGGTTGTATGCTCCCTTTAGATCAAGTGGTACCTCTGTTCTGTGTTTTAATTAGGATTATATGTCCTCTTTAAAGGATCCTTTCTCCGGAGCCCGTCACATTTAGAGCCCTATAGGGTTACACAAGATTAAAAGCACTTTTCCATCTTTTCCCTCTGATATATCTTTGAAATTGTGCTTGCTTCTCTGTCTCTGGAACACTTTATCTCCCCCTAAGAAGGATTGGGGGATAAGAGGAGGGGTAGGGCAAGGTTTGGGTGGTATGCAAGCATTTATCCTTGTCTTTTTTTCCCCCTTCTTCTTCTTTTTTCCCTCATTTGTTTTGTATTTGCTTATACATTTGTTGATTAAAAGGGAGATGTTTAGCTATGGCATTTTTTCATTCATGATACTACTTTGATCAGACACACGGGAGTGTCACGTTACACACAGCAGCTTTAATATGTCTTCCACTTTTGATACAGCAGGCCTGTGTCCAATCACAGAGATCTTCTCCTGCGACCCTTGACCTTTACTCCTGTGAGTAGAGAAAGAGAAAGGCATTGGTTTCAGCAGAGGGAGGGATGCAGGCGGGTTGTCTCTAACTGCAGACTGCTCAGCACCCCCTATCCCATTTTGGAAACCAACTTCATTCTAAACACTTGAAAATCCTCCATCTGCAAGCAATTAGGTTTCACTACTTGCTCTGGATGAGAAATACACACATACATTCACAAGCTCAAAGCACAAACACAAACACGGCTAAGCTAATAATATTCAGGATCATACACTGAAAAATACACTTCAGAAATGGAGGTATAAACATACATATATTGTTTGAGCACACATGTAAGCCAGTTGGACACAGATCTATCTACCTGGCTTCCATGCAGGCCAGTTAATGTGTTGCCACAGTAAATGTCCCTACTAGGGCTGCACGATATTGGCTGAAATGATTGTCATGATTATTTTGCTGAGTAACGAGTAGAAGTGGAAGAAAAGTAAAATAAATAAGTAAATAAAATAAATAAAAAGTCTGAGCTAAATAACGTGTAGCTAAGGCATTAGCCACTGTGAGCCCCCCCCCGCCCCTCCCTCCGCGACCTTTTCCATGCAGCACAGGTTATTTTCCCTGAAGCCTTCATGACTCATTATGTCTTTGGTCAAATTACGTTGTGTGATTCCGTTGGCGATTTCAGTGCGTCTTTGTGAGCTGGGTGGATACACTGACGCACTGAACATTCTCACTTTTGCGGAGAGCTGGGTTGATGTTGGATAATTCACATTAGCAGCCATTGCACTGCTTTTCTTGGCCTAAACTTGTAGTATGTTTTCAGGTGGTTGACGAAGTTGAGTTGTGCTGTTTCACGGTGCAGACACAACAAAGTTGGTTAGTGTCACTTATGGTGATTCCGAAATATTTCAAAGCAGCGGATGAAGATCCTGTTCGAGGGACAAGGTCTTCACATTCATCTGTCCAAGACATTTGATTTTTATTGTTTATCTGTCTTTTAATAAATTATTACCAGTCCAGCAAACTTAAAGCTTTGCGGGGCAGGGAACAGCTGTGATTGTTGTGTGCAGGCACGTGGTCAAGTGCTGATTCAAGGAGTGCTTCATTTGCCTTTGGCTGTGAATTTTAAAAGGTGGGGCATACATTTTAAATATTGTTTTTTCATAATCATTTCACTTTGGAAGTGCCTCAAATGATGTAGTGGGTAACACATTTAGCAAACAAAAGGTTGGTCAGCTTACAAATCCCCCTTGGGACTGCGTCAGGAAGGGAATCTAGTATAA
Source organism: Maylandia zebra (assembly GCF_041146795.1). Lineage (NCBI taxonomy): Eukaryota > Metazoa > Chordata > Actinopteri > Cichliformes > Cichlidae > Maylandia > Maylandia zebra. The sequence continues at coordinate 15,229,689 of NC_135178.1, forward strand.
AACTTCAAGCAAACATGTGGAGCTACCTGCTGTGGTGACCACACCACACAGTTTTGCTTCTTCTTCTGAATGTTCCACATTTTTCATTTATCAGTCTACCTATGAATTCTCTTATGCTTATCAGGGTTGTGGGGTGGTTGGAGCCTATGAGACGAGGTAACACCCCCGTACAGGTCGCTAATCTGATGCAGAGCTAACACAGAGAGACAGACAACCATTCAGTTTAGAATCACCAATCAACCTAATGCCATTAACTGCAGGTCTTTAGAGTGTGGGAGGAAGCAGAAAGGAAGAAAGCAATAATATCTAAAAAACAAACTAGACAGCATACCATCTAGAGGCCTAGAGACCAGTTGGCAACCCTTGGGAACCTTACTAGGGAAAAATATGCATTCCCCAACCAATTGCCAAGTGGTTGCAAGAGGATGCTGGCTGTTGTTTAAAAAAAAAATCATTAAATGCTGCACTGAAAACCTCTTTAGTAGCGGTTTGGTCACTAATACATTACCACAGCTGCCTATTGTCTGTAATGAAGTTGTTGGAGTGTAATCCAAAACCCGAAACAGAGGATGTTTGTATCTTAAACATTTTCCTCTAGTGATCGATGTTTGACATGGGGTGTAACGTGTTAAATTTTGTGTTTGCACCTGAAACCATCCACTTTAATAAAGCAACAACGCAAAGAAAAACAGGCATTGCAGAGGACATAGAGTAAACAGTGCAATTCTCTGTTAGATTCAGTGGAAAAGCCACCAATGAGAAAATCTTTGCAGTGTTCTGTAATCAGTGAGAAAGAAAGGGGTTATAGCACTATATAAATCCAATCCATTATTATTATTATTATTATTATTATTATTATTATTATTGCTGTTTTGGTCTTTTGACCCTTATGATTATATAAAGAAAACTGCATCATAGTTTTAGAAATACAGAGTGAGCCTGTTCTTTGTGAGACTTCATTACTGAATCATTCCTCAGACTGTCCTCAGTTAAGATGTCCTTTCTGATTTGAACCAGTTACCTTTTAATAGAGTAGAATGCCTTCTACTCTGCTACCTGTCAGAGTCCTGGGGTTTTTGTCCATAACTGAGCCAAAAACCTACTCTCCTGACATCTTTATAGCAGTAGCATGATCACAAAGCACTTCTTCTTCCTTGAACTTATCAGATGAACAAAACACAAATTTGTGGAAAATATTCTACTGCAGCGGAAAAGGCTGCAAAATGTTTTTTCTACAAGTTGCCAGCAGAATAGCTCATATCAATTGTATTTCTATATTTCCTGCTTGTTTTCTGAGAGTTCATAAACTGTTACTGTTGTTTACAAAATAATATTACATTCACATAAGGATGGAAATGTGTTCTCAATTTGTTTCTGCCAAAGCCACAGATCTGCAACTAATGAGCGAGAGATGAGGGAAAAAAACAGCAAAACGTGCAATGGGAAATACACTGCATTTGAAAAGTAGTGCAACTGTGAAAAGGACTCTGGAGGAGAAAAGTCTTTTAGGCACAAAGCAGTGAAAGGGAAAATAAGCATCTGCAAATGTTTTAAAATAGATTCAGAAAATATCACTTTTTTCATGCCTCTTATTAACAATAAACATTGTAATGAGCTGTAAAGGAATACACGCCCTTCTCTTCTTACTAATCCAACTTTTGTTTCACTAAACAGGCTTAGTTATGACTGCTTTGTAGCGGGCAAAACAGCAACATTTCTAGCAGGTTGGCCATTAGGGAGTGGTGGCCTTTGTACATGCCCCACATTAAAAACAATTTAGTTAATTAGCTAACAGCGATCTGTATTCCAAGGGCTAATTCCGTAAGTGCCTGTCAGCTTGATGGTGGCTTTGGCCAAATTGATTACACGGTTTGCACTTTTACCTCACTGTTGCAGAAGTTAGTGGCTTTAGTGCTGCACCAAAATGTCCAGCGAATGACCAGCAGGTGGGAGAAATGGCACTTTTTGTCCCTCTGGATGCCTCTGGATCTCTTTTTTGCAGTAGTTTGGTTTCTCTGAAATTCCAAATCCTTTTTTCCCTTTTGAAGATTAGGTGTGTGTTTGATGATGAGTGTGACATGTCACCTTATCAAGATTAAATGGTTAAAGATTCACTGGGATAAGATTGGTGCGATGTGGATAATCATTACATTAATGACGCGCGCTCGCATGGAGTGTAATTTAAAAGCAATTATGAGATCGTAACCTTTTTAATCCAATCATCAGCTACAGTCTGTGCTAGGTGTCATGCTGTATCACCTGAACCTGTGGCAAAAAAGGAAACATGAGTAAATTGTTAATCAATCACAGAGAAGGGGTCTACTCTGACAGGTAAGTCAGGCAGAGTTAACATATTGATATGGGCAGCGACTTTACCGGGCAGAGCAGGGGGTATGGACCTGATTCTGTAGAAATATTACATTACACACATCTACCCACATTTTCCTGCTAGTTAAATTCATCATAGCTCGCACCATATTTTCCAAAAAGAATTCCATGCGCCATACATAAATAGTAACACAGATGCACACGTAGGCATGCACACTCAAACACAGGCCTGCAGTTTTGCCACAGGATGCTGTTTTCCAGCTGTTTAAACCACAGCTCAAATTAGCTGCTCAGCCATTGGAAGGAAAGGCAGGCAGGATACCAGTAATTACTGTCTGATTGGTAGAGTGGCTGCAATTAGCAAGTTTAAGTCTTGAAGATTTGCATACATATAAAAAAGCCCAGGGAAGCAAGGTGCAGTTGCAGGAAATATTCTTATATTACAGCGATACATCGCAGGAGGTAAAAAAAGGACTTACGTATGTATGAAAATTCTCAAAAAGTTTCTCACCGAAAATACTCTGTTTACACCACAATTGTGTCATCACAGTCAAAATAGTGCTAGGCATGAAATGCACATCATTCACTGAAAAGGGTGTGATGGAATCTGTTCGCTCCCTATACAGTATCTGCATGTTTCCACCCCAGCAGCAACCGAGGAGCGTCTCAGCAGTGGTCCACCCTTATCACAGCACATTTAACAGGGGGCTAATCCAATCAGGTGGGATAACAGGGTTGCTCTCTGTGAGTGGAGGAGGATCAGGCGACTGCTCCTCTGCTTCCCATTAGTGTGTGTCTCTCCAGCCGGGCCTATCCTAATCCCATTTCCCCATCTAAAGCCTTAACCCAAACAAGCACACAGGACAATAATCTCCAGTCACACTTCTGTCTGCCGCCCCGGGCCTTCTGATGCTGCTAATGGAAGGCTAGCAGGAGAGATGCCAAGAGACCGCTGGGATGACTAGATGTGGTTTGTTGTTAGCCAAAGAACAACAACATCCACAGTATTTTCTTTACCTCTCCTCTATAATTTTTCCCTTTTTTTTAGTAGGATTGTGTATCTGTTGCTGGTTTGTGTTTCCTTTTTACACCCAAACAAATTTAGCCACAGAGATCTGGACTAAGCAGAGATCGTTTTTCACTGCGAGCGTGTCAACAGCATTGTTTCATAAACACATTTGATTGTAAGTAATCTTATTGTCCTCACCATATTCATTGCTTTGAGAGCTGCTTAAAAAGATACGTTCTGAAGTTAGAAAGGAATAAGTGCAGATTTGTGGCATGGTCAGGAAAGTCATTAGATTCCTTTTCTGAATTCATTCAAATAAAAAACTAGACATGGGGAAAGAGAGGTTTTGGCTTTGTATCCCCATCTCTCTGTCCCCGTTGAAAGCACATGTGCCCCAGATGCAGGGTCCTGATCCAAACCCAAGCTCATCCAGACGCCACCCCGAGTGTCTCAGATCACTTACACACTCTCCAAGGACCTTGGAAAAAACAACCTCATCCACATTTCTCATTTCTCTTTGTTTCCATAAGAAATATGTAACCCCAACTTCCTAATGAATTCCAACTGAAATATGGTTGGTGTAACAGTATGTACCTCAAACAAGGCTTTTCAGCTTAGTATTTTCATGCTTCATATGGAACATATTATGCCATTGAACAAATTAGATCATTGGATTTTCATCATCTTCATTCTTACCCTTTTCTATGCTAACCCCCATTCAAACTTTATAGTCTTGAATGGCAGTAAAGGTGCACTCTTGTAGTGCTTTATGTCTACAAACTATGTGAAGTTATATATGCACAGCTGGCAGCAGAGTTAAATCTCAGTCATCAGCTTGATTTGTTTTCTCTTCTTACTGACAAAGTCCAGTCTGATTTCTTTTCCAAATATCTTTCTGAAGCCAGAACCGTGTTAGAAGGTTTATATATTGAGACGGTTTAGATTTGTCAGTAATAAACAGCCTAATATGATTTATATTAGTGCCAAGGAAGCAGAAAACTAGAGGGAGTTCTTTCGCCTCACCTTCGCCAAGTGCTGTGTCATAGAGAATCGCTGGATTCTCTGTCATCAGGATTCTGTATTTATTAGTGTAATGCTAATACTGTTTACCTTACAATATAAATCATCTCGATATGACTCTGAAAGCTATATAAATAAAACTGAGATGAATTGAAGTAAATGCTGCACTTCAAGAAGTTCATCAGTGTTTCTGGTGAGTTCAAAGGCTGAGCAGAACAAGCATATTTGGGCAATTTAACAGGGAAGTTACGGTTCACATGAGCAGCCTGTAGGCAGCTTTGGATTGCCCGTCTACTTGCAGAAAGTGTCTGTTGTCAAATGTGCCCATTATCACAAATATGTGCTCCAACCTGTGCTGTTTCTGGTCTATTTACCTGCCATGCAAAAGAACCAAGTTATAACATACAAAGAGCTGAACTGAAACCAAGTGACAAAACATTCTTAACACAATGAAAACTGTTCACTGCAGCAACTGTGCGTACTTTTCACAATGTATTTTTTTTCTTTTTTTTAAAATCTTTCTGTGCTCCACTGTCACGTCCTTCCCTGTTCGACCAAAGGAAGGGAGCCTCGTCAAGCAGGGGAACTGAATGAGAGCATATTTGTGACGGTTGAAAACCCTTCTATATAGGCAAATTCCTCCAGAAATGGACCCAACCACAGTAGCAAAAAGTAAGAGTAATGTATTAAATGGTTTAAAGACATCAAAATCAACTAAATAAAGGCTGAACGATTTCTACCTGATGGTAGAAGGTGCATGTTAATAGGATGTTGCAGTTGCACATAATATCTGGTGATCTTTATGTTTTACCCTCACCACAGAGTGTGAGAAGCTTGAAAGCTAGTAAACAGACATGACTATCCAAATTATTGCTTCCTAGTTGAAGAATCAATTCAATAAAGAATTTAAGTATTACATAAACTTTCTATGTAACTCAAATAGAAAGTCCAGCTAAGTCCAAGGATTTGAGTTTGTCTTTCTCATCTTGATATTTGTTTGCTTGAGGCCTCTTGTCGTGGTGCATTTTTTTGAACTGTAAAATATGAACTCGTGTAGTGTATACTAAGTTGCTCTAGTTGCATTTATTCAACAATAAGCATGTCGGTGAGTTTTCTTTGTGTTTTTGGTAATTACCATTATCACCAGGCTTATGGTTCTAGTTATACCACATCTCTCTGAATTGTTTATCAGCTCTCCAGGGGAACTTGCGGTTGTCTGTTGCTGTTAATCTACTGAGCATCAGCCATTGACTGCATGGTAACCTTACTTTGTTACTGGCATGCTAACTAGCTCAAGCCTACTCTAGGGGGGGGGAAAAAAATCACAATTATTCTGAACTCTTCTAAAATTGTTGACAGATGTGGAATGTGGCAGTAGCAGAAAAAGTTCAGCCCTCTAAATGATCAGTGGGGATCATTCTTAGTCAGTCACTTTATAGAGCATCGCCTTCTTTAACTAATCGCTCTCATTTCAGTGTTTCAGGAAAATGTAAGAATACCTCATAGGTATCGTTTAATTTACCAGCTACTGAGTGAATCTCTGTATGGCGTTTGTATAAGGGATAGCTCACTCTGTTTTTGCAGTGTTTTCATCCACTTGTAAACCAGTTTAAAGGCAGATGGATTTGAGCCTTAGAGTCTGCCAGGAGGATTTGTACAAAGCTTTTAAGTAATGCTGTCTTAGAGCCTGAAGTTGGGGCAATGAAAACCCCTGGACCTGTGTCTTTAAACATGTTTGGTGAAGAACATGCCGTGGTTTTTTAGGTCAGAGGTGTTCATATTTTTTGTATTGTGGTATATTGTCTCTTTAAAAAAACAAAACAAACATAAGTTGCGTTTCTTTTATTTCTAAAAGGAAGAAAATGGTTAAAGGTATTTATGTCTGCATGTTTGGCAGGTAAACAATTTCATGTAAATTGTCCTGTTTACTTTTAAAAAAAGTTTAGGAATATTAGTGACACTTGCTAACAACCCTAAAACAACATGTGCTGCCAAGGCTGATGGAGCAGATAATTAAGCAAATTGAAATTTTCTTTTTCAATTAATCATAATCCAACCAGTACTTGTCATAACAGTTTACACGATCAGTCTCAATGTGGAGAAGTCGGAGAGTTGCCAAAGTCAATGTCATCCTCTGTGTGGTTGTTGAGTCAGGGCCAAAGTGGGAGACCAAGTAACAGCCTGGCAGGGAGGGGGAAAGAAGTTAACATAATGGCTTTTGTCAAAGATTGAATCTAACTCACAATTTCCTGGATTTTTCAGTAACATACATGAAAAAGTGAGTACAGGTTTCATCTTGGAGATAACTGCATTCATGTTTTTTGGAGTTTGACTCCTTGCGTGACTGTCCCACAGCTACTTTGTTATAAGGACTCCATGGTGTATATTTGTGGTTATACTTAGTTTGGTTTCACACCATTAAGTTAGAAAACGATGTTTTGACTCTACATCTATATAAAGTAAAGAAATCTACTCTAATACCACAAAAAGAAAGGGTCATTTTTTTTCTTAAACTTGAGAGTTGTATTTGCAATAGACACAGTAATTAGATTAGTTGTTGAGAACATTACGAGCACTAATCAGTTTCTGGCCTAAAAAGCTGTTTCTGACGGTCTAAGTAAATAGCCTACGGTAAGGATCTTTATTATCCAGTTAGCTTGGCACATCTAGAAGTTTGACTTGGCTTGTGACATCAGGGAAAACATCAGTCATAGCTGTGGGTGTGTTATCACTGACTTTCAAATTACACAGATACAAATGTTGTATCCAGCTATTTTGAGGTCAGCAACACTGAAACATCTATTCTTATACTGACGATCTGCCTTGGCTGAACATCAGACAGAGAGGCAGCCGTTTGATTGTTGTCAAATTTCACTCCAATAGCAATGCCCAGCAACTAAAGTGTCACTACTGTGGTATTAATATCTCTGTTGTGCACAAGTGCTAAAACACATATTGCGCTAATGACCAATTGTTTTGCTCTCTAATTTTCATTTAACATTTTTTCCTCCCACACTGTTACTTGATGACCTCCTTAAATATGCAAAAAATGATTTCATTTCCTGTTACAGGAAACCTTTTTACTTAAAAAGGTTTAAAAAAAAGTCACAAAAAAGAAACAAGTCAAGATGTCAGAGTTTCAGCATATTTCTGTGTACTAAAAATGCACAATAATACTATGATGTCATGCTACCGCACTCTCCCAAAGGTATTGTGAAATGTACTTGTAATAATTCTGTTTTAGTGCATCTACTTCCTGACACTAGTTATCCTTGATCCACTGTTTTCTCCTCTGAATCTCCAGGCTATTAGTTTTCCATCTATTAAACTATTATTCCAGATACTGTGTATGTGAAACGCCGTTTGGCATTTTGTGGTTTGGGAGTCTCATCATCTCCAACTGTTAAGGAATTGCTTTTGCCCACAGACCTGTGTGGGGCCTGTGCATCAATTTCCTGATGCTCCCCTTTCAAAATATACACAGCGGTCTCAGTGGAGGTGACATGGTACACATGAGGGCAGAGCGAGAAAGCGATGGCGGGAGGGAAGGTTAGAGGGGGGGAGAATATGGCCCTGGACGTCTCCACCTGGTGGGATGGTTGAGGGCCAGCAAGGAGCTCCCGCAGTACACAAAGCTCGCCTTGTGTAAGATAAGTGGCGGGCACCAGGAAGGCCTTACGGCACTATTTTCACAATCAGAGTCAGTTTGTTTTCTTTAGGCCTCTGAGCTCAAGCCTGTCAGGAGAGCAGCATGCTGCCAGTGCTGGAGATTGTGTTTGGTAGCAGGATTCAGGGAGAAAAAGGGCTCTCTTACAGCGTAGGTTAGGAGTTTCAGGGGTTCTGCACAATTCGCCTCTTAGTTGATATGTTTTTTTTTTTAAATTTCCCTAATCAATCCCTCATTCTTTCTTAGACAGATTTCCAGTTTAGGTTAAGCACATGTGCGATGCTTTGATGTAAAACAAAATCCTGATTGCATAGCTAAGCAAAACTGCTGGTGATTATTTGTGTGCATGTTCGTTTATTTTAAGGACAAGAAATCTATATGGTGTTACAGGCAATACTCTCGTTAGCGTGCCTCCACAAACATTACAGTATTCAAAGAGGCTTGTGTTATTGTTTCGTTGCTGCACAAACAGCTCACGTGCATTGATATTTTTTTTATTGATATTTGTTTTTGCTTATATCAAAGTGGATTTTAAAGCTTGTTGATTAATGCTCTAATGGATGCTGTACATATATTCATATTACCACCATGCAAACTGTACTACTAATGCGCTACTTTTTTGTAATTTGGCAGTAGAGCAGCGTGTAATGTTATGAGTGTTTATAGTGAAAAACAACGGTGCGAAAAAAACCTCGAGTTATAAGAATGTTTTCTCGGTAAAGACTATTCGAAACTGGTACTAAAATTTAATTTGAAACAGTTGTGTTTCTGTTGTGAAGATGAGATGCCTAGAGCAAGAAGAAAATGTAGCGAGGTTCTGTTCAAGGCAAAGAGATTTTTCATAGAAAATGTGGCTTCAGTTTAGAAAACTTCATTGCAAAGCCATTCCTGTGATTGTTTTGAGTGCTTATCTGATTTTAAGTTAATTTCTCATTAGGCTCTTGTAGGTTATATCGAGTGCTTCAAGGCTTATATTAAGATTATTTAAAAGTGGTTTCTTTGTAGGCAGGTTCCTTGATTTTTCTCCCCTTTCCACAGTATGTCTTGGCTCATCAGAGGCGGCTGGCCGCCAGGACTCCTCTCAGCTCACTCCCCGAAGACCCCTGGCTCCACAGAAACAGGAAATTTTAATAGTATTGCACTGCTTTTCCTCCCCTATCTGTATCCCAGTTCCTCTCTCTCTGTCGCTCGGTAAACAAAAAAGGAGAAAGCACAAATGTTTAACACCGTATATGTGTGGAAAATGGACCAGCAATAGAGCATAATATAAAATCAAGCCACACATATTGAGCTTTTCCACTTTCAGAATATTTGTATAGAAAAATCTGTTCAGTAAGCTGTACGATGAAACACAATAACATTATAGATATAAATTCCAAATGTACACAGTGAGCCTAATGAACTGCATTCCCACCCAGCAGTCTCAATCATGATCAAACTCATTCACATTTTATTGTTGTTTGCTATCAAACAGTGCATTTGTTTGCAACTTTGTTAAGAGTGTTTCAAAGATTTTTGTTTTTGTTTTTGTTCTAATAAACTTGACCTATTTTTTCTCAGACTGTAATAGCACTTGTCACGTCAATAAATGAGAAGGGTCGGCTGTATCGGTCTGCACTGCAGCCATGCAGTCTCTCCACAGGTGGATGAACACCTCCCACCGTCCTACCACTACACTCCCAAGTGTTTATGAGTCACTTCACCCCTGGTCAAGCGTGTGGTGAAGCCACCCAACTCTCGTCATATAGGTGGGATCTGCTAACTAGCCCCCGTGGACACTGCCAGGTTTTCATAGTAAATTGTGCAGCAAAACCACAACTGACTAAAAAGAGATAGGCTTGCTCTGACTTCATAGCATTTTGCGGTCTACATTTCCCTTTGAGTTCTCTCTCTTTTTTCTTTAGGGCTCTTTCCCTTCTCTTTTTTCCTTTCATCTTAATTCAAAATGCAGCTGGATCCACCATTCCTCCTCATAATTTTCTTTGTTTTAGCCCTTTACAACAGTGTTTTGTCTTTACAGATTTCCATAGGAAGATTTATTTTCGTGAAGGCCTTAATGGGTTCAAGAAGTCCCAAAGTTTGCTGCAGTAATGGTGCAGCCACATTTTTTATTTCTTTTTGCAAAGACATTTTGTCCTATTGCACAGTTCTGTAGGCTGTAGACTAAGGCCACACCTCAGAGTATCCTGCTAAATGTGAACGCCATTGCTCCTTATTTATTTATTTACAGCAAGGTTTCAGTGAAGGAGTGGGGGGGAAACTCACTGTGGAGCACAGATGTGGACATCTCAAGCCAAAAGCACCAGTTCTCTTTGCCAAAATGCAACCATAAAAATCTGCCGGCAATAAGCAGCCATGAAAATAAAATGTATCTTTTTCTAAAGCAGAACTGTGGATTCTGCTCTGTCAGCCATGCATTTTGAGTTGCACAGAGGAACTTGAGGGAAGTTCTGAAACCTGACTGGGTGGGGGAAAAAAAATCACATCTGGAAGGCTGCGTTTATACTGGACAAAGAAATCCACACACAGAAGTCATAAAATACATTGTTTAAGTTGCATATAATCTATCTTCAGTTTTACATACATTACTCTGTAAATTTAGATATACTGTATAACATTACTCTGATATTAATTTTATTGGGCTTTTCAAACATACATGAAGTACAGAAACCTGATGTTGCTGTCAGTAGTTTCTAGTCCATACACTGAGAAGACAAAAGCCCACATACTGGACTAGATTCACTCTTTTCTACTGTACAGTAGGTGCTTTGTTGGCTTTTTGAGGATTTTCAAACATTGGCACATCTTCAGTGAGAAAACTGGAAATGGAAGATTTTTTATTTATGTAACAACAAACAAATTCTCTCTGTGTGTGGAGGTTGGAATAGTGATGTCTTCATTAAGTTTACTGCTATAGCAACCCAAGCTCCCTCTTTGTCCTGTTGTCTTAGACACACACACACACACACACACACACACACACACACACACACACACACACACACACACACACACACACACACACACACACTGGTTTCTATGTAGATATGTACCAGCTTCCCTGTCATCACTTATGAGGACCATGAGGACCTTGTGAGAAGTACAAGGGATGCTAACGTGTATGTAAGTTACAAATTGCAGACACTTGCAGGTTTAAAGGTGAAAGGATTTCTCTACTGAGGCGACTTTTGGTCCCTATGCCACAAGAGGTCCCCATGACGTGTATATGATTTTTTTTTTGTTGTCCCCACACTGTGATGATTACCAGGACACACACACTTTTTTCTGTGTGCACTTTACTCATGTAATGTGACCTGGAAGGATGCCAGTGAGCCCATGGAAGGTCCATGGCCTGAGGCCTGCCGACACCTCTCCCCAACCCTGTTGAAATGTTTATTTATAACTCTCTTCCAGCTTCACCTCCCTCTGTTGTCTGCCAGCCACCATGCCAATCCAAACACGCTAGGCCTCTCCAGACTGATCCAGAGCATGATTTCAGAAAGAAGAGAAGCCTTTCCCCATTTCTCCCCCCCTTTTCATGCCCAAACTCCCACCCTTTCCTCTCCCCCTGTACTTCTGTCTCACTGTCTTCCAAAGAGTAATGCTTTGGGAGAGAACTGAGTAGCCACAGGAGGGGAGGAAAGGAAAAGAGAGAGGAATGGATGGATAGACGAAAAGAAGGGTAGGGGCAGAGGTTTGCTCCATCCAGCATGGGCTGCTAAATTAGTTTCAGAGCAGCAGTTGGACTCCAGGGATGCTCAGCACACACTGCCGACTAGCTGTGTTTGCTTTTGTGGGGTGTAGGAAATTTGATCTCCATCCATGTAGCCAAACCACATCCCACATCCCACCCATCACTACCTCCAAGAATGAAGGGGCTGTGAGGACAGTCGCCACTAAAACAGGTATCACTGATACTTAAGTAGTAAGAATAACAAACATTAAATGTGAGTATGGAAAAAGTGTATATTTCACTAAAATGCTGAACGATTACATCATACCACATGAGGCGTCTTTCTTACAGACAGGAAGTCACATGTCTCTGGAAGGCAGGCTAACATGTTGAGTCCCTGGTGAGCCCAAGGCTGAAGGCTCTCTAAATAGGTTTAATTGGGCCAGGCCTAACACTGCAATGCAGACACCGCTAGACAGAAACTGGGCTACGGGGTAAAGCAGAGCACCCAAGAGACCTCAGGCACTGTGTCCCTGTATCTTGATGCTGCTGTGTGGCTCATTTGGTATACTCACGGTTTAAGGACACACTGCTTACACATTCCTGTGTCCAAGGGAGCTGTGCCAAATTACCAATACCAGTTGTTTCTCCAAAAAAAAGCAAAACATGCTCGTACAGCAGAGCTATGATTGGTTTGTTGCCCAAGGCAGAACTCTTGCTCTCAATAGTGGGAATTGTTTACCTCCTAGTGTCTGTGTGTGTTTGTGTGCTTGTTTATGAATAAGCGCATTTGTCTGCATGCCTTAGTGTAGGCATCTTTGTAAAAGAATTCTCCAACTCAGCCACAAAAAGGTCTGTGACATCCCCTGCAGCAAATGCTAAAATGTAGATCAGCTGTAACAAAAGCGAAACGTACACCATATTATTTCCACTAAATCAATTAAGCTAGTGTCCTATAAATATGTTATAATCCATCAGATATTTATTCAAACAGCAGAGATGGTATGTGGTAGTAGATGCCAGTGAAATTAATGAAGCAATCTTCAGTACAGTTAGAGAACTTGGTGGTGTTAAGGCCACAATTGCTTTGATGCACAAGCTACTTCGGCTATAATTTCTTTCTGTGTGCATGAGTGTGTGTGGTTATTTTTGTCTTCCTCTTTCATATATATTGTGCAGACAAACATACCCGCACATGCAAAAATACACTGAAGCAGATCCTCATTTCTCTCTCAGACAATTTGCTTGCCTTGCATCTGAATGGACTTGCCTTACATTGCATGTATATATGATGACAAATCTCATACTTAATTTGCTCTGCCTTTTTTGCAGCATGCACTGGCTTCTGTTATTTAATAAATGATTGTGCTTTAAAAGCTACCGAGTGTTACAAGAAGCGGTACACTCACTAAAACACCTTCCGTCACAGCAAATGGTTGTCCTTGTGCGTTTGCAAGAATCCGAGTGTGAGTGTGGATGCATTCAGACTGGAGTTTATTGCATCTTAGGTTGTAGGTTCCCATGTGCGCGTGTGCGTGTTTATATTCCTGTTTGTGTGCTTGTCATGAGTAAGTCCTCAGGGAATGCGGTCTCCACAGTAACCATCTCTCTTGGTGGTCTGTCATTAATAGTCTGTCTAGCGTTGATGATTTAGATCCGTAAAAAATAACAGAGTTCTAGTCAGATATATCATGTGAAATCCCATAAAATCATTTAACAACCTGGGATAATAAACACCTCAACAAGTAAATAAATAATCAGTAAATCAAGAGGTCAGTTGTGTGTGTGTGTGTGTGTGTATCTGTTCAAGCATTGGTGTTTGTTTTTCCTCTTTGTCTCATTTCTCCCCCCACCTCTCCCGAGTGAAGAGAAATTGAGAAACCAATCTAAAATCCATCAGGACTTCCCTGCCCACAAGCCCCTCTCCCCCTAACCTCACTCTACCGCCATGCCTACCCAGCACCCAACACACCCAGCCACCCCCCGCTCCTGTTTTTTGTGTTGCAGGCGTCTGGAAATTGGATGAGATGTTCGTTTAGCGGGCAGCTGGTCTGGGGCCGATATGAATTGCGTTTCCCCACGCCAGGAAAGGTCAAGCCCCCTCGCCTTGACGGAGTGCATCAGCCTATTGAGTGGCGCTTTAGTCCATTTACCAACAGCCAATGGTGAGGCGGCAGACAGCAGAGAGGGAAGCACAGAACTCTGTTTAGGAGAGAGAAAAGAATGACAGCACGTCGGATATAAATTCATTGTTTCTCATCACCCAGCTGGGGCAGGAATGGCTGGGAGTGATTGCTGGGATGGGGGAAGTGAGGTAGGAATATTACCATGTGAGTAGTGAGAGAAGGGATGAGCGCCCATTTTTTGGGGCCACATTTAGCCTTGGTGGCCGGATTATGAAAAACAACTTATAGAAATAGAAACTTTTTAAAAGGTCCAAATGATGACAATCAGATCATGTCGTTCACTGGATTTTTCTTAATATCTCTAAACAAAATAAGTCCTGCTGGGGTCTTGCATGTCATACCTCTAGAAAGCTGTTTTGTTTTTTTGTTTTTAAAGGAAAACACCACCACAGTTGATTGTGAAAAGACATATTTTCCAATTAACTTTGGAAATATTCCAAAAAGCTAAAAATAGGAACTATTAATAATTTGGTTATGTGCTGATAACAGGCATCTCAGCAGCACACATACAACGTTGCCCCGGGGCTCCTATCTCCACACATCGCACCCGCTCTGATTCTCTTGGATGCATGCAGAAAAATGGTTGCTGTCCCTTTAATTTTCATCCCTGCGTATCTGGAGGAGTTAAGGCAAAGCAATTAAAACAAAGGCATATTTAACATGGGGTTAATGATTGGCTGACCCTGCAGTCAGCACAGTGACAATATCTTAATTATTGAGAAACCTAAAGTCATTACGCCTACGAATGGCCTGAGGAGCATCTCTATTGATTGGGATCCAGTCCCATTACAGGCTCACCCTGGACCAATGAAGCCCCTATTATAGACAGCCTCTCTCTCTCTCTCTCTCTCTCTCTCTCTCTCTCCTGGTTATGGTCTATGTCTTTCTTTCTCTCTCCCTCACTATCCTCTCCATTATATCACAGTGCAAGCTATTCGATGTGTTGAATGGTGAGACAAGAGCCAGGCGAAGCTTGCGGATTTTTATTGCTTTCTAAAAAAATCATAACCAAGCCTGACATTTTTGCTGAGGAATGATTATTTTTGTCCCTCCCTCAATCCACTTTCCCTCGTGGCTCTTTCCCACTTTTTGGTTAAACTGGCAAAAGTGTTTAAGTGCTAACAGAATTGATCAATTCTGTTGTTACCCCCCCCCAAACACACACACACCTCAGACAGACACCTGATTTTAAATTCCTGTGTTTTGTTGCTGTGGACAGGAATACCAGTGTTTCCTTAGCTGGCAGAAACAAAGCACATTGAAAGGTTTGATAATACATATTAATTGTGAAGTGCTGAAACAACACAAAGCATTTCATTTCTGCAACATGCACCTTTTCACACTTGTGATTTTTTTTTTTGGGGTATTTATGGAAACTCAACTAGATGCATCACATTTGCAATATTGCTACCTATGTAATCAAGCAACTGCTAATTTGCTCACTATTCTTAAGAGCAGAATACTGCACAATGTGGATACACAGTAATCTGCATATTAAATATGAGATTATAAAACAGTGCAAGGGTGTAGCTAAGCAAAGAAAATGACATGCAATTATTATATCACCAAATTAAAGCTTATATTAGACTTTTTCTCTCAACAGACAGTAAAAAAGCTTTTAACATGGTAATTTGCTACAGTAGGTGTTTCATTTAACATCACCTGTAGCGAATTACAGTACTGCATGGATGATTGTAGAACTGTATGTGCACCAGATGCCTAATAGATCTCACACTGAAATGCATTGGAGTGTATTACTATTCTTATTATATTTTCTTGAACAGGAAACAAAGACATTTCAAGTTTATTTGACTGGACTTGAAGACGGTCAAAGCACAGATTGAGCATCTTTACTGTATGCCTTTGTTTTGTAGGCAGAAAAACCACATAAAGACCTGTCACTCATTTTAAAGCTTCATATTAAAACTGTATTGGTGTTATTACGTCATTGTGGCTGTAATGCCATTATTATTTTAGAGTTACAATGAAACTACATATCTTTCATTAAAGGCAAGTTGTTTTGGCTCATATTTTGGCTTTAAACTGTATGTATATATTTTTTCTTTTAAAGGGCTCTAGGTGTATTTGTCGCTTTAAAATGTAAAATAACTTTTATAGCTTTTTGTAATTATGTAAATAGACAAAAAGTTTCACCCTACTTTGACACTGTTAACCACAAAAACTTCATAGATCAAATACAGGTAAGTGCATATAGTGTACACATGCATGTAGGTTTGTGTTCACAAACATTTGCTTGTTGATTGATTGTGCACTGCACTCCCATTTATCCAATAACCAATAACTGCTGTGAGGCACAACCCAATTCAATCTCTAATGGGAGGCCAGCGAGTAGGACTCCATGTCGTGATGTGTGTTTTATGATAAATATAGAAGCCAGACAACTTCTCCACTTTCACACTCCTTCCTCCTCTTGTGGGAGTGAAGCTGCATGGGGAGAGCTGAGATGTAATTACCCAATCAGTGTGTGCCATCCTTATTAAAACACTACTAACAGTGCTCCGTTATTGAAATACCCCCCACCGGACTCTTCTTAATTCATTAAATAAATTAGCACCAGCACCTTTAATAATTCATAGAATGATGTCTCTGGGTTTTTTTCTTTTTCAC
Source organism: Maylandia zebra (assembly GCF_041146795.1). NCBI lineage: Eukaryota > Metazoa > Chordata > Actinopteri > Cichliformes > Cichlidae > Maylandia > Maylandia zebra. The sequence goes on from NC_135178.1 coordinate 15,246,200, forward strand.
AGAGGGTAACTGTGACAAAAAAAAACATGGAAATGAAGGCAAGACCTGCAAGGTAATACTTAACTGAGAGCAGGCGATCAGAGTGAGAGACTTTCATGAACTCGGAAAACTAAAATCAGAGCTCTTGGGAGAGCCGGAAACCATCTTTCCTCTGCAGATTATGACTCTAACTGCATTTTAAACTTTTATATTATTTTAGATTTCGTTATTTTTATTACGCCTGCAGTTTGGCGCTTATTATCACTACCGCATTAGCCACACAAAGTTAGCATAGCGCTACTGTGCTAGCCATATGAAGTGATGCATGTTATCAAACAGCACATCTTCATTTTTTCCCACTTGGCTTTCTGGCTGTCTCTTGTGTCCCTCTCATTTGTGTTGCATTAATGTGCTAATGAGAATATCCTTGAGCAAGGCAGAGAAGCTAAAAGACAAATAAAGCGAGGAGTCAGACGAGAGATCTTGCTGTGTCTCTACATATATTTAATTGACACATCTGCATCCCTGATGAAATATTTACCGCCTCTGATGATGGTTTGGCGACGCGTGGCGATCGGCGCTGTGCCGCCGATGGTGACGTCGAGGAGCCATTGTGTTATTAATGCTATTAGCTTAGGTTCGCTCCAAGTGAAGACTTGAACCATCAGTGTTTTTGCATCAGTGTTGTCCGGGATGATTTAATTTTCTTCTTTTTCATTTTTCTTCTACTTCGCTGACAGTGGATTTGGGGCTCTTTGATTCTTAGGGCTGCACTTATACCGATGGCTTCACAGTTATGCAGAATGCACATTACACCACAATGCCACAGCTCTGTTACCAGACTGATGAAAGATGTTGTTGTTGTTGTTTTGTTGGGTTTTTTTTTTGCTATGTACACATTTTGTTTCCAAATTCTGTCATTTTCCCCCTTCTGAAACCTGGAAAAATAACTCACTGTTGTAACTTTGTTCTCTGTGGTATAACTCTTGCCTGTCAAAGGCTGTGGAGGATGAATGTAAACGTATACAGCGTATAAGGCCCACTTTGCATTTAGGACCGAAATCCACAGATTTCCGCATGTGTATTTCCACCCACGCATCCTACACCAGTGACTGATACAAAGAGAAGGATTCATATCGATGTAAGTTCAGATTTTTGTCTTGTCTACTTAGGTTTGCATCAGAGGAATATCTGTATGTTTATGCATATGCCTGCATGGGAGTTTTTCACTGAACAGTTGTATACATAAATGTTTGCTTCATATTTGCGTGCTCAATGTGATCTTTGTGTGTGCATGTGTGTGTGTGTGTGTGCGCACACTAGGCCTGTCGGGATGTGGCGGCCCTCTCAGCCATGTCAGGGACAGCTTCGTTGAGGGTGGCAGCCGGGGAAAATGATGATGATGAAATTAAAATTCTGCGCCTGGCAGAAGGGGCTGCTGCGATTTCACTGGCGGCTGTGCGCATCGATCTGTTCCAGCATTTGACTTTCAACCATGACAAAACTGTGGGCAAATTAATTGTTCTCCAGGATATTAGGCATCAGAGTCCATTAATCCTCTCTGGAGCGCCACGCCGCATGAATACTAATCGTCTTTCCAGGCAGCCGTCTCATCCCTTGGTCCCTTCTCTCTTTCTCCTTTCTTTTTTTTCTTCTTCTTTCTTATCCCCCTGCTTTTGCTCTTTACAAATACTCTCTGCTCTGTTGTTTCTTTACTTTTTTGGTCTCAAATGTTTTTTTTCCCCCTCTCAGTCTGTGTAGGTTTTATCCTCCAGTCTCTGCCAACTAAAAACTGACTCTTTTATTTTTTTATCTGGGAGCCTTTTCACAGATAAATAAAGGGGGGGGGGACGGATAAAATGCATTTTCCAAAAACAATCAAGTGATCTGCTGCTGGAACACTCTGTTGATTAAAATTCTGTCCTGACAATGGGAAATAAAAAGGCACCTAGAAAAAAGGTGATGATTGGGAAACATGCGTAAAATAATCTGTCGAGGCACTGGAATTATTTTTGAATTATACTGTACGCTTCTATATATTTCATCTATATTACTTTGCCCCGATAAGACTGTGCTAATGGTGTGATATTAGTCTCTATAAGAATCAGCTTGGCATTTGAGGGAGGGAGGAAAAAATAGCCCCCAACACCAATTATGTAAGATATTAACACATTAGTCGGCGCAAGATCTAATTGGATGGCAGCCCTGTGCACCATGACAACAATCACCTAGACCCTGTTTATCTCGTAATTGATAGTCTGGAGCTTAAGCAGCAGAGGCATCAGAAATTCATACAGCCCAGTGAAGACTGGCCCTTCCTTTCATACCACACATTGATTAGTTTTTATTTTCCTCCCTCTAACCAGGGTAATTTTTTGAGTTTTGGGACGAGCTTCTGATATTGACTTTTTGCCGTGTTTTGATAGATGGCCACTGGGCTGTGGCAGTAATACTGTAAGTTATCTGTCGTTCAGGCAGACGGGGTCACGGGTCCAGACACAATATATTCACAGCCCCTCGCTTATTGACAAACCATCGCAGGTATCGGCCATGTCCATAATAAATATGTATGTTGCAGATTGGTACTTTTTAGAGACAAATAATTGGTTTATATCGTACCACTAAGCTGCCTGCCCAAAAATAAAGGTCTGGTCTGTGAACTAATGTGAAAAGCATTATAATGACAAATCTGCAGCCTGGTTTGGTGAAAACTACATTAACTCTGGCATCATGGACACGAATGACTATAGAAAAAAGATTAATTGTGTTTTGCTGGTATAGTGTATATGCAGTGACGCCACGGAAAGAGCTATTACTGTTATTAATGGAAGCATTATGAACTCTGAATTAAATGTAGAGAAGGAATATAAGGTTTTCCTTGTACAGGTGTACAGGTAGATTCCAAGAGCTTGCATATTCGTCTCCTACTCTGAACAGTAAAAAGATGAAACTCAGTGATTTCCTCATCACTGCAGTAAACAACGTTTTACAGTACTGGGTGCACGAATGTGGTTGTAAGCTTTTTATGACTGATATTTAACTGAGCACAACTGAACACTAAATGGTGAAAATTATGGATTTATCAAACTGAGGTTGCAAAGAATGGAAAAGTTAACACCTATTCTGACTGCAGAGGCTCTCGAGCGGTCCCTCTCTTACTATAAACAACTTTTTTTTACAACTATATCAAAGTTTGAAATCTTCATCAGGTCACATCATACGTGGAGTGCTCAGAGGATTTACTCAGTATTATTTTCATTTCCAGTACATGCCTTATCTCCTGGAGATTTGGCAGCACGTCTTGTTTGTTTGGTATACAGTACATATGTATTTTGACCTGTGGGGCTGCCTGGGAATCACCCTCTTATTCACTTATCAGTGTACAAATTGCATTAACATCAGTGCTATGCATTAATACCATCACCCCTACATCTTGTGCATCATTATATTAATATACTCACCTCCACGTTTCATCAGAGTTCAGTCACTGTGGTTGTCCTGTAGATATACAGATATAGAATATACGGCATCACTTTATACATGTTATGAAATGTATAAAGGAACATGTGAAATTAAATTTCGCTATATGATGTCAGGAACCTGTGTTTGCACTGATGTACCCACTTAGCAGTAAGTGGCATGAAAGACTTCGATTGTGGATTCAGCAAAACAGTCCGCACCATAATTCTTAGAACTGTACTGAGAAAATGTTAAACTGAATTTGTAATACCACAAATTAGACAATGTGTGCAACGGTTTTGTATCAAAGGCAGACTATTATACCGGGATTTTAGACCTAGCAATGGAGCACGTAAGGTGAACTAGGGGTCAAAGAAGCCAAACATAAGAATAAAAGAATGAGCAGGAGAAGGAAGGAAATAGAGCATAGAATAGAGTGAGGGCGAGAAGGTAGGAGCAGGAGAGCAAGTCCCTGGTGGGCACTTCCTGGCTAAATCTCTGTTCTGCTCTCTGCCTGTCTCTCCTCTCTCCTAGTGCTAATTAATTGGACTGGGGAATCAACGCTCTCATCTTAAATCTGCTCCTTAATTGAGCAGTCCTTTCTAGCAGCATCAGACAGCTCAGCATGCATCTTCTGCATGATTTGGAGCTAAACACACTGTCACTTTTTTACCCACCGCACAACTCGTAAAGCACGATCAAGCCAATCAGATAGAAGCTACAGTTAGCATGTTGCCATTTTCAAATTCCTTAATTTTGCCCTAACGTACCTTTACTAAAGGTGAAAATGAAGTGATGTACTGGGAGTAATTCTCTCAGACTCATTAAAATAGTGAAAATGTTTTAAATTTTGGGTAATAAGCTTATTTGCTTTCTTGTCACAAGTTACACAGGAAGACAGCGTTTGCAGTGTAGTGAAATTATAGCCAGCAGACAGTTGGCTTATCTTAATGTGATTACTGCAAACAAAAGGAAACAGCTACACTGACTCTGTGTGAAACAAACAAAGTCGGCCAACCAGCCCCTCTGAAGCTCACTAATTAGCACGTTATCTTTCATGTATTTAATGCGTACATTAACCAAATGTAAAAATGGCAACTTATGTATGTGTGCGTGCGCCTTTTCTTTTCTTTATTAATTTATTTTTTTTGTACCATTCATTTTTTTCTGCTCAAGAAATAAATGGAAAATTTAACAATTTTAACTTTGATATTTTTTATATGTGTATGTGATTTTGAATCCGAAGGGTTGATGATTCTGGTTCTCACTAGCAATTCTTGTACATTTTTGCGCGTCTGAAAGGATTTTCAAGCTGAATAATTCATTCATCAAAATCCCCACACTGTGACTTCAGTGTTTTTTTTCCGCAGTGTATCATATCATGGACAGATGAAATGACTTTATGGAATCAGTCACTTTTTAGAAGCTAAAAACTAGTCAAGTACATCACCTGGACAATTGCACATCTCTAACTATTTCTCTACAAATGAGGATAGGGTCTTTACCTTACAATATAAAAGCACCTTGGGGCAACTGTTGTAGTCATTTGGCGCTAAATAAATAAAATTGAATTGACCTAAACTGAACTGAATGGAATCAAGCAAGAGACTGTATTGTTTACATGTGAGCTTTCAAGTTGCTGGTAGGCATATTTTACTTTCAAGCTGCACCATGCTGATTGTTTCCAGTCTATGTGTAAGCTCATGCTGGCTGGCTGTCTTTACTGCAAAGTATCAATCCTTTTGCAAGAGAGTGAGTAGGAGCCTTATACTGTGTGCTCTGAACTTACTTACATACAGTACATGCGGTAAGTCATCTGGTAGAGATGAACATTATGAAACTGATATAATATATCAATTTAATTGTATTTATATCATGCTAAATCAGAACAACAGTCGTCTCAAGGCGCTTCATATTGTTAAGTAAAGACCCTCCAATAATACAGAGAAAACCCCAACAAGCACTGGGTGACACTGGGAAGGACAAACTCCCTTTTAACAGGAAGAAACCTCAAGCAGAACTGGGAGGGGCGGCCATCTGCTGCGACTGGTTGAATATGAGGGGAGGAAGACGGGACAAAAAACATATATGTGGAAAAGAGCCAGAGATTAATAATAGCTAATGATGAAATGCAGAGTGGTGTGTAAGCACATCACTGATTTAAAAAATATATAGTATGGAACTCCAAAGTAAAGCAATATATGATGTGTCTGCCACTCATTCTGCCACTGTGTAATGTTAATGGGACAAATAACTTTTCATTGCATCTTAATAATGTCATGTTGTGGTTACAAATTGAGGTTGTTTTATGATGACATTACCAGTGTTACCTTACGCTGCTGTTTGCATGGAGGGTCTACCTATAAGAACATGAAGTAATCTGTACAACATCAACTACTCTATTGTCACTCAGTACGCCAACAAAACTTATTTTATTGCTGGTGGTCTGTGGTCTTGAGATACTTTCTGCCACCATAAATCATGACAGACAGTATGCCTGTTTTTATAGGATTAACTGTTGAAACATTTTTGGGAAAAAATGTATATAAGGTGTTTGAAGTGATATGTCATGGCCACGCCAGTTCACGCGTCTACCTTTCACTGAGAAATGCTTTTTACGTGAGTAGCTTTCAGGAGTAGAAGAACCATAAAAGAAAATGTGAACATTTATGCCTGAAAATCAAATCTGGTTCTACTTATGAGAAGTTCCCGCCCATTTCTACTCTTGTTTCCAGAGTGGTGAATGGTCGCACGCGCATACACACACACACACACACACACACACACATTAGAAACAAGGTCTAATAGTTTGGTGTGCACACATGCAGAGTGCTTGTCCAGCACTGTAGTGCTTTGATTCTCTGTCTTGGAATGAGGTGGTGATGTCATTGTTCCTCTGGGGTTTCTGGGATGAGGTCACTCAGGGGCAACACAACCTTGGAGTCATCTGTCTTTTTTGCCCTCCTGCCCTCCCCTCCTCGTCACACCCAAGGAGGAGACAGGAGGAGGAGTCTTAAATGCTACCTTTCTTCTCCGTGCATTTTTTTTCTATACAGAGGTCTACCCTCTCTCATCTCACTCTCACCTGGATTGGATTGAAAAGTTGTAGTGTCTCAAGCTTGACTTTAACCTGATCCCCTCATATTTTTTTTGTACTGAGAAGTAAAAGATGGGCTGCTTCAGGCAGAATCAAGGTCTGGTTTTGTTGATGTGAACTATCAGAATGCACCCTATGCTAAACCGATCACATTTAATATGTTACATAAAATAAAACTAGAGGTGGGGAAGAAGCTGTTTTGCAGGTACTTTTCTCTTTAAAAGTGATCATAACAGGTGTTTGTCAGTCCACCTCATGCTTTGAACTGTTGACCAGGGAAAAAAGCCTGAGTAAAGCAATATCACAATTTTTGATGGTTTCCTCAGTATGCAGAAAAAAGCACATAATTAATGCAAACATCTGGTAGAGTTCTGTGTGTATGCATCAAAGTGGAGCTCATCTGGTATTTTCATTTAGTTTATGGGTAAAGTATGGTGCAGACTTTAACTATGACTTTAGCCCTTAATCCAGTGGATGAATCTACTCTAATCCCAGCATAAACACACAAACACAGCTTATCAAACAGAAACAATCGTCATTATAGACACAAGCCTGCATAGTCAAATACACATTGTTATGCTGAAATAAAATAGTGCAGACCCAGAAGTTAAAAGAGACCAATAAGACCAATAAAAATCACTTCAATAAAGCAATCTATATTGGCTCATGCAAACATGTGTATGAATATGAGTGTCAGTGTCCCATACATGGATGCTGGCCTACATAAATGTCTGTCCATTTGTTGTGTTCACGGTCATGTGCGTAATTTGTCCTGTTAATCAGAATGGGGCAGAGGTAAACACGACTTTTGGGACAAGGAGAACAGCGAGTGAATTGCAGTGAGCTCACACCGGTCATTATCCTTTTGCTCCATCCGTGGAACTCCTGTGTTCCCTCGAAGCACCTGGTCCTGCCTCCACCCTTACCCTCTCTCTTACTGCCCCAGCACAGGTCGATGCAGTAAGGCAGTGCAGCCCGAGGGTTCAAGGGTCCCAGCTGTGTAAATGTTTTCAGTTGCTGTGTGACTGGAGCTGGGTCCTTCTTTTTGATCACACGCCAAGACAAGCCCAGCCTTGGTTGTTCTTGGCAGCTGCTGGGGACGAAAGAATGTCAGCATGACTTTAAAAATATGACGGTTTGTAATTTGGACCACAGACTGAAAACTGAGCCGCTGGTACGGTTTGTGATCGTCTAATTATGCCACCCCCTCCCTCCCCTTCTTTGATTCCCTCCCTTCACAAAATCCTAACCCCCCCATCTCCTTTTATTCTTATCCAGGAATGAAGCCGTAAAGCTGCTTTGTCCCCTGTGAATTATTTTCGGGGTAGGCGTAATGGCTTTGTGCCCTGCTGCATTACTTCTCCGATGTTTCTTCTCATCCCTCCTTCATGGTTGTGTAGTTCTGTGCTTAGTTCAAATGCTAACCTGAGGTACAAGCAACTGATGAGTTTCAAGGGGCTCAGTAACTGCAACATTTGGAAGGGAGAAGGGAGAAGAGGGGGGGGGGGGGGGCCTGGGTGGATAATGTAGTTGTACTAGTACTGTAGGTGGGCATCCTTCTGGCTGAGCGTATGGGGCCAGCCCAGCTTTAAAATTCAGCAACTGGACAGCGGTTTGATCATGCATTTTTGCACGATGCCAATCAAAACCTACAATAAAAAGCACCTATAGTAAACAAAGAGTTGTCACCACAGAGACAGCTCAGAGCACATTATAGGGGAATCTGTGCTCATATGCACATGGATGCATTTATCTGTCCTTCTGTAAATGTGCCAAGTTGTCTGTGCCAGCATCAGAGGGGGGCATTTCTCCCACACAAGTTGATATGAAGTACTCTGCAAATCCCTAAGCTCAAAGCTCAAGCATAGATGTGTCAAATATTTAACAAATGAATGAGTTTTTAATCTGGGGCTCAGGGGAATGGAGCGTCATGATAAGGTTCTTTTTTTGTTTTCCCGTCATTAGCATAATTTCTCTGGAGTACATGTGCAGATTTCGTCGGCTTTGTTTGGGATCCCCACTGAGATCTGAAATGGAAGCACAGAATCATAAGAAAAAACCTCTGAGATGTTACAGAACCGCCAGTGCAACAGTAAAGGCAAGCGTTGCCAGCAACACAGCTCCTATTGTGTCTCTGACTGTTCATCCATTTGCCCCTAATTGGGTTAATTGAAAACTTAAATGCAAGATTTGTTTTTTTTCCCCCCTCCGTTCCCTAATTAAACCGTTGTTTTGCCCCTTATCCAATAACACTGTGCATGGACACGGTGCCAATCAGCTAAGAAGTGCAACTTAAGCCATTAAGGGCTGGATGGAGGATTACAAATGTTGGACCACCTCTAATCGGAGTGCTATTGAAAATCCACCTAAGCAGGGAAAGAAATGATTCATTAGCCTTCCACACACACCTACACACTTACTGACGACTTTTATGATTATTTCCCCTCTAAAGAAAAAAATGAGGATAATTGCTGATAGCCTTGAAGATTAAATATATGGAACACATGAAAAATGTTTTATTGCTACAATGCAAGATAAAGTTCTGCCTGCTAAAATGCTGAAATGTTTACTTGTTCTATTTCTAAAAAGCCAAAAGCAAAGCTATTCTTGACAGAGAATAAAGAGGAGAAGCAAGATCTGGTTGAACCACTGCACTGGACCTGCAGGGCCAAGATGACTTATAGTGTCCACGATGTCTCGAGATGACCTCTTTTCCTTTTTTTCATCACAAGTTCCAACAACAAGCATTACAACTCCAGTCCACGATGCAGACTTTGTCTCAAAACAATTCTATTTAAAAACTCTCGTGTCAAACGCTTCTAATATTTCTGAGGTTAAAAGAAGAAAGGCAGTGGGAGAGTGGGTGGAAGAGCGGTGAGAGAGGCTAAGAGGGTGGCAGAGTGAGAGCCCACAGATACAGTAAACAAATTAAGCCAGACTTTATTTTGAGGGCCCGGGTGCACTGAGCATGACCTGGCGTCTGGTCTCGGTGTCAGCTAGAGGACCTTTATGCGAGTACGCAGTTCATCTCGCGCCTTAATGAGGCAATGGAAACACATCCAGGCCAGCACATCAACAGAGAGAAAAAAACACACACAAAAAACAGCACCCAGAAAATACCAAGTTAATAAGGCAATACAAGCAAATGAATGATTTTTTAGAATCATGTTTAAAACAAGTAGTCCTCCCTGAGCATGCAGAGAGGGAAGGGGTGAGAAAAGATCTGCATGTGTAAGTGTGTAAGCGTGGGTGTGTGTGTGTGCATGTGTGTGTGTGTGTGTGTAAATGAATTCTTCTATAAACCTGGCAGAGCGGAGGCTGCCACAGACATCAGCTCTGCATTTGCATATTCATGGCTCAATTTGCACTTGGCTATGCAAATGTATGCAAACATCATTTCAGAACATTTCAAAAATAGAAACCAGCATTCCAAACGACGTTGCTCCTCTTAATATGCAGACACACACACACACACACACACACACACACACACACACACACACACACACACACACACACACACAAATTAGTAGGGTAAATCTAACAGGCCAAGTAATGGTTGACTATCTGATTTAAAACCAAGAGCAGCCTTCACCAAGCTGGTTAAAGGGGGATAAGGACTGTGTTAATTTTAGTGCAGTGTAGTGTAGATGTGTAATAATTGTATGTTATTTTCATATTTCAAATATACTCTCCTCGCTATTTCTGTGTGTTGCTGTTAAGAAGCTCTTTTGGTCCGGTCTATGTTTCCCCTTAGGCTTATTTTGTGTGGTAATTAGAACAGGGTGGGTTTTTCAACAGATGATGGTAAAAGGATCATTTCCAAACTCCACCACTGAGACCACATTACATCAAAGTACATCAAAATAATAATACTAATAATAATAAGTATAATTTGACTCAAATTATTCCGGATCAAATGAACACTGAACCGTCTTTCCGTTATGTGTTTCCAAATCTTGGCAGCCAGGTCAGTTGAACTCTTCCAAAACTCAACTGGCCCCCGTCTTCCTATCTGAAACACGGCATTGTGTTCACCGTGGCTCGCCTTCAGAATGAGGAAAGTTTTTCTAGTCTGAAGATGAATGAGAGGGGAAGAGTTCAGCGAAATCTACTTTTGGTTAAATCCTATTCATCTGCTGGGCACAAGGCAGGGTAAGCTGTTCCCCTGGCACGGGGTCTGTCTGAGGGGACGTGTGGACCCCTCCAGAGCTTTATCTCTCCTCCCTGTACTCCTCGGGATAAACGGCTCCACATGGAGTCCTAATCCTCCTTTCCTTTCCTTTCCTTTCCTTTCCCTCTTCTGTTCTTTCCCCAACTATTCCCTCCTTTCCTTTTCTCCCTGGCACACAAATGGCAGTTAGTGGCCTGTAGGGACTGTCCTCTCTCTCCTCTGCGTGAGACAAACAGTTCACCCAGGAGAGGCTTGTTAAACCCTCAGCACAGTTTGAGCCTGTTTCTGCTGTTTTGCAAAATGTGTTAATTTTATGACACTAAAGCCAGCAGTAAAAGCAAAACCTCAGCTAATTAGCCAGCGGTGTGAGGTGAGTGGCAAAGAGTGGGCATGCCACCGCTTGAGGTGCCTTAATCATTGTTTACGAGTGAGCTCAGCAGGGTTTTGGCTCTTGCTTTCTTCTCTTCATCTTTTTTTTTGGTTTGTTTTTTTGTTTTGTGCTCCTAAATTAGCCCTGCTACATACCTGCAATTCCCACTTAGCAGTATGATGTTCTTCCCATAGAATAACACAGTATTTAGACACAGTCCTGCGAGCAGAGATTCATTTTCATGAGAAATGTGGAGATTTGCGTTTAAAAAAACAACAACATTTCTTTTGTTTGTATTTCACTACAGGGGCATCAAATGCAGCAGAAAATAGCCTTTAACTAACCAATGCAATATCACAAAGCTCTGTGTTTTTTTTCTCTATGACGTTTATTTAAAGAGTGCCCCTTAATGGTGCTGCTTCTCATAAGTGGCTACAAGCCTCATTTGGCTTTGTTAGGCTGGTACAATGAGGGAGTGGGGGGTTACTATTGAGAAGTAAGTGCATTACCATTCATGGAGAAAGAGAAACGGAGGTTGTGGAGCAGAAAGTGGCTGCTGCCTCTTTAAGATGGGTTTAAGTGATCAAAATTTCATGCAAGGCTGCAATTGGTGGTATAATGTTGCTCTTTAAGAGGGTTGCCTAATGATTGCCATGTGTGGACAGTGGGTTTTGGAAGGGGATTTTGTGGAGGCAGGGGCTGGGGGCCTGAGACTAGGCCAGACTGTGAAGTAGACTGGTGAAGTCTGGGGGGCTGGGGAGCTTGGAAAGCTGAGTGGAGAGGAGCGAGAAGTCTCACAGAGGGGCTCAGAAAAGGCCAGCCATATGAGATTACAGCATACCTAAGAAATGTGCTTGTCGGGAAAGTTTGTGTATTTTGGGAAGTTCTCCAAATTTTCCATAGACAGCTTTTTTATTTTTTGGGTTATCTCACTCTCCCTCCGCTCCTTCCCTTCGTAGTTTGGACTAATTGCGCAGTGTAGTGCCCGCTGAGTCAATATGAGAAACTGCTCCCTGTCCTTTTTTTTTCTTCCTTCCTTCACCTCTCTTTCAAAACGATATGTGTATTTTTGAATGCAATGGATAACATGTCTGTATATTTTTCAAACCTATGAGTTCAGGGTTGTTTTGTAGGTTTAATTTAAAAAGGATGATATTTTGCAGCCTAGAGGACCCAATGTTTCCAGTTTGTGGCTGAAAGGGGAAACAGAAATAACAAGCCTGGGGACCCACTCCACTGGTGTCTAGAGGAAATAAATAAAGGACATTAAGATGTTGGATTAACCTCAAAGAATGGTTCTTCTAATATTGCAGAGCCATTGATGCTCGTGCTCATTGTTTTGGTGATCCTGCTGCACACACACACCTCAATCAGTTTAAAACTAAAATATATAAAAATCTTATAAAACTTTTTTTTTATTCACAAGCCAGCTTGATAAATGCACTTTTCCTTTTCACAGTCTTTTTTAAAAACACCTGATCTTACATATCTGGTTTCAGCAGTTTAGACAGCAGCTCAGCTGAATACAGGCCATGCCTCCACCTGCTGTTGAGCTCCCGCTCGATGCAGTCACAGATCAGCAGCCACTGTGGCTGTTGTGTTAAAGTCCAAAGGCCTGCCAACGCTGACCTGCTTCTACAGAGGTGGTCAGAGGGCTTACTGCACCTCTTTGACTCTTGTGCTAACCGCTCAGCTCGACAGAAGCTCAACACCCTCTCTTCCAGGATATACAGTTACACTCGTGCAGTCAGAGTAGGCATAATAAAATCTTTAATGGGCGGAGGTGCTGCCACATGAGAAGAAATCAGACATTCGCACAATCAGAACACAACATAAACTGGCGGTGCTTATTGCACCAAAGCAGGTGAGTGAATTCTGTTATTGTGACATATTTTGCTGTTAATACAACATGTCTTATTAGTCTGTTCTTATAGGAAATAGCGTTTTACATTTTTTTAAAAACACAAATAGCACCTCTTCTCTTATTATAACCTATAAAAATGTACATATGTTCTTCAAAAATGACAAAAAAGAGCTCCGTCAGTGCTTGAAGATGGAGTGTAACCTTTGATGAGAATATTACACTCCTGCTCTACTGAGACGCGCGACTGCTATCTGTGAAAGACTCTAGATTTAACAAAAAGTTACCTGTGCAAAAAAAAAAGAATAATTTTGTATGGTGCAGCAACATGAAAAACATCTTGTTTTTGCTCATAAGAAGGGAGTTTTGTTATGGTGGCAGCAGCGTTCTGTCTTAGTGGATGTAAAGAATATTAACAGGAATTACATTTAATGTGCAGCATCGAGTTAGTGCGTGAGGGTTCACAGATACACAGCAGAATTTCCCAGTAGAAAGATATTTAATATAACGGAATTGAATTGTTGATGGGAGACAAAATCCTAATGCATGGATAACGAGTGATATAGACACACCGCACGCTGGGTGGAGGGGAAAGGTATTTATCTGGTTCTGTTGCCGGCTGCCCTGCTCTCTGTCCCCTCTCTCACATAGATACTTATCAGCTTTAAAAGGCGGCGATTCACCCTTATCACCCATCAACAGCACCTTGCGACACACGCTGCCTCACCACTACAAATCCCATTACTTTTATCCTTAGCTAATACTGGGGTGCTGTTGCCTCCTGTCAGGGCCCACGGCACAAACAATTTGCTTTCTTCCTCCTTCCATTTCACAGACCTGCTCACAGTCAGAGCGATGGGGTAAGGCTGGTTAGGGAGAGCTGCAGGCCCTGCAAGAATTGTCACACAAACTTTGAAATGGCTGCTAGAGTCAAAGTAGCTCGGGGGCCAAGAGTTTTATTTCAGAGACGGTGCTAGTGTTATATGACTCGCCTGTTAAGAGTCTTACCAAAGCAAATGGGAAACTGATAGTCTACTGATTATTCGCTGGGAGATATTTTCCTTGTAAATCCAGCAATGCATTAAGTGGGTATAGAGAGCTATTATTTGCTCTGCATTTTGATCGTACTATCTGAAGCTGTAGTAGATGCACAGACACTCACACACACACTCACACACACACACACACTCTACCCCATCATCCCTGATGCGTCAGGTCTTGTTGTGTTCCCTCTCGGCTCGGCTCCGCCTGCCTGACCCTTCTGACCCGAGTGCATTCCTTTCTGAGGTGATTGGCAGCCCATGCAAATACTACACAACCATGACTGGCAGTGAGAGCCACTCTGTGCCCTTCCCACAATGCCCCTGGCCCCTCCCCGTCAATAGACGCTGAGCTGGCGTCATTGTCCCGATACAGTGACCTTTTACCTCGCCAAAGTTAGTGCTTCCTGGGAACCACCCCAGAACTTTTCTCCGATCCGTATTGGAATGTTTGACACGTAGACATGATCTCTATGTTTACCTCCCTCTCTCCTCGCTATCACTGCGTTTTTCTTCTTCACTATCTCTGTGTGTATCCTTCTCCCCCCTGGCAGTCCCAGCTGTGAACACAACATAGCGGGGGAATGTTTTTTTAAGCCCACTAAAAAATATTCTATTAGCATAAATTTGGTTCTGTTTCACTGCCTTTCTGCAGTGTCACAGTCAGATCTCTTTGCTTTAAGGATTGAAAGGTAAACAGCTTTAGGTGTTGTTTGTGGGTTAGCTTTCCTTCTTGGCATGACAAGGCCTTAGGGCACCAAACGCATTACAGCTCTAACTGTGTCAAATCTCAGAGGGCTAGGAGGACCCCAGCCAACCTGTGTTCTCTAATGTCACACACCAGCAGTAAGCCAAGCCAATAAAATGAACACCCAGTGATCAAAGAGGTGACAAGGATGCTCGTGACAGTGGGATGAAATTCTAAGTTTCCTATGACACAACACAACACAGGGATGCAAAGCCTTTGCATACATATTTCCCCCTGCAGCAGTCTATGTGAGTGGTAGTAGAAGGGCTTGGAGGTATTTGGATCATTAATAGATCCCACTACTGAGCTGTTGTGCAGTACTTTACGCTGCCTGGGAATATTCCCTAATGATTTTCACGGACCTAAGCCCACTTCTTCTCTCCTCCCAGCCTAATCTGTTATTCCTTTTGTTCATTTGCCTTTTGTTCTTTTCTCTTTATACTTTTTGCTTCTATCTCTTCTCTATTCTTTAATTACTGTTCCCACCCAGTGAGAGCCATGTCTCTGTGGCCCTCCATGTCCCAGGAGAAGTAGGGAGACGCAACCATGTGGCTTTACTGACAATGACATGAATGGCCACGGTGGCAGGGCCACCTCTCTGAGGACTTGGACACGGAGGAAAGGAGGGGGCGGGGAAGGTGTAAGAGGAGGAGAAAAGATGGCGACAATGAAAAAGGGGTGGGAAAGATGAGCGCAGGGAGCCCTGGTTCAACCTCCATTTCTCTTTCTCTATTCTCTGTGGTTTGGAAGGATTTCTCAGTTCCCTGGGTGGTTTTACACAGAGAGATTGAATAAGGAGTGGGGAGGGGGTGGTCTAAATCATAGAGGACAAGAGGCAAACAAGCAGGAGAACTTCAACAGATCCTGAATCTTTATTTGCACTTTTTGCACTGGTGATGTAATTGCTGTGCCCAGGAGGCCAATAAAACTTAATGGCAGGGAATTGTTTAGCCACCAGCTAAACTGCACTGGAGATCTTGAACCAGAAGCTTGGTGGTGAAGAATTTCTTTCTTGAAAAACCTCCTAATTTATTAATAGCACCCACTAACTGGTATTTAAGACAAAGATGACGTTAATGACACTAGATTATGGAGAGGTTAATGACGTGGATAATGTGTACTTCAGTTATTTCAACCTGTTCCCCTTAAAATCATGCAGAACATCCTAAAAATGTGCATCCTACTGTGAGCTACCACAACACATACAGTATAATACTAAACACAGACGCGCACACACGCGCGAGTCTATATTTCCACCAAGCTGACAACTTAATGCTACTTCAGCCAAGGCAACAAGATGGAATCCGATTGGCAGGATATCATAAAAATCCAGACTGAAAGTGTGCTCCCGAAAATCTGTAGAACAGCATAATTCACATCTAAGCTCGAGAAGGAGACACTGTCGTCAGCCCCCCCAAACCCATCATCATCATCCTACCCCCACTCAGCAACCTACTAATGCTATTTACTGCCAGCTAGTCCGTGCTCATTCCACACACCTCCACCAGATAATTTTTGTTTTAATAAAATCGCTTAAACAATTAATTACAGTCGCCTTCCCCCCCTCCGTACACCTCTCCTTTGGCCCCCTCCCTCGCAGCCGCTCCATCTCTAACTCATTCCCCTGTGTCGTAGGAGATACAGGCTGTAATAAAAAGACGTTTATTGGACGATTTTCTGGGGGCCCGTTGGTTATTAACATGTAAATTAAATCATCACAGCTGTTCCATTTTCAATCAGATGGAGTTTGAGGGAGGCGGGGCGCAGATGAGGACCCCGTTGCACTGATTTTATTACACACACCTTCATTAGGAGCCCTGCAGCCGCGATCACCACCACCACAACAATCAACCTCCTGACACACACACACACACACACACACACACACAAACAAGCAGCGAGGCAGGCGCTCACACACGTACTGCACGCAACGATGATGCCAAATGTTCCCACTAGCATGGAAGCTACTCCCACGTAGATGCTGATTTACAATATTATAATGGTGGCAATACTCTAACCCAAGTTTTTGACTGCAATATAAGGAAAATATAAAGTTGGAGATGTGAAAATAATTAAAACGAGAACAATTTTAAGGGCAATTTTCAAGATTTTCATGTGTAATATTTTTGCCCTATGTCATGTGCAACCAGTGGAAATGATTGATTAATGGCAGCAAAATCCTCATAGATCAATAGCCTACTTTTTGTTCCCTGATTGGTTCACTTGGTGGCTATTTCGCCCTCAGAGCTCTTGACCCAAACATGAAAAGCGACACACTCAATGATGCCTCTCTGATGGCTGTGGAAAAAGAAGCCTTGTGTCTTTGACTAGAAAGTTCCCAGACTCCAACGGGCCCCCGGAGAGGAGCAGACAAATGCTGTAACTCAAAGGAATTGTCAGAAAATGTAGCAGATGATGGACTTTTCCAATGATCATTTTTCTAATGCATATATATGTTTTAAAGGCCACTGAGACGGGCCAATCTGTTAAACGAGCAGTATTTAAAAGCGCGGGGCAGCAAGGCTCAGGGCCGTGATGAGATATTGGTAAGCCCATGTAGAAAGGTTAATGTTACCCACAGAACGTGCTAATGGTTGTGGTTTGACAATGGCCTGTGGGGAATGTGGCAAAAACCTCGCAGAAGCTAACTCATTGACACATAAATTCTCTGTTTTCAACAATTTCATTATCATCTACACCATTTTACTGTGACATATATCAATGGGAATGAAGTAGATGGTCTTATTTTTCTTGCTTCCCCTCCTTAACTCACGGGCCTGAGAGGATATTGATCTTTCATCTTTTCAGAGGAAGAATCACGTTATTGCAAATGAAGAATAAAGTGCAGAAACCACATAAAAATTAAAGGACGCGGCATGCAGCTTTAAAGCGAAACATGCCAAAATATCAACGGCATTTATCTTCGTAAAATAAAATACAATATGTATAAATAAGTAAGCTCGTTTGAAACATTATAGCACGTATATAGTTTAAGGATAGGCATAAAACTAAGTGAACAGAAAAGAAGCAACTGCTTTGCAACTGAACTGAATGTTGACTACTTAAAACCTTCCTTAACTAAGTATTACATCTTGTGCTCTCTGTAGCTTGTATAGGTAGTGGTGAGATAATGGATTGACCTCTAGTCTGCCCGCGCAGAGTGGCTGCATTATAGCAAAGCCAGTGTGAATAAAAGAAAAGATGGTTATTTTTAGCGCTCGATTGAAATTCTGAAGAAATCTGCCACTGGGCTCAGAGTGCAGAGTTGTGAGGGAGATAAGATCAGAGTGAAAGAAAGAAAACGAAAAGAGGAAGGTAAAGGAAGTATTAGAGGAGCTGAAGGAGAAAAGAAAACGTGAAGTAAGAGAACTTGTGGATTGGAAATGTTACCATTTTCGATGCAGTCGGTGGTGCTGCTGTCTATATCCACTAAGAGCAATAATGCAAAGCTGGGAGAGGATGCGTAATTTGCATAAATTATGTATTAATCCAGATTAATTAGCATATATATTTGAATTAGGATTTGAAGGCTTTAAGGCCTATTTTGATTATTCCACTATGATTTCAGCCTCTGATCACCCTGAAAAGAGGATGTAAGTTTGTGCATTCAGCATTAATACATTATGCTAATGGTGGCTAATACTGATATGCAGATTTACTTAATTACTAAATGGATTTTACCCTGCTTTGCCATGCTTTACCACAGAGTCAAGTATGTTTGTTTTAGTTTATGTTAAAAGAGGCTTACAGGAACTCACATCCTCCAATTAATGGAGGATAAACTTTGCAGAATTCTGGCCAGTTTCCCATTTCTTTGAAACAGTAAAACCTCATCCTACACTTCCTCTTCATCTTTATGATTATTGCCGTCCCGAGAATCATCTACATCATCGCTCTAATTTGCCTCATTAGTTACAGTAGTTAGGGTAACGATGATCCTCCTTTAATATGTCAACGGCCTTTATGTGTAATCCAGAGGAACTATACATGTCTATGTCAAGGCCTATTAGAAACAGACAAATAATATCTGTATCTGTTAAATAGATCAGCCCAGTAAACAGTGCAGTTTATCAGCATTGGTGGCTGCCTTTATGACTTAATCTCACGTGGCCGGGCAACTCTGCCACAGGTCATATTGGTTTATTGTTGTGGCACAATCTAATCAATGGCATCGATGCTGAAAAGCTAATTGCAGGTCTTTGTATATTGATCTTTGGATGTTATTCAGAAATTTCCCCAGCAATCAGTTTTTTAGTGTTTCAACATGTTTTAGCCACATGGAATAAAAAAAAGGAAAGGAGAACATTTTAGTTTAGTAATATTTTCTATTTGATATTATTTTGTTATTTACTTTCATTTAGTCTATAGCATTTATGCAAATGGCTTTTAGCCATTTTATGGTGTCCTGCACTCATGCATGACATGACACACAGGGATGATGTTGAGTGGCTCTTAAGCAGAAATTCAGGAAAGGTTATTTATCGCAGAGGTGCTGGTATATCTCCAGACCCACCAACTAATGCCTCCCTTAACTTGACAATCAAAGTAGAGAACTCGCCACCACCCTCCTTCCCACCCCACGAAAGGCCCACGCTTCTTGTGTCACATGCAACATTGCTTGTCTGTTACATTACATTGATCAAGGGGTGATAACTTGTAATAATTGGATGTTAAATTAAAGAGCTCTCTCCTAGTTCTTGCCATCTCAATTTTAATTGTCATTGGGTGGCAGTTATGATGATGTATGAGGGATTGTGTTTTGCGCAGTGGAGCATGACCCTGATGAGTAATGCTCCTTTTGGCTGCTTGGCATCCCTCCACTTGTGGGCCTTAGCTTTTTGCTGGTTGTAATATTAGGAAGACTTAGGCAAAGAAGAAAGGAGCAAAGAGAGTTAAGTATGGCTTTGGGGTCTTGAGGGAGAGGATTAAGGAAAGCAACTTGCAAAATATATGTTTTGCTCTCTCCTTCGCTGTGGATGTTTGTGTGCAGTGCAGGATACTGCATGTCTTACTACCCTTGTGGTTTTGTGTCTGCCTCCAAATAGCTGTTTAGAGCCAACGCAGTCTACTTTTTCCTGTGCTGAGACAGCTGTGCTATCACCTGCCCTAGGAGTGACAAAGCAGAGTCCTTATCCCTTATTATGAGAACATGAGGTCAAAGGCACAGTCGCATATGACAGACACCTCTTCACTTACTGACCTCTGTCACTTCTCATCCATATAAACCACCACCATTGGCTCCTTGTTTCAGACAAGGACACTATGCTACTCAACTATATCATCCGCAGAATTCATCCTCCAGGGTGACAGCCTCTACACAAGGTCCTTTGCAAAGAAAAAGCTGTTTAGTAACAGAGGCTAAAAAACTGTTGAATTAATATGCAATGGAGAGTTAACAATTCCCGTAACAGCTAATGCATCCTTTTAAACAGCTCGCCAGCCTTTAACCTGTAATCCTTAGATGATGATTAAAAAAAATATTCTAGCACTGCTATAACTGACAACAGAGAGTTACAATTCATAAAACTGTCACATACTCCAACACAAGCTCAGTAAAATCTTATAGAAAGGAAATGGCTGACACTAGACCAAGAAAAAAATATTTTTTTTTTAAAGAAACTTGTTGGAGCAGGGCCATACTCTCACATTAAAACATGCAGGCATAGCTGGAACCAAAATAAACCAGTTAAAAACTACACAAACAGTCTACAAGACAAATCTAGCGCGCACATAGATAAATATACTGTGCTGCAGACATGCAAACATGGCAATGTTAACATCCTGGGACATCCTTGGACACATTCACAAGCACTGCTTCTCATCCCAAATAAGCAAACACAGGCAGAGGTAGATAGCAGATAGTCATGTCGACAGCTCCTGTACCAGAGAAAGACGAGCAGTGCAGCCCAAGCAGCGAGACCCAAAGAGCAACAAGGCCCAGAGTAAATAAATACGCACACGCTCACACTTTCTAAGCTATCCTCCGAAGGCTAATGCAGCAGCAAATTACCATATTCAACAGGCTCATCTCCCTCTGTTCATTAGCAGATAAATGATATGCCTATATTTAAAGAACTATCACACATTAGTGTCATCATGAAATGTGAGTGCATACCACGCACACACATCCGCACCCTCGCAAGATTTTGTGAGTGAGCGTATGTTTCTTAACTCCAGAAGATCATCCTCCATCACGCCTCTTTTTGTGTCCCTGTGCTATGCTTGCTGTCGGGGAGTTTGGCAGCATGTGTGTCTGCGTATGGAGCTCCCTGGTGATGCGGAGCCAGCTCAGTGAGCTGTCAGTGGGGGGGGGAGGACAGAGCTAGCGATTAGCATGAGTTTCCATGGGGTGCCGCAATGGCTGCTGGGAGATTCCATCGTCGATGCGGACCTGTCTCTTCATCAGAAAATGACAACCCCCTATGGCATGATGCACTTAGTCGATTCTAAGAACCAGCTGCATCCAAATCTCCAGGGTACATATGCTCTTTCTTACCTTCATCGCCATCATCAACATAATCACAATGTTCCTTATACAGTGGGGCAAAAAAGTATTTAGTCAGCCACCGATTATGGAAGTTCCCCCACTTAAAATGATGACAGAGGTCAGTAATTTGCACCAGAGGTACACTTCAACTGTGAGAGACAGAATGTGAAAAAAAAAATCCATGAATTCACATGGTAGGATTTGTAAAGAATTTATTCGTAAATTAGGGTGGAAAATAAGTATTTGGTCACCTCAAACAAGGAAAATCTCTGGCTCTCACAGACCTGTGACGTCTTCTGTAAGAAGCTTTTCTGTCCCCCACTCGTTACCTGTATGAATGGCACCTGTTTGAACTCATCATCTGTATAAAAGACACCTGTCCACAGCCTCAAACAGTCAGACTCCAAACTCCGCCATGGCCAAGACCAAAGAGCTTTCGAAGGACACCAGGAAAAGTATTGTAGACCTGCACCAGACTGGGAAGAGTGAATCTACAATAGACAAGCAGCTTGGTGTGAAAAAATCAACTGTGGGAGCAATCATCAGAAAATGGAAGACATACAAGACCACTGATAATCTCCCTCGATCTGGGGCTCCACGCAAGATCTCATCCCGTGGGGTCAAAATGATCATGAGAACGGTGAGCAAAGATCCCAGAACCACACGGGGGGACCTGGTGAATGACCTGCAGAGAGCTGGGACCAAAGTGACAAAGGTCACCATCAGTAACACACTACAACGGCAGGGAATCAAATCCCGCAGTGCCAGACGTGTTCCGCTGCTGAAGCCAGTGCATGTCCAGGCCCGTCTGAAGTTTGCCAGAGAGCACATGGATGATACAGCAGAGGATTGGGAGAATGTCATGTGGTCAGATGAAACCAAAGTAGAACTTTTTGGTATAAACTCAACTCGTCGTGTTTGGAGGAAGAAGAATACTGAGTTGCATCCCAAGAACACCATACCTACTGTGAAGCATGGGGGTGGAAACATCATGCTATGGGGCTGTTTTTCTGCCAAGGGGACAGGACGACTGATCCGTGTTAAGGACAGAATGAATGGGGCCATGTATCGTGAGATTTTGAGCCAAAACCTCCTTCCATCAGTGAGAACTTTGAAGATGAAACGAGGCTGGGTCTTCCAACATGACAATGATCCAAAACACACCGCCCGGGCAACAAAGGAGTGGCTCCGTAAGAAGCATTTGAAAGTCCTGGAGTGGCCTAGCCAGTCTCCAGACCTCAACCCCATAGAAAATCTGTGGCGGGAGTTGAAAGTCCGTGTTGCTCGGCGACAGCCCCAAAACATCACTGCTCTCGAGAAGATCTGCATGGAGGAATGGGCCAAAATACCAGCTACTGTGTGTGCAAACCTGGTAAAGACCTATAGTAAACGTTTGACCTCTGTTATTGCCAACAAAGGTTATGTTACAAAGTATTGAGTTGTATTTTTGTTATTGACCAAATACTTATTTTCCACCCTGATTTACAAATAAATTCTTTACAAATCCTACCATGTGGATTCATGGATTTTTTTTTCACATTCTGTCTCTCACAGTTGAAGTGTACCTCTGGTGCAAATTACTGACCCCTGTCATCATTTTAAGTGGGGGAACTTGCACAATCGGTGGCTGACTAAATACTTTTTTGCCCCACTGTATCTTCTTCTTTATCCTTATTATTGATTGGCACATTTTTGGTTTGCCTCACATTGTCATTTTTAGTGTTTTGTTGACAGTGTTGACAGTGCTGCACAGGATAGCTTCACCATGAGCTTACACTAAGACAATGCTCATTTTTATTAGTACTCGGATTCTAGAAGTTAGCTGCTATAGCTGCTGCATGCTTCTAAACCATGCTTCCTATGGACTTCAACTGCACATTCATTGATCTGCAGATTCACTGTTCAGTGGTAAAACTTGACGACATACGTGTCTGAATGCACTGATTGACAGGTGCAGCTTAATATAAAGCTTGTTCAGATCTGACTGTATGTTTTCAGGTTGGTTGATACGGAGAAATTTACATTTAAATGTTCTGACTACACTCTGTCGGTCTCCAATGCTTCAAATCTTCTCCTCGCCCCCCCTCTTTTCTCTTCCAGTCTGTCAAAGCAACAGGGTGGTCTGACATAAGCCAGATCATTGGGATATTTCTATTTAAACCACAGGTGGCTATTAGCTGTAAAGTGAGTGTGTTGCAGTCTCAAGTTATTTCACCAAATATGGAACGATCACACTTTCTAAACAATCCTATTCATGTGTAATAGTGCTGTCGACATACATAATCATCTCATTGTTCTTTAGTGACAAACAACAACTGACTTCTACTATAAATTAAGACTTTTTTTCAGATCATTTTTATTTTAAAATACAGGAAAATCATCTTTTAAAATAAATTTGCATTAAATGACTTATCTTTTCATCAATATAAAGCTACTGTGATTTATGTTGAGGGTAGAATGTAAAGCTGTTTAAAGAGTTATTCAATTATTACTGTAAAACAGGCTTCAGTAGAGGTTTTCCCTTTGTGTTTCATTTTTAAAAAGACTACTGGAATAAGTTTGATGAAAGTGTCGTATAAAATTACTTCCTCTACAATTACAATTCAGCAAAATTCATTATGATAGATAGATAGATAGATAGATAGATAGATAGATAGATAGATAGATAGATAGATAGATAGATAGATAGATAGATAGATAGATAGATAGATAGATAGATAGATAGATAGATAGATAAAAGGTCTCAGCTTTCCCAGCAGGGTAAGTCTTCTCTGTTGCGTTTTTCCTTGTTTTCTGAAATTGTGTTACATCTTTAACACACTGTATGTGATATTATTCTATACAAACGAACTTAACTTGACTTGGTTTGTTGCGTAGATTATCTGGCTGAGATATTACAATGGAAATCAGAGTCAGCTACAATTGATTCTGTATTATACATTCAGTATAGACGTACATATATATACAAGAATAGCGCAGGTGACATAATCATGTTAAACCCTGTTTTTTTTTAATCTGTTGTGAGATTTTCTTGCTCATTTCCATGGCCTCGTGTGGGTTTCTAGGCTTTGATTATTGCATTGTTTTTCATTACACCATTTCTCACCCTCTTTTTGTTTCTCTAGGTACGCTAGTTTACTGCGATCATGTGTGGAACCAGCAGCATGCGCAAATCAGCTTCAGATGCCTGGAAGAATATCCTGCAAGTTCTCTTTACAAGAAGAAACACAAGAAAGCCTGCTCTCTTTGGCTGATTTACTAGTTTGCTGCGGTCTTTGTGTTTCATACTTTGTACGGCTGGCCAGCCTTTCCTCGCGCAGACTGAAGTGGTGAGACCTCCCACAGTGCTTTGATAATCATTGGCATTATTAACTAATGTCGATACTGTTTTGCCCCACGCTATGAAGGCAGATAAAAAACACCACCAAAGTTCTCACTATTCAATATGTGAATATCTCCAAAAACACAATTTATAGCAATTTTTTATGGCCCGCTGCAGTTGGTCTGCCACATTAAGATAAGTATATTCCATTGTGAAATGGCTATTATTAATTTATTCAATTTAATTGTACATGACACATTTAAGAGTACATTTTAATTAAATAATTGTGCAATTAATATTGCATTGGTTTGCAAATGGCCCCATTGCACTCGGTGACAAGAGCGCTCTGCCTCTAGGGACAATTATTTTAATACAGTTAAATGCAAAGTAAATTATCGCCATTTCACTTATTTGTGAACTAAAATCCGCCTCCTATAAACTTGTCGTGTTTGACTGAAGGGTTGCTTCATGCTACGTGTCTGTCTCATTGATACTGATTCCCACTGGGAGAGATGTGTGTTTCTGAGTCTGTAGAGCGAGCACTTCATACTCTGAACCTCTCTCCACCCACTCACACACACACATGCAGCATTTTGACAGGCCCTCATTTTTTTTTTCACATCATGAGTAAAAATTTGGGTGTTTAAAACATTTATGACTCATTAGCAGAGAACTTATCCCTTTTAAAGCCTTTCATGTATAAATCATGTGTATTTTGATTTGAAGGGGCCGCTTCTGTGTTATTGATGAGGCGCTCGACTCTAATCAATTAGTAATTGGAGCACAGCTTTTAAATAATGCATATATTAGGCCTTGTGATGTGTTTAATGGCAGCCCCTTGCAGTGCAAATACGTCTGAAGTGCCCTAATGAGTCTTTTATGGGCCAGCCCAGGGAAAATGGCACATCTCACTCTGTGACATTACTGCACATTCGGTCTTGTTTACACTGAACTGGCAAGTCAGAAAAACAATGCACAGAAGTTCTTACAAATCGTTATTGTGGTTATTATGCTCATCTCCTCGTGCCCAGTGGAAAGAGCTGGTATTCGTGTTTTTGCCTTGTCTCATCAACTTGTTTTCCCTGTGCTGACGGGCTTTAACTGATAACTTCTGTACTCCTCGTACTTGCCAGTAAGTTACCAAGTGCAGTAATCAGTATTATTTATCAGTGTAAAGACAAGCAGCGCAAAAACCAACCGTTTTGCAGTAAATTTGACAGTTTAATAGTGATACAGCATATTATTGTTGTGCGTTCCAAGTCTTTAAAAATTCCTAATGCTGTGGAAAATTTTCCCTGCAAAATAAATACCCTCCACATCACTGGTAAACCACCTGTGGGGAAGTGCACCACCTGCCTGAGGACAAAACCCTGGTGAAGGCCTTAGCTGTTTAGCCAAAGTCTATATCACCAGCCAGGTTATGCTTGTCATCCATCATTGTCAGCCTGACTGTGTTTGTGGTCTGTCAGCGAAGTGTGTATGTGTGCACATGCATGGTGCACACGCATATGGGAAATCGGAGTATTGTTGGAGAGCTGTTGCTCTCCTGGCAGGGTGGGTTTTAATTGGAACACCCAGTGAGTGGTATGAGTGCTGGTGTCACACTGAAAACTCCACAGACAGACCCACACTGGTTCACTCATATGGTGAGCTACTGTCTCCTATGGGGCTGCAGATTATAAAGGCATTCACAATTTTAAATACCCGTGGATCACATCCCCTGACTGAGACTGTAAGCGTATTTGTCTGCGCACGCGTGTGTGTGTCACGTATGTCAGTATTTAGGTACCTACGTCTAAATGTCTGTTTTTCTCCCTTAAGTATCTGTCAAATGTATTTTCATAGCCTTTCTGAGATGACAAGCATCCTGTTTAAACAGTGGTGCATTGTTATTTTGACTTGAGATTACAATCAGCATGCAGAGGGGTGACACTGGATGCTACGTGTGAGTCTTGTGTCAATAATGCATGCATACAAATATGTTTACCACAAAAAATGACTTGACGGTTGCGCCAGGTTTGTCTTGCGTGTGTGTGTGTGTCTGTGCGTGTGTGTGTCCACAGTGTGTGTTTGAGTACTATAAGAGTCCCTAGTGGCTATAAATGTAATTGATCTAATGTAATTCATCCTTATCTTTTTCAATCCCTTTCCCTGTCCAAATTCTTTGAGTGATAGTTTTCTTCTTTCCATCTCTTCTCTTCTAATACTTTGAGCTGTGTACTTCTGAGTCATATTTATCCACCATTATTACAATTCCCTTGCAGTGAGTCTCTTACTTTATTCTGTTTTTCGCCTGGTTTTTCTGTCTCATTTGAATTCAACTCGCACCGCACCCTCCCAACTCGCTTCCACACAATTTATATACACATGCAGCCCTGCATGCATTCGCAAACATACATGTGCACGCACACAGTTATACACAAGCTCAGCCCTCCCCCACACGAACAAGCTAACACACACACACACACTCTCGATGTTTCAGCGGGAGTGGTGCCTGACAGGAACAAGTGACAGCTCCCTAATTACCTCCTCACTGTAGACGCTGACGCTGCCTGAGACGCACTGCTCATTTTCCTCTTTCTCCTTCCTCCATCTTTCCTTCCCTCCCTCCGCTCTATCTCACCCACCCTCCTATTCCCTTTCTTCCTACCCACCTCCTGTGGTGAATTATGCATGTCCAGGATCTCCCAGTCTGCATTCACACCAGCCCTGCAGAGACCAACCACCTATATGTTCCCTTCGCCTGTCCTTCTCTTTCCTCTTCCTACACATTTCCACTCATTTATCTCCAGTGTTAGAGAGTGGAAGTGGAATATTAACACAAAACCCCCCCTTAATCGATAAATACTTTTCAGCAATGCAACTGGCTACTGTATGATGAAGGGGAAAGGCTAAGGGGACACTCTGCTCAGAATTGGCCCTCCTCTTTGCAGCCCACTGGGACAAGTTTTCCCTGAGGTGTCTAAGGGAGGAAGAAGAGGGCCTGTGGAGGCAGGCTGGGATCTCCAGAGAATGATAACATTCACACTGGAGTCCCACCACCACCACACACCTACCCACACACCCTGGGTGTCAACTCAAAGGCCCAGATTGCATTTCCAGTTGACGCCTGCTGGCCCCACAGGCATGTTTTGTTCTAATAGAAAATGGAACCTTAACCCCCCCCCCCACCCACCCACACACACACACCCTCCACCCTGGCAGTGTGATTGTCCAGTGGGAGCCAGTCCACAAACACCAATGCTATCTAATCATAAGACAGGGAATAGGAAGGAAAAGCTAGGATAAGGAGTAAGGTGGGGAGAAGAGGATATGGTAGGAGGAAGAGAAGATTTTTTAAAGAGAACCAGTTGGAATAGATGGGTGGGGTGCAGTGGAGGTGGGGGCAAGAGGGTTGACATAGAAAGAAAAAGAGAAGGGGCCAGGAGAGTCAGCGAGGGAGAGAGAGAGCAGAAAAGGACAGAAACAATCCTAAGAGAGAAGAGGCAGCAAGATAGCACATAGGAGTAAGAATAGAGAGAAAGCATACAAAGAGTGGGGAAGCAAAGGGGCTGTTGGTGGCATGTAGGCAGCTGATAGTGTGTCACTGACAGGCATCACTCAGGGGAGAGAGTCGCCAGAGTGCTGGTTAGATGAGCCACTGCAAACAATGCAGCACTTTGCAGTGCTGTACAAAACAAGCCTCAGCCACCATATTGTTTTAAAACAATGATGAACCGAATGTACCAACTCTGTAACCCCGACTGGATGACGTAAAACATCAAAGCCTTTTTTTCCTTATTTGGCTTTACTCATATCATGGTTTCGCTTTGTAAGAAAAAAAGTCTTCAGAAGAAGAAGAATATAGTGACGTGTCCAAGTCAAAGATGATATTACCAGAATGTTCAGCTCTTAGAAAGCAGGTGTAGCGCTTCTGCCCCAGGATTTTATGTGGATGAACTGGATGTGCAGCCTGTTTCCTCTAAAATCAGCAGCATCCTTCAGCTTTTCTCATCACTGTGGGCTTAATATTTACATAAATGCATCAATTACTTCATACTAACACAAAAGGTTTTTAAGGTTTTTGAGATGCTGCACATGCAGCCAATAAATATTCGTTAGACTTTGGCCATTTAAAAAAAAGAAGAAGAAGAAAAATAAGTGTCACACCTGATTTACTGGTGAAGGGAAGTTTGAGAGCAATTTAGTAGTTCTGAACAACTTTTGTCGTGATCAAGAGGGATGACTGTTTTTCCTCTTTAAAAGAGTAGTTATTAACTCTGCCAAGTAGCACAACAGCACACTTAGTCCAACACCAGTGTTTGTGCTGGCTCCGATAAATGCTGTGACTCATAAATGGTGCTTTATAATTCCTACACTTGCCAGTGGAGCCTCACTTTAACCTGTTTTAGTCATAGTCGAACTAATGATTTAACAGCAAGAAGTCTGCTCCAAAAATGAAGCGCAGGGCATTTTCAAAAGCATCACAAGCTGTCCTTACAAAACGGCGCTGCTATAGAAATAAGGGAATAGATTTTTTTTCTTTTCTTTGCTCTACTGCCCTTTAAAGCAAGATGCTGATTTTTTGATTTTTTTTTTTCCCGTCTTCAGAACAGATAATCAAAAAGTTTACTGTCACAAAGACCAAATGTATCTGTTTGTGGAATATAATTAATATGAACTGTGTGGATCTGGGGAGGTGGAACAGAAACAAAATCTGCTGCAGACGAACCAAGATCATTTTTTATTGAGTCATATGTCCTAATACGGCCTTCAGTAGCTTGGGTGGACAAGCATATGAAAGTAAGAAGAAATATTTTAGTTTATATGTAGAATTTTTTTTAATTATTCTAACAATCAACCAGTGGAAGAAAGTATTTCCTATTCTTTAAAACACCAAAGTGCAAACGACCTGCACTGAATACTATGAATCAAACAAATTACCTTTCTCTTTTAAATAAGTAATTAACTATCTCCAGTATTGTGAGCACCCATAATGCTGAAAATTAAGAATTCCACATCGTGACCACTGTTTTAAATATATAAATTTGCCAGTTATGTACTCTTGGATATGATCTACAATCGTGCATCCCATTTTAAAAGCTCATATAAAAATCTTATGTTACAAATTAACTGTTAATCTGTTAGATCATTTCAGTGGACTAAAGATGTGGTTATCTAATTATATTTGACTTCAGTATGGACTTGAATAGAATAGAGACGTATCAGGTGGCATGAGACAGATCTATGTTTCCCCTGAGAGATATTAAGACGCTGGAAACACTTTTTATCTGGCAACAGCAGTGCCAACAGAACAAAAAAATAAATAAAATACTGTCATTTTAGAAAACACAATCAAATACTAAAGTGATTCAGTGTTAACGGCAGGTGGAAAAAATTAATTCACGCAATCAGAATATTTAAACGAACAGGCAAATTTTGAGCTTATTTAAGTTTCAGTAATCTGAGCATCAGCATCACTGTAATTACTCAATTAAGGTAAATTACAAGTATTTAAAATTTGCATCATGTTAAACAGATGTACTTAGTTACTTTCCTCTTTTTAAAAATGCATACAAAAAAAATATTGCATTTTATTTTTGGCAACTGTCGAAATAATTCAAATTTTTGCTATTTAACATTTGAGTTAAACAAATGAAAAAAGAAAAATCAACTTCTTTTCTGGCACTGTGAATTATTCCAGAGGTACCTGAGTGACCAGCAGAGGGTCCACCACTCCTCGTTCTGCACAACGCCTGCTCCCAGATAGGAGAGCTCATTTCAGAGTGTGTTCTTAAGGGCCATCAAGGTCTTGGAGAAAGACTGCGCCGCTGCAAACGAGGGGAGAAGGACAGAGGAGAAGAAGAGGAGGGGTCAGGAAGAAGCACACCGAGTGGCTGTAATGGCTTTTCAGTGTAAATTAAGAAGCAGGGAGCTGTTTGGGTCTGCCTCTTTGGAGTGGTGACCCTTATTCACACAGGTCGTCAATGCCTCCGCACCATCGTACGCTCGTCACAATAGTTTCTCCTCCCAATCAGCTTCGCGGCACCATTTATCTGACTGCCACTGCCCATGATTTATTGCCCCAGTCCCTGCCACTGGGGTTGAGTGTCATCGGGCCACTGCCATCCTGCAAAGTCACTACAAGGCCCTTGTTTCTCACCTAGACCCGTTGTTGGGCTCCAGCTGTCTGCAGCAGGGTTACCTGATACAACAAGGTAATTCTGGTCAGACAGAAACATAATGACTTGTCAGGATCCTTCATTGTTTCTTTTTTTTCCCCCCAGCTATAACAGACTTATACAGTAAGAGTCTCTGAACACAAATACAACACAACCAGGCCCTAATCTGTCCACTCAGACAAGGTTATGTTTGGTCTTTTTGTACCAAAGCGCCTCACACTCCTTTCCTCCTTGTGCTTTTTTTAGTCTCTTATGGTAGGTCACAGCCTTCTTTGCTCTTTTTTTTCACTCAATGCTATTTAATTTTGCGTGTTATATATAACAAATACAAACTTTTGTTTCATTTCAAGTGATGTGTAGTGAGAACTAATCATAATGTGAAATGTAGACATGTACTCTCAAGTGGATCATCTACGCTGCTTTTCTCTGATTTTAAATGAGGTTAGCTTTGGGCCGTAAATTTCTAATCGCTTACACGCCGCCCTGTTCATTTTTGCAGTTCAAACTTTTATTGTGCTCGAACAAATTCTGCTGCGTTGCCTAAAATTGCAGCATGAGAAAATTACAGAGCGGGGGGGAGGGAAAATGAGCGAGGACTTAAGCACGGGTGAAGAAGCATTACACTGTTGCTAATTACTGCCTCATTAGCAACAGTGCTTAGCCATGTGGACAATAGCAGCAGAACAGCTGATAAAAACACATGCAGAGGCTACAGTTGAAAGAACAGTGCTCTGTTTTATGTCTTTATTGGCTCACTATACATTTTAGCACGGGGACGTGCAAAGCACTGGGGATGAAGCTGGTAATTAAAGCGGTAACTATGGTGCGATGACGGATAGTCAGGCTTTCGGTGCACTAGATTCTGCAATAGTTGCGGTGGCGACTATGTTTGCGCAAATACCACGACTGAGCAGCAGCCCTATCACACACTTTTCATCCCCACACCTACACCTTATGCCTCTACCCTTTCCTCCCTCCCAACCCCGAGGCCTCCAGATGTTGCTGTCACCCCTGTTCTGCGGAGGCGCTGCAGTGTGGAACTGCCTGAAGTGATGACAATAAACACCTCCGCCATAACCTGGGCCTCCGCATTTGCATATTTGCCTGGTTTAATTTGAGGGGGAAGTATGCAAATATATGCAAAATGAAATCCATCTCCTAATGACATGAGACGATTAAACAATTTTTATGCTTAAATATTCTGTTTAATGAAATCAAACGGGCCCACGCTCCGCGACAAATTTGCCTAGGCATGGGCAAAATTAGAGGATATCACAAAAAAGGAGAACTGGGAAGAAGTGAGTGGAGGGAGGGGAGTGAGGGGGGAAAGGAAATGCCTGGTTGGTGTGCATGACAGCTTTTTAAGTGTCCCTCACATTGAAAACAAAAAAAACAGTAAGCTCCTGAATTCAAATAAGATTTCTATAACAATTATAAAATCTGTCAGTTCCGCCTTTTCATACACCCACTTCCTCAGTTGAAAGAACAGTGGGTGATGAAGGGCAAAATGTACTTCTAAAACATTCTAAAATACTATCTATATCTGAAATGATGTATTTTTTCAACTCTCTCCAAAAAGCTGCACAGTGTTCCAGCAGATATAATGTCAAACTTGGAAGGAGCACACTCTTTACAACGCTCATTCTCATATTTAAGCCTGTTCAGTCCTTAGTTCAGGAAAAGCACTACCTCCGTTAGTCTGCAGTTTAACAAATAGGAAAATAAAATGATTTCCTTGTCCAAGTCAGGGCCTAAAGACACGATCACCCAGGAACAGAATACATAACGAAGGAGACAGCGCTGTGATTAAAGTTGGAAACACAGGGAGCGCAAGAGAGAGTAATATGTGACTGCTTAATTGTGGCTTTGCAGGGAGCTGGTGACTAATGGCCTTTCCGCAGAGCTGTTCAAGCCATGAGCTGCGCATTAATATAAAGGGGGTTATTATTATGTTTTAGCTTCAGACCTGATTAATCACATGGATTTACTTCCAGCTCAACACTTTATACAGAGAGCCATGCTGCTGTTAGGCAGCCATCAAGCTCATGATGTAGGTGCTTACGCCTTCTTTGAAATGCAAATGCTGGACAAGATACACAGTACGTGGTTAAAGCAGGTTAGACTGTCAGATAGAAGCGATTCTCGCAGGTAGCAAACCCAAAGCTATAATCATGACTGTCAAACAGATGATAAAGCTGGCTATAGAGGGTTTGACCTCTTAGCTGTATGTACAGTATTCAGCAATTATTATTAAAGAGGCAGGGGTTGAAAATGAATATTGATGGCGATAGCCATGCGCACAATTGCCAGACTAGCTGACAACGCAGCATTAATGTGGTGTTGGTTGGCTCTTCTAGCTTCCACGCCGCCTAAGAGTAGTGAAGGCCTCAGTTGGACCCCAAGGCTGGGAGGGATTTATTCAGCCTGATGCTTTGTTGCCCCCTAATCCTTTTGGCTTATATATTATCCCTGCCTTCCCTCCGACAGCAGGCTAATAGAGGAAAGGAGCTGGAGCACTCCTCGTAGCACACTCCTCTCTCCAAATAGATAGAAGAGTTGATGTGTGTGTGTGTGTGTGTGTGTGTGTGTGTGTGTGTGTGTGTGTGTGTGTGTGTGTGTGTGTGTGTAAACTCTTGATTACTACGAGTACAGATGTTAAAGGAGACACAAACTGAGACTCAGAAACACACATACGCCCGTACACACAGTTAACTGAAGTGGTGGTTGTGGGGTGGATCGGGCGGAGAAAAGCTCAACTTGTTGTATCACACTGATCGATTTCAGGCTACTCCAACAAGATCCTCTGCGCTTATAACTCACAGTTCCAGATGATGCACTGCTGGAAGTGGGACAAGGGTTGGGTTAGGGTGGTTAGCAGCTCCTCTGGTTGCACGGTGCCCTGCCAACAGTTATGACAATCCCATGATGTCAGACGTAGAGGGAGATGGCAGGCTTGAGAACAGAGTCTGTCTCTGTGTGGGTTCATGTGTGCATAATCCCGTGCATGTGTGCCAGGTGCGCAGTCAAGAGTAGGGAAACCGGTATAGACCTCACACATGCAACGTAAAGTATTACAGGCGGGGTGGAAGGGGAAGCGAGAATAGGTGGGGAATCGGATTATTAACCCTTAACACGGAGCTTGATGTGGTTTCCTAAAATTATGGCACGGGGGGATTTATGTGATCCCCATAATCCTGTAGGCCTTGATGCTCAAATCCATTGTCATGCTTCACTTTTTATAAGGGGAAATTTCCATGACTTCAGCTCCCCACTTAGATTGCACTGCACATAACCACAATCACACACACACACACGTACACATAGCCGCTGCCCATTCAGCATTGCTGCCTCAATACCCTTAGCGTCGCATTTCACAGGACATGTCTTTGATGATACACTCCTCCTTTTATTCATCGTTTACATCCTTATATGACTGGGCTGATTACGTGTAATTCCTAGTTCACTAAATAGTAGCGAGTCAATGAAAAGAAACATGAAACCCCGGGTAATGAGGCTTTTGTTCCTTTGCATTAGAAACAAGTAAGCAGAGAGATAATTGTGACGTCTGGGTCCGTAAATCGTGCCCATTTTAATCAGCTGACATCAGAGAAGTTGACTTTAAAGCAACCTCGAGGAGCAGCAGGTGACTTGTTTGTGTAAAAACTGAAGCAAATGAATAAAATGAATTAAATAAAAAGTGAACTCGAAACCGAAAGTGACAAAAGGGTGAGCGAGTGAGGAATATTTCCCCACTTGCTTCAGATATTTCAGCACTTAACGGTTTCTCATCACATTTGCATGAACATATGCGTTCTGTCTTTGAAATGAATTTCTGCAAATGTGTCAGGAAGTTAATTAGCTCTGTGTTTTTGCATGCCGTTGAGTGTGCACGTGCATTTGTAATTGCATGTGTATGTGCGTCAGAGTCTTTCCTTTTCTTTTTTTTTTTTTTGCATGTTTCACCCCCCACCAGTGAGAGACGACAAAGTCACAATCATATTTGTCACAGCTGGTGGTAAATGTGTCTTGCTAAGTCATTCTTATTGTTTTCGTTTCTTCTAGATGAAGACTTAAAGCATCATTCCGCTCCTCGCCCTCTGCTCTCCTTTTCCCTTTAGCGCATTTAAGCAACAAAACTTTCTCAATCCCCTTTTAAACCTCTTTCTTTCAAACCCTCTTTCCCCTCCACGTTCTCTCTCCCTCCTTTTGCGCTATGGTCATTTAATCCATCTAACCAGCTGGAAAGATAAATATTCCTTAGTGGAGTGTGAGGCCCCTGCCTCTCCACTCACGCAGACCGGAGATGAGGAGAAATTCTGCCTCTCTGCCGAGCTCAGATGCCTTAATAAAGTCTTCCACTCAACCAGACGCTGACATGAAGATGACTGCAAAGATCCTAACACTTCATATGGGCTTTCTCCTCTTATTCTAAAAGAGTTCAATCTTTTCGTTCACTTGACTCAATTTATGCAATAGCTATCACGCGTGAAGTCACATAAGGCATTTTTTTAAGAATAAAAGCAAAGTTGGCT
The DNA here is from genome assembly GCF_041146795.1 of Maylandia zebra. Lineage (NCBI taxonomy): Eukaryota > Metazoa > Chordata > Actinopteri > Cichliformes > Cichlidae > Maylandia > Maylandia zebra. Next base: position 15,281,430 of record NC_135178.1, read on the forward strand.
TAGATTTTTTTTTCTTTTTTAAAAAAAAAAAGGTTATTGCCTCCTGTGATGAAATCGGGTCTAAAATCACCTCACTATCCTACATTTCTTCATAATCTTCTGTGAAAAGCCTGTAGGGATAAGACTTGTATATTTTCTTACATTATATGCTATTATATAGTCTAGCACTACCATCACGCCTATAGCATGTACATTTTCCAGGCTGCGTTTGGCTGATTATCCCTGAAGGAGGAATGTGGATGGGTTCCTGAGGCTGACTCATGGTTTCTGTTTGGAGAGGTCCAATTCAGTGCCGGCTGGCCCGACTGGAACCTCTGTTTACACAGCCTCTCGGGCCAGACTGGGAGGCCCTATTTTCACACCCAGGTGCTTTCCAAAGAAAACCTCCTGCAGAGGCCCCTTGTCTAAGGTACAGCACACTGAGAACCATACATACGTACTGCCTTGAGTTCCTGCTGTCGTGCTGCACGCTTCAGCTGCACGCTTATTATAATAATACAGAATGTCACATAAGACATAATGGAAAAAGCACTGCATGGTATTTGTACTCAGCCTAAAAGTAATATTTTTACCCCTCACATGGATAGCGAGGATATAATAGCAAATACATATTCTCTGCATCTTATCTTGGCATTACTCACTGCGGGGGAATTTGGTTGCTCTGTGTGTGTTATTTGGTTGAGGGAGTTTGAAAAATTGGTATTCTAAAGGCTGATAACTCTTCAGACTGCTCCACTGCTGGAATGAGTCGGCATGGCCCTCTTTGTCTGTTTAGGAGTGTTAGACCTTAGCCTTCGGATATTCAGAGAGATGTTCTGCACTGGGTTTACCTGGGGAGTGAGGCCACGGATATGCAGAGGCAAAAAGCTTGCACCAAGTGGTCACAGAAATGATGGGACGGGAAAGCACTATGTCACATTTTACGCAACAACAGCAGCATCAAAAAACAACAAAACAAAACCGTTTTAAATCATTTATGCTTAAAAGAAAATCCGTTCGCTCGGATAAAGGCAGGTGCACACTTAGAGTTCCACACATATGAGGCAGTTGTGGCTGAAAATGCCACACCAAAGCTTCTTTTCAGAGTAAAAAAGGCCATGCATATATGTATATCATAATTACATTCCATATATCTTCCAAAATCCCATTTTCATCAGCGGTAATTCTGCTGCACAGAAGTAATGGATATATTATGCAGTTATGACAGGCCTAGCTCCCTCCCCAACCCCTCCCCATCAACAAGAATACCCCCCCACCCCCCCTACCCCTTTACCCTTCACTCAGACTGCTGAACAATCAAAGCAAACAGCAAAAACATGCAAAATGAGGGATTTTCACTTTGAGTCTGTGAAACGACTGGGACAAAGACGTGATGGGAGGCGGGTAAAAGAAGCAGCCACCTCTCTAAGAAGAGACAGTCGAACTCAGCGTGGAGTTCTCAGACTGAGAAGAAAGAACGAGCATTGTTCTTCTATTCTTTTATTTTTATTTTTTAGTTGTTTTTTTCCACCAAAAAAATAACACAGAGTGTCTGACTGTGAGGTTACATGACCTGTTATGAGACACTGATCATATTCCTATAAACCTTGATTTAAGGAACGATGGCCCTTGGTGAGTGCACAGGGAGGAATGAATAAATGTGCACGTAAATGACTAGGCCAGTGATTGAGTGAAGAAATTATTGAGCTGGTAAATGAACAAATGTTTGAGTGAGTGAGCGAGCGAGTGAATGGCTGGGACATTGAGTATGTGTCTGACTGAGTAACCGAACTGGTCTGAAAGCCACACACACTAGAGGCAATCCAAACAAACAGCTCTAAGTGCTGCAGTGTTCGCTGAGGGACCTGGGAAAAGCCCCATCAGCCCAGTGAATGAGAGCATTCTGCCCCCTTGCAGCCTGTTATTAAAATCAATTAATGACGGGGAGGGAGGCCCCTGTAAAAGCTGACTTGTTGGGCTCTAGGGGTCTTTTGTGACACGTTGCCTTTCTGGATCACTTGTGCCATATGGAACCTCCCCTCTTGTGGCACATAACTCACTTTTATGAGAGCCTCATTGGCTAATGATGGAATAGTGCATGAACACTGAGCATAGGGAGTGTTCCTGTACCCATAACTGTCACTCCCTCTGCTGCCGTTGTCTTTGTCACTCTGATCTTTGCTGAGACGCTGCCCAGAGATTTTTTCTTGCTCACAGTGGGCCTTTAGGATGACTATGCATGAGTATAATTAGTCCACGCTCAGTAAAGGTAATTAGTGGATTCACTTATTTGACGGAAATCTATTGTTCTGTTATTTCTTCACATTAGTATATGGATTGTAGTATTTGGCTTGTGGTCCATAAGTGTCTGTAATAATGAGAAAAATCTAACTTTTAAAAAGATAGAATACTAGATCTTCAGGGCTGGAATGTCCCAAATTATAACATTAGACAGCAGTCACATTAGACAGTCATTATTCCACACGAGTCACGTGTCTAATGTCATATGACTTAAATGAAGATTTGAGATGGTTATCATCTTCTGTTGGTTAAAAAAATGCTCATGTGGTTGGTCAAATATCATTTAAACAATTAGATGTTTTGGCCTGCCTATGAAGGCTGCCAATGTTACACCAGAAGACGCCCTGGATAGGAAGAAGTGGAGGAAGGCATGCAAAATAGCGGACCCTGCATCGCGGGATATAAACTGCTAGGAAGAAGAAGAGATGTTTTGGCCTCACAGAGAATCATAATAATGATGGTTTTAAAGTATGAACTATTAGCTTTTTAAGTTCAACATCTCAGGAGCAAAGAGCTCACATCCTCGGTAAACTGGGGCAATGCTTTGTCTCAGGCTATACTCTGACATTTCAGCACATGCAGTAACTTAAAAAATAATGCACTCCATTTATTTTCATAAACTTAAAAGTAATCAATGTAAAATACAAAAGAGAAGCACTGGTTTGAGGAAGCTGCCATGCTGCCCCCCCCCATCTTGAATACAGTCATGGCACAAAGTGGACATCACCTTTTCACCTAATTGTGTTTTTGTAGAAACCAGCTACATACGTAGTATTCCTTCTCCTCCCTCATTTCCACCTCATCCACTTTGCCTTATGTGAAGCTGAAATCAGGACTCTAAAACATGAAACCATGCATAAACATGTTTATTCTATTTCATTTTTTATTATTACTATTTCTCATTCCCGATACTGTAGTAATACTTGTTGTCAGCAGATTAGACCTGCTACCCTTGCGTCTCAGGAGAGCAGACTGAGTGTCACTTAAGCAACAAAAACAGCTGGCTAACATCAAGCTAACATTATGGCAGCTAATGTTAGGCTCAAGTGTCCTAAAAATCACATGTTCCCTCTGGTAAACAGTTTGATTATAATCTCACATCAAATGACAGTTTAGTTGCCATGTCCACTTCAAAGATGTTTCACTAATGCCGATTAATAGCAGCTAACACAACCAAAACAGCAGCTCTTCACAACAGAAAAGTTCAGAATATCCTCAACAATTCATCTCACAATTACTGTGAGCAGAAGTGACACATCTGACACATCAACTCGTATCATACTTCTATCCAGAGTAAATACACGTGGACACAGCACAGTAACAGCCTACTTATGATTTGTCCTACAGTGGCCACCATAACTTGATATGGGAGGGGTCAGAAAACAAAATGTAGTTGTGGACTGAGGCACTGTGATTAAATACTACACCTGAAACCTCAGGAAGAGTCCAGCCCTATTCTGGATGTGCAAATGGCAGTACTCGTAAAAGGAGCCTTTAGGTTCAGTAAACAAATATATTTAGCTAGCTTACCTGGTGCTAGCCTAGGTTGACGGCTGAAGTCAAAGATGTTGGATTTAAGTTCATACTCCGCTTTTCCACTCTAATTTGATGAATTTCTCATACACACATTTGGAGAGAATTACATTTTTTTCTCAGTTCTTATAATTTTTCATTTGGCTTAAACCTCCCTGGAGGGGTGCCAAAAATTCCTCCGTGCAAGAAAACCTTGACTACTTGCTGACTTCAAAGACGACGTCACTAGCTGGAGAAAAGTGGTTGTTTTACAGCGTTTTTACAGTTTGTTTTGACTGACAGACTGAAAGACAATATTGTGACTTAGTATGACAACACATCTCATACCTGCCTGTCTTTACCGTTTTCTACACATACCAAATGTATTGGCACTGAAGTGTGCTATAGAAACACACTGATACATGCAAACTAACTCAGAGATAAATAGTTTCTGAATCTTGGTCCAGCTTCGGGGAAGACAGGCCCAATTGAAGAGGAGATTGACCGTTATAGTGAGGCATGGTGGCTCTGCTGGGGGATGGAGGCGGTCCATTTACCAGCACTGAAAGAGCTCTGCGCTCATTTTTAGCAGTGTCCCACAGGGTGAAGGAAAGGAAGACAGACTCGGCTGGATCTCTTTTTGCCTGTCTGAGGGAAATTGTTTTGCTGTCTTGTTTGAAGCGCTGAGTGTGTTTTGCAGTTTTACTCTGCAATCAAAGGTGCCCCCCACCTACCACCACCAACACCACCACCTGGTGGTCTCAGCATAGCGCTCAGCTTACTGTTGACAGCCTCACCTTGGTCACACGCGAGCCTCAAACATGCGCACTCGGCAATTTCACAGAGATCACTAACAAGGGGATGCCTTCTCCTTAGACATGAATTTAGCTGACCCATCAATTACATTCCCCCTGGAAGAACATAACATGATGATAATTATGATAATGACATGACATTGTGATAATGACATGATAAGGAAGTGTAAGATGAATCTGCCCACTGTGCAGTAAGCGCTTATCATCTTCGCAGAGGAGGAACGAGACCTGACAAGAGCTGCTTTTAGAGTGTGTGTGTGTGTGTGTGTGTGTGTGTGTGTGTGTGTGTGTGTGTGTGTGTGTGTGTGTGTGTGTGTGTGTGTGTAAAGAAGGGCTTCGGTATGCGTCAGGTGTATGCAGTGCTCATGAAGAGTCACGTTTGCTTCTTTTATGTAAGTCAGTCAGTTTCAGTTTATGTATTTTTATGACCAAATGGTTTGTCTGCCTTTTTCTTCTTTTGGCTCCTCCTTTTAGGGGTCGCCATAGCTGACCACTTGGGTCCATCTCCCTCAATGCTTTGCATCCTCCTGTCACACCAACCCTTTGCATGTCTGTCCTTCATGAATCTTGTGATTTTCCCCTTTTCCACCTGCCTGGCAGCTCCATTTTCAGCATCTATCCCTCCTCTGCACATGTCCAAACTATCTCAACCTTGTAATCTTTGTCTGTGAGGTACTCGATCCAAGCTGTCCCTGCAAAGCTATTTTCGGCTGCTCCCTTGTCACAGTGGGTAGCTGTTCAACTTTTCACCATAAAGTTTAGGGTCCAATTTACAATTCTGTTGGTCGCTTTCAGTGCTCTTCATGGTCAGACCATGCTTGCTTGCTTACAGTATATTAGTGAACTACTTCAACTGTATGTCTAACAGTCTCTGAGGTCAGCTGATCAGTGCTTGCTAGCTTCACCTAGGTCGCCATTAAAGGTCTGATGTTGTGGCTCAAATTTGCTTCCGCTGGATTTAAGATCTATGGATACTGTCGATACTTTAAGAGGAAGCTTAAGACCTACCACCATCTCCAAATCGTACACCTTTACTAACATTTCACTCTCGGTTCTGTCCATCTGTCAAAAACCACCCCTGACCCTCATTTCCACCCTCTCCACCCTGCCTGCGCTCTCTTCTTCACCTCTCTTGTCTCTTCTCTGTTGCTTTGGACGGTTGACTCCTTGCAGATCCCTGTTACACATATCTCTCTCTCTCTCTCTCTCATTCACACACGTTTTCTATCTTGCTTCTACTGACTTTCATTCCTATTTTCTCCGATACATACCTCCACCTCTCCTGGCTCCCCCCCCCCCCCCACCTGCTCTCTCAACTCTACACAGATCACAATACCATCTGCAAAAATCAGAGTCCACGAAGACTCCTGCCAGACCTCATTAGTCAACCTCTCCATCACCGCTGCAAACAAGAAGGGGCTCAGAGCCGATCCTTCATGTCATCCTCACCTCCAAACCATCAGTCCTACGGCACGCTTCACCACAGTCTTGCTGTCTTCATACATGTCCTGCACCAGCCTCACACATTTCTCCGCCACTCCTGACAGTGCCACACTTTTGCCTTTCTTTAGATTTGTTTAATCTATAGGTGAGTTTGTTTGTTTTTTATGTTCAGCGACTTTTTGTCCTCTTCCACTCGTATCCTACATGCAACATCTTTTTACTTTACTGCAGCTATAATTTATCAGGGATGGTTGAATGCTGTTATTATTATCTGTAAAAGCCCGGCTAGAATTTGGAATTTCTACACTTTTGTCCATTGTTTACATATTACCTCCGCCTCTATGTGAGTCTCAACCAGTGTTTGGAGGTCCGAGTGTGTAAGGTCGGTTTATGAACTGATAGTCATGTATCCAAGCTGTAACGGCAGCCAACAGCTCTATCCTTCTTCTCTAATCATGCCAAGATGATCAATATGAGCACAACTTGAAGATTAAGTCTGGGTTTGATCATCCTTTTGGTGAACCTTTTTGCCACTCTTGTAATGTTTGTGTCTGTCTCTTGGGATTTAGTGTATAAGGTAAAGAGAACTAAGTGCTTATTCTGCTCCACAAGTTTGGAAGTAAGGGATTGCTGAGTGTGCTGCACGTCCTTGTCTCAAGAGCGATATGCACAGCCCGCTCATATTGATGGATGTTGTCCAAATGTAAAGAGAACAGGAATCATTCTGCAGGGAGTGCAGGGAGCCTGAAAAGAATCTGAAAACCTTTTAGTGGAACAAATGAACTTAAAAAGTGCAGTGGATTTAGAGCAACCCAGCGGTTTTGTACTGTATATATCGGATTTTTTCTTTGTGTGTTCCTATGCGTGTGTGTTGGGGGGGGGGGGTGTTCAGACTTATTATAGTAAGAAAAAAGTAAATATTTGGCACCAGGAATTCCTGAAAGAGCTAAACATTAATTTAAAGACTCTGATCAAAGACGGGCATTTTGTCTTCCTCCCTTTGAGTCATAGTCGATGTCGCTCGAAAATGCTGCCGAATACTTCATCATCCATATGCTAAATACACCATTTTTCATTTCTTGTTAATTCCCTTTCCAATACCTCCCTCTATTCCCTCCACCACTCCTAATCTGGCTATAAAGGTCAGTTTAGCATAATGACATCACAGAAACGAGCATGGGCAAACCCAGATTACTAAATCTGAGTCTAATGTGGCTTTTCAGATGAAACAGCATTAAATGACATTAACGCCACTGCATTCACTGGCAGCTTTAATGGAGATTGCTCAGGACTGGCCCTTCTTTACCCTCTTTGTATTTTTAATGAGGTGACAGAGAGAGGAAAGATTGGAATAGGATGGTCTTACAACATGCTGAGCTGGGATCAGATACAGTCCATCTATTTGTGTAATATTCCATCAGCTCTCTTACAGGGCCAGGGTTAACCTCTTCAGCGTGACTGACATTTTTGGAGCACAGGCAGCACCACTGGCAGAACTCAAAGGGACTTTTAGAAAAATATTACAGCCATCATTGCCGCGATGAGATCACTTTTTTAAAGCGAGTTCAGGCACAGATTAGCATTTACTGTAGGCTTTGGAGATGAACAAACTGCTACGTGATTATCACTGTGGTTTTGTAAGTCTGTGAATTAGCAGGCCATTTGCTCAAAATCTTTACTAATTCAACATCTGTCTGGGTATTTATACCCCGAAGCACATGTTGCCGCTTGTACCTCGAAGACAAAGTGGAAAACAAGTAGAATTCTAAGAACATATTTATTATTCTCCCGCTGCTGCAATTTTCAGTAAAAAAAATAAAAAATAAAAAAAAAATGTGTGGAATAACAAAAAAGATGAAGAGCCTTAAACACGAGAAGACGACTGGCTCTGGCGAACGGTCTTTAACATTCATCTGTTTCTCTGCTGCTTCCAAAGAAAGATGTTTTTCTGCTTCATCTCTGCGGCAACAGCAACTTTCCCGGCACAGAAAAAAAACAAAAAACAAAAAAACACTGGAGGGAATGTTCCCTGGAAAAGAAGAAGAATGGTGACACAGGGGTCATGAATTATACAAAGGTTGTTAGAGGCTTTGCTACACTTAACATCATTAAGAACTGTATTAATTATATCTGTAGCCCTTTCTCCATTATGGTGCAAAGCAACCCTTTCACGACTGATTCATGGCATGCTGGTTAGGAAAAAATACATCAATCTACATCATCTAGAGCAGCATGAACATGGGACACACACACACCCACAAGCACCCTCAAACACATTACTGGCAAAAGTGCAATCCAAACTCATAACGAACTACTTCCACAAATAAACACCTAATATTCAACAGTCTCAAATTATAGTGACTCTTGTGGAATTTATCAATAAATCATAGACTGTGTCTATCCTGGCCTCCCATGAATGCAACTTGTATGGTAAACAAACATATTTGCCAATACAGTATCATATACACTCACTGGCCAATGCTCAGTTTGTACTAAGAGGACCAAAGTGTGCCAAGACAATATGTTCCATACCATGTCACACCAGCCTGAGCTGTTGATACAATCCAGGATGGATCCATGTTTTCATGTTATTTACACCTAATTCTGATCCTGACTGTTGCAGCAGAAACCGAGACTCATCAGCTCAGGCAGTGTTTTCTTAATCTTCTGTTGTTCAACTCTGGGTGAAATAGTTAGTTTCCTATTCTTAGTTGAACACAGTGGGAACCAGTGTTGTCTTCTTTTGCTGTGGTCCATCTGCTTCAGAAACGCTCATGTGCATACTGTCGTTGTAATGAGTGGTTATCTGAGTTACTGTTGTGTTCCTATCAGCTCGAAGAAGTCTGCCCATTTGTCTCTCAGCTTTGACATCAACAAGGTATTTTTACTCAGACAATTGCAGCTCACTGGATACTTTCTCTCTGTTTTTTGGACCATTCCCTGTAAACCCTAAAGATGGTTGTGCTGGAAAATCCCAGGAGATCAGCAGTTTCTGAAATACTCAGACCAGCCCATCTGGCACTAACAACCATGCCACGTTCAAAGTCAGTTAAATCACCTTTATTCCCAATTCCAATGTTCAATTTGAACTTCAGTAAGTAGTCTTGACCATTTCTACTTGCCTAAATGCCTGTGACCGGCTGATTAGATATAATTAGGTGTGCCTAACAAAACGGCTGTTGACTGTAAATGAGTTGCAGACAGACAAAACTTGACTGTCATGTATACTATAGGTGAACGTTGCATTTGTTTTACAACTGTTCGCAAACTGTTCGTGAAAACGAGTGATTACTAAAGCATGAGTTCAAAAGAGACACATGCACTCGAGTATTTCATTTCAGAACGATTACAAAGTTTGCTTAAGTTTGGATGTTCTTCATGGAAGCAACAAAGCTTCTCTATTTTGGAGATAAACAGCATTCCTGAAAACACATGGAGCTGATCAGGGATACAACCAGATAATTGTAATATCAGCACATGGTGAGAGCACACGCCATATCAACACAACGTTACAACCCTGGCTTTTTCTATCTTTACTAGATGTCAGTTAGCCATCAAATAAAAAACAGGTTTATGTTTAAAATTAGGAATAAAAGATTCATCCTTCCACAACTATAGCTGAGGTTGAGGCCCTTTTAAAAATTCAGCTATTTAAATGGAAAAAAAGCAGCATAAACAACCAAAAGCACTTATAATAAACTATTATACTACACAAGCGTCTTCTATTATTTTCATAATCTAAACAGTCAAACCTCTTTTGATGCACAGTGAATTGGAAAAAGAGAGAACATTTTGACCACTGGGAATTTTCTGTGACCATAGCTCTTAGGGACCTGACCAGCAGTGGTCAATGTGGTCTTTAATTGTGGTGGACAAAGGATGCAGTCATGAACAGTGTGTGCCCAGTCTTTATTTAGTCCCAGAGACAAGCATTAGCAAGAAAGCCTTCAGCTGAAATGGTCCATTTATGTAAATGAGTCATACGATACGTGCAAAGAGGTGCAAGACTGCAATGTTAGGAAGAACACTTCAGTGAAGAACTTCCAGTTCTTCTTTTTTTGTAAATCCTCCTCTTTTTTTTTAAACCAAAGCTCAGTCACACAACCTGCCAGGGAGGGCCAGATATCATCAACAACAACAACAAAAAAACATTTACTTAAGGGAAACAAGCTGTCATGTGGGTGGTACTGACTTATTTAAAGTGATAAATTAGGTCCATAATTTTTCATAATTAATGCTTTTCTGGTTTTGTCAACAGCTTTAGTGGCAAACGCTCACTGCTTTGGTTTTTGACTCTGAAACCATGCTGCAATGCTTTGATGAGATTGTTGTGTCTATCGATCTATTTTGTATATATCTATCTATTTATCTATCTTTCTGTCTATAGCATAAACTTACATTTGTATGAAATCTGATAAACAGCAATGCTTCAAGTTCAATAAATGCCACAATGGAAATGTCCACAGGACATGGTTGCCATAGTGACTTTTCAAAAAGCCGAGAATCCATCAGAGGAGTTACTAAACATGCAAATCACATGATTCTGATATTATTATATCTGCTGCAGGATGATTTAATTGTGTTTCACCAGTTTTGTAAATTCGTGTTTAAAAAAGGCGTATTTCTTGTCTGCTTGTATTGTATCTAATTTTTTTTGATTGCTTGGGGTTTTTTGTAGGTGGTTGAGGTCTCAGGGCATCTTATACAGCTTATACAGCTTTCACATTTTATCTTTCAGAGTCATCTTTAAATTTATGTAATAATTGTTTTCCTGACCCCATAATATCTCACTTACATTAGCATTCATATCCTTTGTTTTTTTGCCCTTACTGCTATGCCCTGGTGTAGTTTTATCAGTAGCACTGGAGATGCTTTTTGTGGAAACCAGGGACTGAGCATCACCACAATAATATCACCTTTACATTCAAACACAGTAGCATCATTCCCAGCATAGGGATTCTATTCCTGTGACAGGGACTACCAAAAAATATAGAGGGGGGCTTCAGTGAAAACCTTTTCAAACATGCCCCAGGTTTCAGGCTGTGGCAAAGGTTTCTGTTTCAATGTGCTGCCAAGAAAACACAGGAGTGGCTTCAGGAAAGCTCTGTGAAGGTCCTGGAGTGGCCCAGCAAGAATGTGGATCCTACTCAATAGAAGCATCTCCGTGGAGACCTACAATAAAAATTGCTGTGCACTGACACTCCCAGTTCAGCTCGGGTGAGTTCGAAGATTCAACACAGAAGGTTTTTTTTTTTTTTTGGAAGACTTGAGGCTGGCATTTCTGTCTAAGGTGCTTCAACCATGTACAAAGTGAAGAATACCAACTTTGAAATAGGGTCACTCAGTCTTTTATTTTTAATAAATTTACAATACTTTTGTTAAGTCACTGTGTGCAGAGCGATGAACAGAAACAAAAAGGTTTGTTGAAAGCGTCTTGACGAATTTGCGAATGCGCTGTTTGCTTTATGCAAATGCCTGCAAGTCACTCTGCAGGCAGTATAATCTAAATGAAAGAGAATAAGGCTCGGTCAAATTGATACGGAACAAAGCTGGCATTGATATGAAATATTTGTTTTGTACATGTTTACAAGTTTAAATCCTGCTTAAAGTTACCCTCTTTAAATATTTATCAGTCAAATCTTAGTTCACAATTACGGCAAAATGAGCAAAATGAAATCACAGTTAAAGCCCAGGATAAAGAAGATTTACTCAGGTAATTTAGGGACTTAGATTAAGATAGGACTGAATCAGATGTTTATTTCCAGATCCTCAAGAGTAAATTAATCTAAATGTGTGCCTAAATTATCAACCCAAAGCACTAATTGGTCTTTGTTGTTCAATCTTGATTTGCTGTTTGTATTTACACTATAGCATAAGGATTTCTTATCTTGCTGAAGCCACTGAGGCATCAACAGGACCGCACTACAGCTGTAAAGCTAATTAATGTGATTTATGCTTGTTTGGTTGCTTGCTAGCTTGCACATTTTTGAGGGGAGCAACATCATCTGCAAGTCATTGTCTTTGGTAAATAAGAAAAAATTGGCTTTTCAGTAAGTCTAACACTGGGTTACTCCTTTGCCTGGTGGTCTGGAAGCACGCAAAGCTTCTTTTTTTTTTTTTACGCAGCCTCACACACATGTAAGCTCTGCTTAAGCCTCCGCAATAAGCTTGAGGGTTTTGAAGAGTTACACATTTTATTGTAAAACAATAAGCTCCACACTTCTTGAAATCCTAAGATGGCAATGATGGAATTTGTTTCTATATCAGAGTCAGATGGCAGTGATATTAGTGTTTGAAACAAGGACCACCAGTAATAATATGAATTTGTTTGTTATAAAAATAAATGGTATTAAAAAATATCTGCATGACACAGCACCCTCACAGTAAAAGCAGCTGATTTCACTCGCAGGCGTGGTGCAGGCAACTAGAACTAAAATCGTCTTGATGAACTCAAATGCTGTATTTCCACAAAACCTTGACATGGATAACAGCACTCTAAAAAAGTTACTTTGGGAAAGGGTGATGCTGAGTGACTCTTTAAATGAATGATGATTCAAATATGTCAGGGATTCTCAGGTATTTATTGCCTCACAGGGCCCACAAATTTCTTGCTGCACCCCTGGTTATTTATGCTAGCAAGCAGGAGAAACCACGAAAATCAGGGAAATGCTTAACACCAAGTCTTTCATTCAGTTTGCACTTCAGCTCTCTTTCGCTGTCTCCCTCTGGACCAGACTGTGCTGTGGCTGAGGCAGGACTATTTAAGGCTATGGCACTGCCATTTGGCTTGGGGGTCCACATGTGCACTGGAGGTCCTCATTTTGATTCTAAATGGCCTTGACACCAAAACAAACAAACTCTCCTCAGCGCACCAAGCAGGCCTGAAAAATTATGGGAACGGGGAGGGATATGCAATTATAGCAGCTAATTTGCGGTCACAAAACTAGCCCCATTTGCGGTGCCCCCAGCCACCCCTTTATTTCGAATATCGGGGAGCACGGGATGTATGTGTGTACGTTTGGATGGTGTCAGAAAAGGGCTTTGGGAAAAATTCCCCATTACAGCTGAAGGAGGGTCATGCAGCACCAGGGCGATGTGCATTGCTCATCACGTACGATTAGGGTTAGCGCTCTGCAAGGAGGCATCTGTTGCTAATTGAAGCAGAATAGATATCAAGGAGGTCCAAGCAGAAAAAAACATGCTCATCTGGAAGTAAATAGATTTTGGCTTGTGTGAAATTAGAACTGTGAACCACCTGCATATTGTACAGACTGATCCTCTCAATCCAAGGCTTTGTGTGTAACTGTTTGGAATTAGTTGGGTATTACATTGGCAATAATTGGTTAGGTAATTTTAAAATGAGTGATGAATTAGTTCCAAAGTGTTGCCACTACAGAAATCCACATCTAGGCATAGTGAAGCAGACAAAGAGGCTGGATTTATTATGGAAAAAAGGGGGATGGAGGGAGACAGTAGACTGAGCGTGAGCACATCAGTGTAGAGCCAAAACTGTCCAGTGATGGCAATCTGATGCGACTGAACCATGTGCCCACTGGCCAGCTGACATCAGCTAGCGCCTCACTGACCAAACCTCCCGGCCCCTTCATGCCAAGGCCAGATGCAAACAAAGAAAAACCAAGGCATGCACACACCAACACACATCCAAATAGATTTTATGTCCATGCCCATCATCCACCCCTTTCTAAAAAAAATAAATAAATAAACAAAATAAACAAAAATCAAAGAACACCGAAACTTCACACAGATTGTACTACAGAGAACAATATCACATAAACTTCTGACATAGTTAAGTGACTTCATATCTATTTAGCCACCATGCTAGCAAACGTCAAGTGCTGTATCAGCAGCTGTGGTTATATAAATCAGGCAATGTGGTTCATTCACAGCATCGATGTTGATTACTCCATCCAGTTTATTCCCTTAGAGAGTCGATGTAAATGTACAGACTAAAGCAGTGATTTATACATTTTAAAAGAAATCTTAATTTTGGCTTTGCAGCTCCATCTGAGTTCATAGCTGATAACAGAAAAAAAGGCAGAAAGGTGGCATTTAGCTCAACTAAATGGTGCTGAAGACCTTTGACAGGGGCATTATTTTTCAAGGCAATCAGCTTGTGAGCACTGGAGGCAGTGACAGTGGAAACTGTGAGCAAGAGCAGCTCAATATTATGTCTGTGTGTTGAGCTATGTGACAATTTTATGTGCCCCTTTTCATGCCCGACACATAAGCACACACATGCTGAGACATCCCGATGGAGGGACAGACCATAGCTGGGTTTATCCTCTTTGACCTTCACTGTTTGAGTCCAATGTAGGGCTCGGCTGGTTGAAGTGGTCTCAGTGTTGCGAGGGGCAGCCAAAAGCCCTACTTATCAGTGTTGTGGCTCAGTGGCTCCTTTTCTGAGTGTAATAAGTGCAGCGCACCACTGCTTCCCAATGCAGACTTTTAGCCTACGCACCCTGTCATGTCAGTCATAAACCAGAAAATTCACTGATCATGTATGAACTGAAATCACAGAATATCAACACTTATATCGGGTCAAATGGATACATTTCACAATTTTAAGCACATTAACCCATTATGTAGATGAAAAATAACATTATGGTATTAGTAGAAAGCACAGTATTTCTTAGACTGTCTTGCCAATTATCTTGCGGGCACTTTCTCTTTATTTAAAAGTATGTCAAGGGCTCTGAATACTGGGGATTTTTTGCCTACATGAGTAAGGCCTCAGAGTTACAGGCCTAGAGGCCAGTTGGCAGCCTCTGGTCACTAGGGAAAAATCTGAATTCTTCAACTGGTTGGCAAGCAGTTGCTTGTATTTGCTAGGTGAAATCTGTCACACAGAGGGTGCTGCAGGAGTAGTGACAAGTGGCTTCCAGATAGTCGCTGACTGGTCTGTAGATCTGCGGGACTGAAGTTAACTTAAATATACTTAAATGCACTTAAATGAAGTTTATTGATCATGACGAGTAACTGTTAAAACAAAGATATGTGGTTTTTCTGATGGGGACACTACGAAGGTAGATTATGTCATTAGGGTTTGGACGCATCACCAATACTACAGCATGGTGATGCGTCCTGCTTCATTTTGGTCTAGAATTCTGCTATACCCTTTTCCAACTAATACAGTACACTCTAATATGAACAATTTCTGAGTTATTAGCATAAAAAGTGACTGGTGCTGTTCTAGATGTCCTTTCTTGTTACTACTTTTCTCCTAGACCAAACAATCTATGATGACTATTTCTTTACATTGTTAAAATTGTTGAAAGTTGAATAAGACATTTAATTTAATGTATTTCACACAGAACTTTTGGGCTGCAAAATAATTCCCCATAATAGCTGTGATCTCTATGGCAGAAACTAATTTTATTTAGAAGGCGTTAATCAGTCAGGTCCATCTAAGTCTGCCTGATCTACCTACAGTAACTCTTAAATCCAGCCTTGTAATAACCCTCTGTAATTAGGACGGAGACACACTAACAAGGGAGACAACCATCATCATCACTCAGCTACCTCATCATCATCACCATTCTCATTATCAAGCTGAAGATCAAATTCCAGCCTGGCTCCGGGATAGTGGGACTTCAGTTCACCTGATGTATTGTGCATCATTAGATTGTTGTTATTACTGTGCCATGGGGAGTCAAACAGGATGGAGATTCAGTCTTGTAATATTCTATACAGCCTAGTAGGGAGGACCCACTTGACATTCTCCACCTAATGGCAACAATATATTGAGGCAAAGAGCTGAGACACTAATTTGTTTACTTCCATCTTTCCTCTTTCGGTTTCTTTTCTATTTATTTCACACATATATATACAAAGCAAACTATGCTGCTACAAAAACTTGATCAACAAAAGTTGATCAATGAAATATAAATGCTAAATAGCCCTTATCATTGATGTCTAATAGATTGAATGAACATGCCTCTATTCACCGTATTGTTAGCATGCATCTATTTGAAGCACAAAGGAAATGGAAAACATACCAATGGATAGCAACCAGGCTTGTCCATGGAGCCTGTCCACCACCATGCTCCAACAGCGCTGCGAGGCACCCAGTGCTTAAAAGGCAGCTGCCTGATGATCGATGACTTCATCTAGTCTGCCTGATTCCTCCACTTGTGCTGAGTGAACACTTAATGTAACAGGCCCACAGAGAAATGCCTTGATTAGGTTGTGAGAGCAAAGAGCCACAGGGAGCCACTTAAAGGGAGAAGCTTTCCGTACAGCAGTCTTTACCAGACCATACATACACTTAGTGACGTATGTGATGCCACTAACACACAACATCATTCTCACTTCATTGTGCAGCTCAGTAAGCATGCACACACACCACTCAACTCTGTTGCCAGCAGGACCAGACCATCCAGCACAGCTGGTGTATCCAAATGTTGACTCTTCAGTTGGGGAGGACTACTGCAGGGATTTACCATATCACTGTAGGCAGTGCAGAGATTGTTTCGGTATGAGTCCATCAAGCTTTATCTCTCCCCAAGGTACCCACGCAAATCTCTCCTATAAATAACCTGTTCTTAATTCTGATTTCTTAATGTAACTCCCGCAGAGAAGACTAATCAGTTTTATTGAAGCTGCCAGATAACTTGTTCACACATAGTTTGCTCAAAGTATAACTGCTTTAAAGGACTGATTACATTATTTTTTTCCTTTTCAGTGAACTACTCAACACCTTCCAGCTCTGGTATGTACATACGCTCACATATTCACACAGACAATAACACACACACATGCGCGCACACAAGATCATGCAGCAAGACTCATGGCACTTCTTTCCAAGCCCTCCCAACATCTGCTTGTTCTTCCTCTGATTAAAAAAATCCTCTGCGTTTCATTATCACTGATTTGCATAGTAATAGCGTGCATATTAAGCAGCTACTTCAGAGGGTGGGCGGTCTAATGAATGCCGCAGTCTCCTCTGTTTTAACTCAATTTTTCCTCATCCATATTCAGTCGTGTGCCCCCTCCTAGCTCCCTCACGACCCCCCTGCCCTCGGGGACGGCAATTCTGTTTCCACTGAAATGCTTCCTCCAGCCTCTCCCCAAATCCCAGAACCCTCTCCATTAATCCAATTAATTAGAGCCATTGATATGCAGCCCGCTTCGACCAAGCAGCTGTTTGCCTGCCAATTGCCTCGCTATGAGGAAACGGGTGGGAGGTGGTGGGGGTCAGGTTATAGGGTGTCCCATCACCCATTGCACATACAGCAACTCTTAACACTTGGCAACAAGAAAGTCACCACCCACAACGATCTCAGTGGCAGCCTTAAACCCGTGGATAAGCATCTCATGGTTGAACTACCTGCTGATAAGTGAAAATCATAAAGCTTGCTCTATCATATCTCTAAAGGGTAAAGACCAAGTAACCTTTTCACTTTCACACAGCCATTAGGCCATGTAAATATTTGGCAGTTTGCCACTGTTTTGACTTTCTAAGTCTGGATGGAAAACTGGCCGGTATAACCTTACATAAGAAAAGATACAAATTGTGCTGCTTTATGGACTCTGGGCTAGGACAGCAGTAACTAACATTGAAATCCATTTAGTTTAGTTCACAGTTATATTGCTTTATTACCCCTGAGTATAAGTTCCTTCCTGGGGAAACAAAAATGAAGGCAAAATATATGAGTAACAGAAACGTATGCCCTTTTATTCAATCAGTCACTGCAAATTCCTCCGAGGTTCGACAAAGGGCAGCTAAATATACATCAATGGATGATAATTCTCCCAATAAAGTATCCAAAATCGAAAAACTGGAGAGTGATGTCCCTCAGTGCCTATAGTAAGAGGTGTGCCTCAGAATTACCATAAAGAAATGAATAGCAGCGATAGTGTCTAATGTTTTGTGACACAGCACGAATGTGCACACCCCAGCCCAATCCGGGGCTGAAGCTGCTCATCGGATATATTAGATTAAGAAGTGCTGGAGTAGAAGGGTAATTCACTTTTCTGCTTCGCTGCCAAGCAAAAGAACGCTGGTGGTAAACTGTCCCTTTTGTCACCTTCGGCCTCGCTCTTTCTTTCTCCTTCCCATTTTTGTCATTTTCTGCTCATTCCTTACTGTAACCCTGCTGCCCCGTTGTGATTATATACATTTTTAGTATGTAATCCTATTATTTACTGAACCATTTCACGAAATTTATATCCTCTAGGGAATCACATCTATATAGACACAATGTTGGATATTATAAACATGCTGTGGGTTCTTGGACAAATTTTGTGATTAAGAACTAGTTATGTTACAACTTTAGCTGTGTAGAAATCCTAAATATAAAAATAAAAAATACCATCTAGGTCAAGAGATTCATCTCATGAGTCAATTTTTTTGGACTCTGCTATTTTTTATGTACCGGGTTCAGACTGACTTATGTCAGCAATGCATATAATTAATTTGTTTATGTATCAATAAATTTATTTTATATTTATCATTATTCATCCTTTACTTTCTTTGGGCACAGCTTTCTAGATATAGGATGTAGGAACAAATGACTTTCTAAACTCCAAACACAGACATGTATAAGCTTGTCTAAATAA
The DNA here is from genome assembly GCF_041146795.1 of Maylandia zebra. Lineage (NCBI taxonomy): Eukaryota > Metazoa > Chordata > Actinopteri > Cichliformes > Cichlidae > Maylandia > Maylandia zebra. Next base: position 15,300,059 of record NC_135178.1, read on the forward strand.
ATTTATTGACATTGTGATGACCTACAGATTTGACACATACAGGTTGCAGACAGGCAAAATGTGGAAGACAGACAGGGAAGTTTACAGAAGAGGATTTACTTACTTTACAGGATTTAATGAGAGGAAGCAAGTTGGCCTCTAAGAGCCTGTCATTTCAGAAAACTTCAGGAATGATGAAGTGGTTTCCCTGCTCACTTAGCAAATCCCATTTTTAGTTCTTTTCAGTTTGTAGTTGTAGTTTTTGATTGTCTCCTAATGTTGTGGGAAAAATAATGAGATCACTGGTTGCCAACCCTTAGATGCCAAAAACTATGAACTATTTTTTCTTCATTCGCTGGCTCGGTTCAGAAAAAGATTTCAATTTGGATTGTAAAACACACTCCTTCACCACATTAACATTTGCACATTGAAAAATTATGCTTACCAAATGAATGCAGTGCCAGGGGATTCTTTAAAAGTACCCATGTGTGAAAAGAATGGATTGAATCCCCACACATTGCCATAAACCCAGTTGTGACAAAACAGCAGCATCTGACACCCTGGGAATGAGGCTGCTCGACGGCATGTCCTTGACAAAATTGCACGCATTGCCGAGCAGACAGCATCTTGGCCCACCTGGAGCCCAAGATGTGTTGGGATAAACTTGTGCAAAGAGGGCCAGGGCTGCTGCCACTGACCATGGGAGGGCAAAGGGGTCTCTGTCAAAATAAACAAATTGCCCTGTTGTGCATAAATTTACATCAGGGTGAAAACCCGTTTGATCATTTTCAGGAAGGAAATTACTAATCAAACAACCCCCTATGAGCAATCACGCGGCAACAGTAGGAAGGAAAAACTCCCTTTTAACAGGAAGACACCTCCAACACAACCAGGTTTAGGGAGAGGCAGCTTTCTGCTGCTTGGGTTGGAGGTGAGCGGAGGAAGCCAGGACAAAAGACACAAAGAGAATATAAAATAAGGACTCACAAAAACCCAGACACATGACGTCATTCTTGCCCTGCTTGCTCTCTCATTCTGTTTTTGAAGACAAAATCACAATATTATATGATACTGTATGCAACAATAGCTGAAATATCCATCCATCCATTTTCTCTGACTTTTCCAATTCAAGGTCATCTATCTCAGCTGTCACTGAGGCAGGATGCGCCCTGGACAAGTCGCCAATCTATTGCAGACAGCTGAAATATTTGTTTAATTAATGCAGGCGTAGGGTTAGTGACACAAAAGATTGTCATATTCATGAACAGTCTCAAAGCTTTTTAATAAGCCGCAAACTGTTATATTCAAAATGAATGAAACACAAAAACGCTGCCCAGACAGTTCTGATCTGTATCAAAACTGTGGCTCCACACCTGAAATGGTTCCAGAATACGCTGACAGCGTGGCAGAGCTGTGAATGAACCGAGGTCCAATCTGCAAAGTAACACAGCCTGACCCAGCTGAGAGATCGTTCGCTAATTAATGTTGATTTTTCAGAGCGAAGACAGCTTTCCTGTTTTGTGGAACTAGCCTGGAAATGTACAGGATGGCATGTTTCCATCTTTGTCCGACAGCAGAACTGCTAACTTTCTAAATCTGTAAAACTGAGATGATTTTGACATTTCATAAGAAAGGAGGCCCTTTTAGCAAATTAGATAGTGTCACGGTAATTCGTAAAAAGGTCAGGAAAGATGTTAAAAAAGAAATACAACTAAAAGTATTATTACAGCAACTGCTTTCCCTTTGTCTGAACACTCACTGCATAGTACTGTGTGCACAGCTCCACCCATATGCACGCTGGGTTGTATAGCAATCAGCCAGATGTGTGATCAGCCTGTTCTGCCGCAAGATTTTAACTTTTCCTTTTGAGTTCATGTATCGCCCTGTTATTGCGGTCGTGAGGCAGAAGTGAAACCAAATACAAATCAAGACCAGCTTTGAAACAGGACGCACGAGGCAGCGGAGGTGAAATCAGAAGAGAGAAAGGGCGATTTGTTTACCCTTGATGAAGTGTTGATGTTGGAGGTCTTTGTTTCAGGAATATACAAATCAGTCTGTTTAAGAATCTTTGGTACCTCACTTTAGGGACTGAGAAGAAAACGCTGGCTTGAACAAGAACATGTCTGGGAATGTGCTTTGTTTCAGTCGCGCATTTGGGCTCTTATATTTTCCACCCTTTCAGCTGATTTTTCTCAGTGTGCGAACAGGCACAAAGAGAATGTCAGTTTAAGCATTGATTACAGTACAATTAAGGTAATGGTGATACTGAATAATATGATTTGTGATGAATATTCATGGAGGGGAAAAAATGGTGATTAGCATACCCTCAATTTATCGGTATAATGGTATGACCTCCAGCAGGATGGAGACATTTTCTGAAAAGTAAATAATGAACGTGGAACCAGAGGGAACTGGTAGTTTATTCTTCAGCCCTTCGCTTTTGTGGTTCGATATCGTCTTGCTGCTAAAGCTGCAGAAAAAGCCGATCTGACCCAGCCAGTTTAGACTGAGTCGGGTCTACGAAAATTCAGAACCTTTCAAGATTCACTACAAAAAACTGAGAAAGTGAAAGAAAGAGATAGAGCTGGGAGGTGTCTATTTATCTAGATGAGGAAGTGCTTCTCTGCTGCCCCCCCACACTCCCCCCATGTCTTCTGAGGCAGAGAGCTGTGACTGAAACACATCGTTGCACCTCACTCGGGATGAGCTCCAAATAAATGGGGGGGGGGGCACAGAGGGAGCGTTGGAAAGAGAGGCAAAGAGGAGGCTGAAGAGGAGCGCTCCTTAAAAAGGGGTTGTCAAAATAATGAAAACAAATGGCGACGGAGTCTCCTGAGATGGAGAGGAGAACTTCATTTGTGAAGCGCCTTCGCGGGGATTCTGCCGCGCCGCAGCGAGTCCTCGGTTTAGAGACCGAGGGGAGCCTTCCGCTAGGCACGGCCGCGGGAAGCTGAGGAGAAGAAAAATGAGAGCACTCAGAGTAATAATTGTTCAGGGTCAATTATTCCCACGTTGGAGCAAATCAAGCTGATATGTGTTAGCACATGGCTGGGAAGAGAGCTGCTGAATGTAGCATTGCCATGGATATGGTCCCCTGCGATGCCTGAGCAAAAAAGCAACAGTGCGAATTGATTTCATTCAGACAGGCTAATTATGAACAGGGGATTCAAATACTACACTTTATCAAAAAATAAATAGAATGCTGTAACGTAATACTTCAAGATTTGTGTTCCCAGGTCTTTATGTGTTCCAGGTTTCTGTCCACTTCGACTGCTGCAGATACAGGTTTTGGGCAACCAAACTGAACATTGCTCTTGTCTCATTACTATAACTGTAGGTTTCAGAAAGTGTGCAGCAACAAGTGAGTCAGCAGAGGAGGGTGACAAAGTTGACATACTCTTTTTGTTTTTTGTAATATTGCTTTCTTTTTCTACTGCTTTTTGATTATGCTTAGGAAATGTAATGATTTTGATCATAACACTATCCACATGTTAAAGCCCAACATCTCCCACTTGTGTCAAACCTCTGGCAAAAAGTCTCACCTCCTGCTTGGTGACTACTCAGGTGACTGCAATTATGACATTTTAACCCCCTTCAGAAACCGACCAGGTGAGATTTTGGTTTTGGGAATAAAGTCAATAAAGTTTATTTAGCGAGTGAGATATGACACGCAGCGCTTCCTCTTCGTCCCCTCTATTCTTCTCTTCATTCACTTTTCCTCTCTTTCATCCTCCTTGTCTCTCTGGCAGCTAACATCTTCTTTTGCTTATCACGGCCATTCCTCTTCATCCTCCCCCCCTTCCTCTTCCCCTTCCCGACTTTGACTTCATCTTTCAAGAGCGAGAGCCGCAGAAGCAGCATCTTTCCTCCACATCCCCATCCTCTTCCCAACGCTGTCCGCCGTCTGCATTCCTGTCACGTGCCCAGCAAAGGTTATATGGCCCACTTTCTTATCAGCTGCATTGTGGGATATCTCAGCTCTCAGGCCTGTCTTCTGGAGAGCTATCTGTACCCCCTCCTCTCTCTGTTGACTGCTGGGAGGACAACCTTTGTCGACCTTGTTTTTTTGTTTTTTTTTGCCTTTTTTTTTTTTTGCCTTAACAGAATAAAAATGAAAGAGAGAATGAATGCAATGCAGAGAGTGAAAGGAAAAGAAAACGGGGAGAAGGTTAAAAAAAATTGTCCCCTGAGAGAACGTGTGATGAGATTGGTCCAGAGTTAGCCTTGTAAGAAAAGCGCCGTTGGCCCCCTCTCTGTTCTCTCTGCAAGTACAGTAGACACTGAATCAATATCGCCCACCCACCCCCTCCAGAACCATGCTGCCCCCGCGCGTGCCGTCCACCTGTCTGCCTGTCTGAGAGGTTTGGGTTAGCTGCTGGGTGTGGTAGCGGGAGGTGTATGGATGTCTGACAGAGCCATCATGTACAAATTCATTTTAGACCAAGCCAGACTTTTGCTCTAACAAGCACACACGCACACTCAAGGTCTTTACGGTCATGCTGAAACAGAGGAGCAGAAAGATGCCTTGGTGCAATACTGAAAAGCTTCCAAATGTGAGAAATGTGTGCAAACATTCATACTGTTAAGACAAATTTGTAGTAATTTTGTTGCCCGTGGTAACAATGTGATATCATCATCATTTTTGTGAGAATACAAAAGACGCTTTTCCTTCTTTTTGTCTACGTCAGTTCATATCTTCAGTGACATCAAATGAGATCGGACAGGTAAAAACAACATCACATGCTATAAAACAGGCAGCCGCAGATCACTGTGGTTAAACATTAGGATGAAACATAGGAGGTAAGTACATGGATGAGCTAGGAGTCTGTGGTTAACGTGTCTGTAAGACCAGAAAAAGATGGATGACAGCCGTTTTTAGAAAGCAGAAGTTACAGCCAAGAAATGCGTGCATGTGTTTGTGTGTGCGTGCTGGGGGGAGCTTAGAAAAGTAGCACTGGTAAATTTCACGGATACAGATAAAACCAAGTTATGAACTTTGCTTACACATTTTTTTAATGTTTCTTCGTGTTTTCAGTAGTCTTCTAGGACAGTGTGCAAAATTAACCACAGTGACATTTACTAACCAATGACTGATGGGAAAAAATGCCGAATGCGTGAGTGCGGTGAGTCACAGAAGGTAGTTGAATACTTGAACTTCAATTCAGTGGACAATTTCAAAAAGAAAGGTTTCAGAAAAAAGCAGCAATTTTCTACAGATTTGCCACTTTGTGAAAAAAATATATATGTAAAAAAATTAAATAAAATGGAAGAACATGTTTTTGAGCCTGAGTCCAGACAAGTTTGATCTTTGGGGTAAATCTATTTGAGTCCTGCTATGAAGTCAATGTCCTGGAAATGTCCTGAGTTTCTAAAAATTCCACAGTTGTGGCGATAAGACCTACAACACCTCTGGAATTACAGCTTTCACATTTTAAGTTTAGAAAACAGTTGAGTTACTGAATTTTTTCTTCAATCCTAACTCCAGTTTAGTAATGACAATACTTCAGGTACATAGAGTCCTCTTAATCCTTTTCAAGCATCTTTATTTATTTGGCAGGACTTACAAATTTTGATTTCCAAACTTCAGAAAGCAGAGGGGCAAGTGAGGCAAAGTAGATTTTATTCAAACTGTGGAAGGGCGTTCAAAGCTGTCAGGTGATCAGGTCAGTGGCTGGATTTTGAAGTTTCAGAGGGGCAGACCAGCAGCTGAATCACCGTGAATCCACACTCGGGATGGCGTGGTCTCTTCCGAGGAACACACCTGTGCTTTGACAGGTATTTCACTCCTGTCAAAGCACAGGATATGTTGAAAGCAAATGGTCACCAGGGAACGGGGATCATTATGAAAAATAGAATCCCTGTGCCGTGCAAGTCAAAGATGTCAGATAACACCAAGCTACAAAAAAAGGGGAGCGGTACATCCAAAATGTCTGTCATAAAGCCATCAAAGGTTGGAGCGATGAAGTGTAAGGACAATAAGGCAGCTGTGATGGCCCTCAGTGTCCATGAAAACAGAGGCCCGGGGCATCCACATGAAGTGCCTTGACTCACTGTTGTGACTTTCGGCTGACTACAGAATAAACAGCTGAGTGAGATACAGGTCAGACCACTAAGAGAACAGAGAAAGTGAGCACAGTATTTTGAATTCAAGCTGCTGCCGGTTGAAGAGGTGATCACTCAGACACAGGGTCGCTGAGGTCACAGAGCTGAATAGTAGCCAGTGATGATGACGATGATGTGATGAGCAATAATGTTAAGTATTTTCAAGAAGAACAGGAGGCCTGTTGAAACATGGTGCATTGACAATGTCAGAAAAGCGGTGCTCCATTTGCCAGAGATGGAGGAGGCAATGTATCACAGGAGGGAGAGCAGAGAAGACGGCAAAGACAAAACATTTTTCAAGCATATTGATTGAAATTCGATAAGGAGAGTTCATTTGGAGGGGAAGAGTATATATACTGCAAAAAAGAATGGATTAAAAATGTGTAAAATTTCAGTGTTTTGGAGGGATAGATTTCGAGATGAAGATCATGACTGAAACCTCTAGGGTCGAGATGCAAGTGGTGGTGAAACAGAACGAGCAGATGGCTGGTGGTGACTTCGGGACACCCGAGGTGGTGAGGAGGAGGAGAAATGAGGGATAGAGAGGCTTGAAGCCTGAGTAAGAGATTACAGTAAATATAAAGAAAGAGCACTGGGGGAGACTGGTTTGGAGAACGAGAGCAAATAGATTAGTGGACAGGAGAAGTGATTTTGAATGAGGTCATTTCTAGTAAAAAAAATAAGCAAAGTGGTGTTTATAGAAGAAAAGAGAGCCAAGAGGAAAGAAGACCAGATCTTCTTTAGTGATCTGTATGTATGTGAATATTTTTAGGCAACAAAAAATGTTCTTCTTGATGTTGTGTCGTCTGTAGTACTGTGTGTGACAGACGTAACAATCTAGCTTGAGGTAAAGCAGAATGATCATGCTCTCCTTCCCACCTCAACTTACATTAGTACACCATGACGTCTTTTAACATGAAGCATCAACATTGTGAATGGGGCTCTTTAATCCTAACGATTATCTTTTAGTGAAATGAAAACAAAGTTTGGGTCATAAACTCTGGCCTTCTGTATGAACACCAGCTGTTTTTTAAAGGAGAAGCCTCCTTTTTAGCACCCTGTAATGGCCTGTGCACTGATACCTTGATGCACACACAGTGCGTATCTCAAAAGTGTTTGAAGCTTGGGGATTGGTTAGCATAATTAGGCTAAATCAAAAAGCTCCACATTGAGATGATGTTTCTTAAAAATTTTTAGTGCTCACATTTTTTTCCTATCCTATTTTAATCTCTCACAGAACAGATTTTTAACGAGAAAGTCACACAAAAATGAATATTGTGGAATCACTTCATCACTTCATTACATAATCTAAAGAGACCCGATGTCCACAGCGTTAAAATGTTTTAATATTAGAATACATAGAAACACAAGGAAACACCAGCAAACAGAAAAATGCTGCAAAATCACACCGAACACAACAGATTCATTGCTGTTGTGAGGGAGAGAAAAAAGATGCAGGTAATGTGTTTTTTAATCACAATTCATAAGCTACTGTTAGCTTGTCTGTTCTGCAGCTGTTCCACGTAATTGTCTCCCAAAAACACTTCTGTTGTATTTTGTAAGTTTCTTTTCTTTCTGTGCTGTGTTTTGTGCACTTTTTCAGCATTTTTCTGTTTCCTGGTGTTTTCTTAAGTTGCAGTGTTAATTATATTAGAATTATATTGTATTATATTAGAATTTATAGTCAGATGATGTAGGTATGTAGGCATAACTGTTTAACAGCAACGGCCACAAAAATGTCCAAGTAGGAGGTTAATAAAAAAGCCTAATCTGAACAGTCTATTTGTTGTGAGTTTCTTATTGCCAAGCTCTTACAGAGATAACATACTATTTTCACCTACTCTATCATCTGTTTCCAGTGCTGAACAGTGTTTCACACAGTGACCTGAATAATCTCTTACTTTACTGCCATACAATATTACCTGGGGCTTTGATACAGTGATCACATCGCCACATATTGTGTAACTGAGGCATAATGACAGCTTAGGTATGAGAAACAGAGGCAGGTAACAAACAGAATTACCTCACCACAGTAGGCCTGCATGCACATAGAACCAACGTGCTGCCTGCAGCCGTAGAGGTGAAGCGATGCATATTAAATCCCTGCAACATGCCACTCTTGTGCATCTGGTTGCCTGCAAATCTGAGCGTGCACTATATTGAAATGAAGGACCAGTTAAGAAAAAACAATGTATTTTATAATTATTAATGACCAAAACAAACACATGTGCATACAACACACATTAATATGATAATTAATTCCATTGTTTTTCAGCTCTCAAAACTAAGGAGCAGTTACTGAGATAGCTCATTAAATGCAAATGGGTAAACATTGTTATATAAACTTTAAGAAACAAATTGTGATGAATGGTTCTCTGCAGCGGTCTCACCATAAGAGCTGCATTAGAAGTTTGAAGGGAACAATCTTATCCCCAATCACCTTGGTGCTGGTCAGAGCGCTGTTTGTTTGTTTTTTTCACATAAGTTAATTGCGACTTCAGCAGCTTTGTAAATAAAACATGAGGGTGCTTTCGCATGCTGCCTAGAATCAACAAACATCTGCTGAAGTAAAAAAAAAAAGCCACTGCAAATAATTATGTGATGTCTCAACTTATTTCTCTGTTACCCTACAGACTGTTCACCATAATCTGTTAAACCACACGTGCAACATGATTGTCCATTCTGACAGACACACGTGGGACTAACTACTGTGCAAGTGCAACTTCAATCTCTGGATTAGATCTGCCCTTCTCGCTGTTTTTTCTTTTTTTTCTTCCTTTACCTACATGGTTATCCATTCAGCTCCACGCAGGAGGCGAGCAGAGTTGTGATGGGCGAGCACTTAGCAAGTGAAGGCCATAGTGGCAGTGCTGGAGTGTTATTTAATGAAGTAGAGGATCCGGATGCACAACCCTAAACACATGGGTTAGTGTAGGTGGTGCTACAGGAGTTAAGAGTGTGTGTGCGTGTGTGTTTGTGGGTGGTGGTGTTGGCGGCTGAGATGACAGCAGGTTGTTGTATGTTCCACAGAGGCACAGGATGAGGGAGGGAGGGGGGTGAGGTTGATGGTGCAGTGAGCCAGGGGGGGCTAATAAGATCTCTTTTTATTGGCCCACAACCCCAGAGGAGTGTTTGTTTGTCTGCATGCATGATGGAGGGGATAAAAAGTTAATGCATAGGCACTGCTGAGCAGGAGCCTGGGCTGGTCACTGCTGCCCCCTGCAGGGCATGCCCAATCTCTGTGTGTCTGTGTGTGTGCGCGCGCGTCTGTGTGTGGGTGTGTATGTGTTTCCTGACAGACAAATTTCACAGCATAAACTGAGGACATCTTTATGCTGACTGAGTGCTGCTACTTTATGATTTGCTAACTTGAAACACACACAGACAATAGGAGGCAGTTTGAAAATACCAATATTGCACACTGCGTATTTCATTTAGCACTGCTTTCCACTATTGTGTCTTTGAATGAGAATTTCCACAAGCTTTCATGCTTTCATGTCCCCAACTCAGACTGTTGGTTAATTTTATTACAGTTGTATTTACTTTAATGATCACCGGTAGCTATTTTTAAAAAATTGTTCGGACTGTGCCTACCAATGGCACTTGTTTGTGGTGGAGTTTGCTGGTGTGAGTGACAGAGAAGCAGAGAACACTTGAAAGAGATTTTTCATTTTTTGAGAAAGCTCCATGTCATCTCAAAGTTCTTCCTCTGTGTGCAGGAAGAGATGGAGCGAGGTATCAAGGTTGGGTAGTGAAAAAAAAAAAAGGGAGTGGATTGGGGACGAGGTGGGGGTGGTGTAAATTCAACATGGGGGGAGCTGGATGAGGAGAATATCAATCGGGCATGCGGCGTAGAGGCAGCCTGCCACAGTCTGCTTCAGGAGAAAGATTAGAGAAGGGATCAGTGTCATCAGCAGCAGGAGAGTAATGGTGCGGGCCAGGTTCAAGGCTGGAGCCAAGAACATATCGGCGTAGCAGCCATCCCCTTCCCATCACCCACTCCCACCCCCCAACCACCACCCGCGCCTCCCCTCACCCCCTCGCCAACACCCCCCCTACGTGAAATAGAGGTTAACCGCCAATCCAGACTTTTTTCCCGTCTTTTACTGAGGGTGAAAACTACCGCTGGGAGTCTCAGGACAATTTTTATATAGGATTAGAAAACAAAAATCAATATTTAATTATCTTTGAGCTTTTTGTGTCACTGCATCTTTAGGTCAGTAAGTTTTCAGGAGCGAGGGTCGCCCAGGCACTGTAAGTGAAGGAGTCGTTAAAGAACGAGTATCTTTTTTCTTTTTTTTTACCCCACCTTGCATGTGGCTAAAGTTACATGAAAGTGCAGTGGTCTATCAGCATGATTTGAGTGTGATAAACTTTCCCAGAGTAAAAAGATCTTTAAATGATGTGATTATTATTTGTTAAATTGGTTGTTTTTAATTTGATCTCAGATCTGGCACTGCCAGCTGATTATGCACCTGCATGCCGTGACAAAGCCATTAAACTTACAGGTTAGTTCAATCATACATTTTAACCTCAATGCAGAGAGACGGTTCGAAGGCAAACTATCATCTCTGGTCCTTCACACCTGTGTGCTGCACCTTGCATCCACCCCAGTACATAAAGCACTGGCTGTTTATGTGGCTCTCGGGCGTTTTAGATTAAGGTGGCTCTTTAGCGTTTTTTTTTCCCTGTGGCAGTGGCCGATGAGACTGTGGAGTGGATGTGACGGCCGCTTAAGTGGTGACAAGCAGAAGGTCAGTGTCGTTGATGAAGGAGCGAGGCCAACTGGCCCTCTGATGTAGCCATCCTTTAAAGCACAGAGAGAATCTATCCTATTTAAGGCAGACACCCAGACAGACATGGCCACAGAAGATGGTAAAGGAGAGAGAGAGCGTGAGAGAGGGAGAGCAGGGAGACGGCGACACAAAAGGAAGTAGGCAAGGTAAAAAGGAATGGCAGAGACAGAGAGCTTTAAAGTCCCCATTCTGATCAGTACCTCTGTAGCAGGCAAAAATGTTCCCCAGTGCCCTGGGCCATTTATTAAAGTGATGAAGAGCAGAGTGGCCCACTATGAATCAGACACCCCTGTCTGCTGTGCTGCATCGGGATACTCATGGCCAGATACTGTCTTCACTTGATTGCGGTGATGCTTTTGTATCTTGCCAGAGCAGCCAAGGTTGCCGGGGGAGAGTCCGCGAGTGCCAGGTGAAAGGAAAGGAGGGAGGAAAGGGGAGCCTTTCTCTGTTAATGCGTATAAGTCTATTTATGCATAATTAATTCAGTTAGATTGAATCAGATCAGATGGAACTTGAATAATCCCGGTGGGTAAACTGACCTGTTACAGTGGTGGAGTATAGAAATGCTGAAACAGCTAATCAGTTCTGTCAATTCAGATAGATGAGCAAATATTCATTAGCAGCTATTCACCTGCTAGTGCGACTAAGTGCTGAATAGTTTTTATGCTAGTTACAGCCCTACCGTATTGCTACATACTTGTCTCTTCATCCAAAAAATGCTTTATTCCTGCCCACTTTTCACCCACATCTGCACTCTTTATCCCATCTTTGTGTGCGTGCACGCGAGGCTGCGTTACACCATGCTGAGCCAAGCTACGCTGCACCACTCGTATGCCTCATTTCCCTTTATGAGAATGAGGGAAGTCCCATACGCTGATTATCCTATATATAGCCTGTTGTAATCATAGACCAGTGGAAAGTAGACAGGCAGTGTGGGGATAGAGCCTGACATCGCATCACTGAATTATAAATGGGAAACTCGTCTCTGTGTTTGGACCTCAGAGAAGGACAGAGAGAGCGGAGAACGGGAGGAATTCCGAATGTGAACCTTGCTCACGGCTGTGTAGTTTACCGAGTGACAGATTTATAGCGCTAATTATGAGGTTTCTCCTTTAATGAAGTATTAACCGCAGTGAAAGGTGAAGACGCAGGTGCAGGTAGATTGTAACACCCAGCACTGATAAGCTCTGTTCCAAAGCATTTCCAGAGAAGTTCTGAAGGTGTTATTGTCGTACATATGAGTGAGCTGTCAGGATATTTCCTCCACCTAACCCCCTCTCTGTCTTTTACCTCTCCCCCTCTCCCTCTCCCTGACACCTTCCCTCAGCGTAATACACACCAGCAAGCAATCGATACGTACTCAGCCGAGAGCCAGGAGGAATTGTGGCAGTGTAGGCACCACACATTACAGGGTGGCCAAGGCCAATAAGCTGTGGAAGGGAGAAGGAGAAGGACAAAATTGGAGCTAAATAACAGCTTCTACACACAGACTTCTCCTGACGCCTGGAATGTCTTTTTTTTTCTTACCACGCATTAGGTCTTTATTCCTCGCTGTCAGTGGCATTTATTCAAATCTGGATGCAGCGCGCTGTCATTCTGAACGAAGTGACTTTAATTTCGGGGTGAAGTGTTCCTTTAAAAATACTCTCTCGCCACCCACCTTATTATGCTTATTATTGTAATGAATGTGATGAAATGCACAGAGAGCCATAGCAAGAGATATGCTACTATGTTTCCATAGCAACATACAGTATCACACCGCTACCAGTGCATTAAACACGTAAATGACAGACACAACCTATTAAGCCTGCTGAGATATATGAACACTGTCTGCGTGCGTGTGACTGTGAGTCTCCGTTCGTCAGCGTGCACCCCCATCATTATGCACACGCTTTAACTTCCCATTTTCATGCCAGAGTAACAAAACCTCAGCTGGAATATAACAAGAGAATGCCACTCGAGTCTGCAGAAGATGTAATTAATTTTAGTGGAATTTACTGTGAAAATGCAGATCACAGAAAAATCTGGCATATTTCATGAGTAGATTTTTTTTTGTGCGTCTTCACTTCAATACAAACATCTTATCACTAAAAAGGGGGCATATTGGTCAGAAAGGAACTAACATAAAGTCCCAGATGTGTAGCGTCAACTGCTCCTGGAGGCTCGGAAGTCCTGATACGTTTGTACATCTGGTGTAGAGTCAAACACAACACATTCAGTGTGCGATTATGCTATAGAGCACTTATCGTGAAGCAAGTCTAAACCATCCAGACTCTGTCTAATTGATTTCGAGACTGATGTTTGCTCTCTCAGAGTTGTTATGCTAAGGGAAAAATAACCAGATATGTTTTTGTCACAGGCCCGTCGCCTGAGTTCCAAACAAATATTATCTGTATCAAACTGGGTGAGCAAACATGATGCAACAGAAATAGAGAAGTTGCATTTTTATAGCATTGGGTAAACATAATAAATTTGAGGCTTGTGCAACAATCCGTTCTTTAATGCCAATCTATCTGGTCGAGCATTAGCTAAGACAGCACAGATTCGAAGCTGTCACTACCACCCGTAACTCCATTTTTGCAAAACTCCATTTTTTCTTTCTTTTTTCTTTTTTGCTTCCAGCAAATACACATTTGTATCTCAAAAATAAGAACCAGACACATTTGTAAGATGTCACTAAGTTACAAGTAAGCAGAAAAGCACAAAATGGTTTGCAATATGTGCCATCGCATGCTTGTAAAATCCTTGAATGCTTAAGTTTTCATCTCTCCTACGGGATGCACACACAGTCTCACCTGTTAACACGCATGATTCCTATCTAACTAACTTCTGGCTTATTGTTTACTGCAATTAGTTTTTCTTAAATGGGTATTCTGTAGTTCATCGAAAAGAATAAAATATTATAGAATAAAAAATATTTCTCCCGGTGATTCAAATTAATGTTTATTGTGAAATAAACATGTTTTTGTTTACTGTGAGAAAGCGTGATGCTGCTTCATACTGACTATTCAACAGCTGTTTTTTGATCATAAATTTCAAATGAACCGTGTCAGTTTGTGTATGTTTGGCGTCTGATTGTTGGTTAAAGCACTTCACAATTTAAGCTTCCTGCTGGTTGAAAGACCCCCGAAGTTACTGAAAGGAAAAGGCCTCCAGCATCGTCAGTCCTTCTGATTACAATCAGTGGCATCCAGACAACAGCATTTGGAAAGAATTAGATGCAAAACACCTGTCATTTTACCTCGGGAATTCAGCAAAACAACAAAAGTGAGACTTTGGAAGAGCTGGAGTCGGTCATAGAAATCATTTTAATTTCCCACATCTTAACTTTCCAACTGCAGTTCAACTCTGAGTTTCTGTAGTTTGTAATTTTGTAGTAGCAACAGTTTGTGTGACGTGAACCTCTATATATTTCATGTTGGTCCAATCACCACTGCACCTGGCCCAGAGACCTGGATGCTTAGTAAAAGGTTGAAATTGATTCATCAGGGTCACTTGTCCATGGTGACATGAGCTTTCATGTAATTGTGGCAAGCCTGGGAAACTGTTAGCCATCAGACTCTTGTGAGTGGCCACATCCATGCAGCCCACGTTCCTCTGTGGAGCACCGGCATGCACTTTCACACATATCTAATGTAATGTATCAAAAAGGGAGCAAGTCTCCCTCGGATGCTCTCTGCAGTTACAAATTAAAATGAGTTACTGTTTATCCATGCTCTGCTTTTATTCACTTTCACTTTGTCTAATGCCTTTCTATTTATCTCTTCTCCCTCTTTCGCCCTTCCTCTTATATCTCAGTCTGCTGCTGCTGCTGCTGCTTCTGCTGCTGCTGTTTAGTCTCTGTCTGGGCTAAACATGCTCTTTGCCTCCAATTTATCTGTCCCACCTTCTCCCCCCTCTCCACCCAACCCTTCCACCTTCATCCCTCTCTCTCTCTCTGTCTCTCTCTTCCCTCATCTGTCCTCGCCCCTTCTTCACTCGTAGATTGACTCTTTCCAATTACATGAGCCGTTTCTTCAATCACACTGTAACAAATTACCTGACAAATTAAAAAAACACCAGTGATATTTCTGGGCTTTAGCATGGGCCATTCTTACACTTAATGAAATTTGCTAAGCCATATATCAGCAGTCTGTTGTCAGCCACGCATAGCTCTTCAGATCTTCCTGTTTCCCCCCACTGTTTTAATATGCTTTATACTGATAATTATTTCCACACGAAATACACATCTCAGTAGTCTGCGCTCTTGCGGGTTTCTGTATTTTTTATGTTACCCCTTAAATTGGCTTAACTTTCTTTTAAAATTTATGGATTAAAGGAAAGTATTTGATAGATTTTTTGGACAGTCTGTAGATTTCACCACTAGCCTGTGAGATCAGCCGTTGCACTGATTAATACTAATATATTCAGAGGTAGATACAGTGTTTGTTAATGTTAGTCTACATGAATATTCTTCAGTACTGCTACCAAGCACATCTGAGGTTTCTTCTTCTTGCGCCGAATTGAAAGTGCAGAACATCTGAAAAAAATATCATGAATAATATTTTTCCTACAGTTCCAGGATTAATCACAGAATAAATTTACTTGTGAAAGGATTTTCTAGTCTCTGAGAGGTGAGATAAAATGATTCAGGGTGCAGACAAATATATGTACCTGTGAACATCCATATTTCAGCTGCGTAACTGCATTCTCATTTTTCACATTGTGTATTCACTTTAACATTCCACTCTAAATTGAGCTATAGATATGTTTCCCTTTGCGCTCAGTGTGTGTGGGTATGTGCACGGATGCATGCGCTGTAGGTAGGTGTATACACTTGTGCTTTCCTGCAAATGCTAATTTGAGTTTACCTCTGCTTGACATTCAAAGGCTCTTTGCGAGAAGTAGAATGACAGCCAGCCAAATGACATACTGTAACCACATATGCAGTATCAATACTCAGCATGACAATGTAAATGAATATTGAGTGTACTTAATGTGGGACATGACATGTTGTACAGTAATCTAGAGCAGGAAGCACAGTCTATAAGAGCACCGACTGAAGGTATCAACTGCTTGTACTGTATCATGATAACAGGGAGTATTATTGAATTGTTATGACTTTTTATGTCATGTTTTGTGCTATTGTTTTGAAGTACTGCACTAATGGCTTATTGAACCTGCCAATTCACATTCAGCTGAGTGTGCGAAAGCCCTCTTTGTTGTGAAAGGTCTTATTGTCATGAACAGCTCACAGCCGCTAAGGTGGTAAACCGGCTGAATACCGTTTCAGTAGTTTGCAAGGATCTATTTTCCCATCAACACAAGCATTCCATCCAGAGGAGGGATTCCTGGTACTGGATGGAGCTTCGGACACAGAAAGCAGATGCTAGTGTTGGACTTCTGCCAACATGTGCAGGAGACCAAGGACCCGGATTGTGCACATGAACAAAGAGAGAGAAATGTTTACTTTTTAGATGTGAATTTCAAATGGGGGGAAAACTATAAAAAGCATATATCCAGAACTCAAAGTCAAGGCCAAAGGCCTGTCAGACAGGCACATTTGCAGCGCTGCTCACTGGAGACATTGTATCTGTACACCTCCTCCTCTTTCTGCAACTGTGTCTAAGTTCTTTGAAACTATTGCACAGAGCGTGTTAGTTCACAGTGTGTAACATGTTTCTCAAACAACTATCTTGCACAGCATTTTAACATAATACGTTGAAATTACATGACAGCGGGATGGAAGCATTGTCACTGAAAAGTCAGTTACTGAACTTCGTCATGCTGGTCACACAAATACCGTCATTCACTTGAGGTAGCGTTGGTTATGTTTTGTCACCAACACTCCCTGGTCCTTCTGTAAAAGATCCCATTCCAGGAAAGAGACCACCTTTTATGATCATGTAAAAAGTGCACATAAAATTTTAACATTTTCAGCCTGTAATGTTAATGGTTTCCAGTGTTTTAACATAATGCACGATGGGGAGGTGGTTAGCACTGGTCCACCCTCTGGCTGGACTAGCCTTTCTGTAAGTTTGCATGTTCTGCCCATGGCTGTGTGGGTGCTCTCCGGGTGCTTCCACTCCAAAGATATGCAGGAAGTAGGGTTAGGTTAACTGGTGAGTCTAAATTGCCCATAGGTGTGAATGTGAAGGTGAATGGTTGTATGTCTCTCTGTTAGCCCTGCATGAGGCTGGCAACCTGTCTGGCATGTACCCCGCCTCAGCCCCCCTGTAGCCACCCTGTAACCCTGAATTAGATAAGCGTAAGAGAAAGGATGTATGACTGTTTTGACACATCAAATGTCATCACCAGGTAAAGCGATGTTAAAATGCGATTCTCTTTTCCCTTACTTTTCTAAAACTGTAACTGTTCTAAAACCTAAAACCCTTTTTTAAACTTCTCATTGAAAAGAGACTCTGGAGAAATGTGTCCAAACCTAAAGCTGTGCACCGTTTACCCAAACCAAATCAGGAGAAAAACACAAAACCAACAAGAATAGTTTTAAGCTGGTTATCTCTGGACAGAGCCTGGTTAGTGTATTCTTTTTCAGCCTTTGCGCTAAAGTTAGCTAACTGGCTCCCGGCTTTAGCTTCATACTGATAACACAAGAAAACAGAGGAGTACATTTTCCAAATTCTAAATATCAGCCACGTGTAATGACACTACAATGGCCTTGTCTTTTACGTCATGTGTTTCATGTACAAAACACGACTGAACTCAAACCTGAAATGATAAAAACTCCAAACTTTCTACTCTTATTTCTTTTGTAGAATTTGATTGGATCCAGCTGGAAAAAATTAACACAGAACTTGAAATTGAATCAGCTCCCTGACCTCTGTAAGCTTTTAAT
Organism: Maylandia zebra; assembly: GCF_041146795.1. Taxonomy (NCBI): domain Eukaryota; kingdom Metazoa; phylum Chordata; class Actinopteri; order Cichliformes; family Cichlidae; genus Maylandia; species Maylandia zebra. Next base: position 15,317,771 of record NC_135178.1, read on the forward strand.
GACCTCCTCCCAGTAGGGTTTTCAGGGACATAAATCTCTGGGAAATATTTGTCCTCCGCAGCACCTGCTAGATGGCCAGACAGCTCACCGCAACAAGAACGCTTTAACGGCAGCTGAGACGACTTTTCAAGGCAGGACTTTCCTTCCAGGTCAAACTAAAACACACTTATAGCTCTCCCAGCACTGGATGTGTTACACATACATTCAAGGCTTCAGCCATGTTGCTGTTATGGTGAGCACTAATACCAAATACTGTAAATATATGCAATTTAGATATTAATGTTGGTCCTATTTGGTGTCTTTCCCTTCTATCCAGTCCTAGCTCTCAGGAGTTGTTTGGAAAGCTTCAAGGCCTCTTTCTTGTATTGACTTAACCTTTAATTAGCCAGGATGCACAGCTAGTTTAATGATGCTGTGCCTCAGGTCATGGTCAATGTAGAAAACACCACAGCCTTTAACTCTTGTGGTATCCCTCTACTGATAATAAAGATGACATTTCAGGCAAGGATATTGGAAACAGTCTATATATTCCTTTACTACCATGAATATCAGCATCTCTGTGTGTGTGTGTGTGTGTGTGTGTGTGTGTGTGTGTGTGTGTGTGTGTGTGTGTGTGTGTGTGTGTGTGTGTGTGTGTCCACCTGCATATGTGTTTACAGCAGGCAGTGAGTGAGTTCGCTTGAGTGTTCAGTAAGATGCTATAAAAGTCAAAAACCAAATCAGACCCACAGGAGTATTTTTACCAAAAAATTCCCAGCCAGGAGAAAGCAGTAAAATGTTATGTGCTCTGTGGGAGCACTTTGAACGGAAGAACCTTAACATGACATGATGCCTGAGCTCCACTCTGGCCGTCAACACGTGACGTGCCCACGGGGGAAGCAACAGCTTGTGACATTTGCCACTTCCTGTCATCTGACATCAAAACTAAGGCTGACTAAGGAATTGGCCCGATTTTACATGTTGAATTGGGTTAATTGTGTTTTATTTGACTGTGTGCGTCTGTGTGTGGCTTAAAACGTACTCAGAACACGTGACGTGGTTTTCCTAGGCGGCTCTGCTCGTTCACGCCCTGGTGTCATTTCTTCTGAGCTGAAATTACATTTTTCAGATAAACCAAACTGACTGTGGAAACCTTACTGATCCATTTAAAGGAAATGTTTGTCAAACCAGAGGATATTATAGTAATTATGCACCCTTGCAGGCATACACCCATGCAGGAGAAGAGAAAACAAAGAGGAACAAATGAAAGAAAACACAAAACAATTAAAATGCTAATTGTTTTGTGTGCTACCAACATGTGGAGAGGGGAGTCTGGAGGCCTTCCTTGAGAGCCTCCTCCAACGAGCACTCCTATTGCATCTGCTGTGTGACAGCTAGAGGAATGCTGTAGTGCAGCTCACTGAAAGGAAGCGAAAAAAGCCAGGGATTTGGGGCCTTTTTAAAGGATTTATTTTGTAGCGTGCGTCACAGCATGCTGTAAAGCTTGGAACTTAATGCGAACTGCCCCTTTAAGGGCGGATGTGCAGAACACTACATGGAAATTTGATTGACAGCTCATCAGAACAACAGGCTCTGATATGAGGGAAGCTTAAATTCCTGTGCCGCAACATTACAAACGCACAGACCCCCGCTAGTGCTGAGTAAACAGAAAATGCAAAGGCGAGCCCCGGCCTCTCCATCGTCACACCCCCCCCTCATCTCCTCCCCACCTCCTGCCCTCATCTTGCACCCCTGCCCCAGCGTCCCCGCCTCTATACACATTAAGTATGCATTGATTCAGCCTTCCCGTGTGTTATAAATACAGCATCGATCCACCCGGCGATCAATAGACTCATTCACATGCATAGAGCCACTTTGATAACTCTCCTTCCCCCGAACCGCTCGCAGTAACATCCTTCTCCCTCTCTCGTTCTCTCTCCATCTCAATAGTTTCACATGTTGTTCCTCATAATTCATTATTCTTCCTTTTAGAAAAATATGAACGTGAACATACAACAAGATCCAGACACTGCTTAATAGGCAGGCAGTATATCCCAATCCATAATCGAACTAAATCACTGTAATCACGGATGACCTGCAGCTTCCACTCTTGGTGTTAATACTCAGTCTAGATCTGCTTACTTTGAGTGAGATACGAGGTGGCCCGCTTTAGCATTCATTCTCACGCACAGCCAACAAATGATGTGCATGCTATCAAAGGCACAGACGCTCCTAATGGAAAAAAAACCCACCAAATGTTTATTAGGTGGCTGGTGGGTTAAAGCAGAACTGATCTTCCATTTCCACAGCACCAGATCTATGATTATTTGGTTTCTCTTAAGGCATCTGGATTGAGACGTCATTTTTTTGAGGACGAAAGAAAAGCAACTTAAACGACTGTCCGGCAATAAAGAGAAGAAATTCAAAAGTTACAACTGTGTTTGTAATCAGGAAAGATGGAAGCAAACTCCGGCTTTAATCAGGCTCCATGTGTTCTCCTTTAGATTACATCCAGGTGGTTTATTGCTTCTGTTTGTGGTTAAACACACATGTAAAGTCTCCCTATCATTCCTGCTGCTTAACATGCCTCTAAAAAAACAGGTTTAAGAAAACGGCTTTTCACAATTACTTTCAGTTTTATTTACTAGCATTCTTTGGAACTCCTATATCTTCCCTCCCACACTCTCTCCTCTAAAGGAACTGAAGGCTGAGAAAGGTGGTTGATGATCTTTACAGGGGCCTGTCCCTGTTGTGCACTTAAGTAGCTCCTCATTGCTTTTATGGCGACTCACTAAAACCTGTCTTGTAAAAAGCAGTCCAAGGAAGGTAAAAAAAAAAAAAAAGGGGGGGGGAGGTGGAACACATTTATAAAAGACAGAGAAAGAGTAGGGGAAAAAATCAATGCCCATTTCTTCAGCACCTATGAATTTTATTGAAGCTGGCCCTGATGTTATTCGGTCACAAATTTTGCCCGTTTTGGACTGAAGTTACCGTGTGCACTTTGTCTAGTGAACCGCAAAAAAATCACAAAATGATGTGTTATATTTCAATATATCTGGCGATGCTTTCGAGGATGGATCGTCACAATATAATGAACCATGCTTCGATGCTTTTTTTTTCCAACAAAATCCTCTTGTTCGCACTTCATCTTTTGGGTCAATCCCCGAATATTTTTCAAACTCTCTTCAAAACGAGCAAATTGCTGTAAGTACTCTATGTTCCCTTTTCATTCCAATTGGTTCGTGTCTTTCTGAATGTTGAAAAAAAAAAACATTTATCATATCCAATTTGTATACTTGTAGTTCTTTTGCCCTATCTGTGCTAACATTTAGCATGACTGGATTTAGTCAATATGAAAGGGCCTCTCTGGAACATTTAGCACCACATTCAAAATGACTCCTCTTAATGTCAGAACCTCACTTTACATTAGCTGAGGTGTAGAACAAGCACCCAGATAATGTCATTTTGCCACTGTGCTTTGCAGTCACTCCATTTTGACTGGGGGGAGAGATTTGGCCAGCGATGCCTCTCATCTTAAAGATCAGCCTTAATTGTGCCAGTGTGCAGGAAGACCCTGTCATCCTCAGCAAGGCTCTAATTGGCTTAAATTTAACCTTTCTGCAGTTTATTGTGCAAACGCCAGTGAAAGGACATTATAAATGTACCTTTTGTAGAGCAACATGGTATTAGAAATTGCTGCCAAGTCCTGTCAATTACTGCAACAGAGTGGAAAGACAGAAGCATGCAAATGTAATATGCATCTGTGTCACAAACTTTGCGCTGCTCAGAAAGGCATCCAAATAACATTTAACCACATGTGTCAAAACACAAAAGCAGGAGAATCTACTTCAACCCATGCCCAGACTTCACTCTGTGTGTCTTACATTCATTCCCACAAACAAGGGTTATTAACAGTTAAGGATGACCAAAGTTAAGGTGCACTTTGAGTGCGCTCAAACAGGGTGGTGATAGAAGGCAGAAAATGGGAACCTCTCTTAGTGTCCCCGCGTCCATTACTGTATACTTCATTTAGCGCCAATTAGATTTTCATTTCCCTTTCTGCTGCTAATGCCCAGACTCGCAGGGACCATGCTAAATTAAACACTAGATCTTCATTGCGGGCTGCAAACCAATTGATTTCGCCCCTTAATCAATTTATTTCATTAGTTATACATTCCTCTTTTCCCTCTCGCCTCCTTCTCCGCTGTCTTGTCTCAGAGCCGGCATGAGGAGAGTGACCTATCCCAGAGTGTGACACAGAGGAGAGTGATTTGAATGATAACCAAATAGCTAGCGCGGTCTCACTGGTGTTTAAAGATCATATGTAAATCAAATGTCGGGGTGGGGGTGGGGGGTAGAAATTGCTTGGTGGGGTTCTGTCAGAAAACAATTTAGTGATCGTTAAAAGGGATGCCTCGCCGTCGTGCAAACCTCTGCAAATTAAATCAATGCAGCCACTGGTCTCTGCCCCCTTTCACTTCCATCACCCCCCCCCCCCCCCCTTCTCCTTCTCTCTCACTCTCATTTTTCTTCTCGTGCGTGGACACAAAAAAAAGATGGGTGCGCGCACACACACAAAAAGATACCTACAGAAGAAGAGAGACTGGGAGCTTGAACCTTAAAGATTTTCTGGATAAGGTAGATAAGGACATTTTTATTACTCTGCTACTACACACTTTGGGGATTATAGCGGAGGGAAAAAATAGAAGTGCTAAGGACACAGCACAGCACATGAACGTTGACAGGCGTCATAATGCAACATGAGATGTAAAGAGACTGAAACAAACCCCACCCAGGATGATCTCACCATTTCTCCTAATGAGATGAGTTACTGTAGGTGTTCTGAAGAGAGTATCACTACAGCAGCAGTTATGGGAAAAATACTCTAAATGCTAACACCCCACCGCCACCACCACCCCAGGAGAGCCAGTCATGCTTGACTCCTATCCCCAAAGCCTGTGTGTGTCAATCAATGTCCCTGGGGAGAAGCTGCATGTTTCAGAAGACTAAGGAAATAAAAACATGTTGTGGAAAATCTACATTTGTTAGATGGAGGCGACATCACTCACTGCAACATGTTTGCAGAGTTGTGTGCTTGTGCAGGCTACAGATGTGGTTTGCAGTTGAAAAGCAGGATGTGTTTTCCTTTTCTCAGCCTTCTCCAGCAGGGATGTGCAGGCAGAGATGTGGGTGGGCTGGCATGTACGCATGCCCACATGTACATTTTACTGTGTTGTCTGCAGGGTGTGCCGTCATACACAATGTCACTGTGAACACATACTGTGAAAAAGAAAAAGAACTACCCCGTGTGTTGTTTTAGAGACTTGTAGCAGGCACTTTTCTTGAGGATAACACGCTGGTGCTTATACACACACACGCGCGCACGCACTCGTACACCATGGCCATGTAGAGATTTTGCAGTACACACTCATTGTGTCTGCTTGTCAATTGGCACCTGATATCCACCAGCGTCTGGGAATCAAATTAAGTGAGCGACTGCTGAAAAGGCCTCCTCCTCTTTTTTTCTCATCCACCATCCCTGGGCATAATTAATTTTATCATCAGCGTCATTATTATTGTTAAATCGTTTTTCATATTTCTTCTTTTTTTTTTTCTCCCACCTCACGCCCCTCCTTGACTGCCTGGAATGCCAAGTGTATGCTAATGTGTTTTGGAGATTGCCAGCGCACACAGAGACGGAGAGAGGTAGAGAGGAATGAGAATGAGAGAGGGTCTGAGATGAGGAGAGGGTGGGAGATGGAGGTGAGACAGAGAGAAGGGGGTGGGGTGGGGGGTGGAAAGAGTAAAAGGAGAGCAATGAGGTTGGGAAGCAGGTGTGGGTGGGGGGGGGGGGTGTCGATGGTGAAGGAAGACGGGTGGGAGAGGTGGTGGGGTGGGGGGCGGGGGGGTTTGAAGGTGTGGGGGGCACATTATGTATTCCACGGGCGTATTTGGAACCCAATTAATCAAGCAGAGGAGAGGAGAGATGCAGAAAGGATGAGATCGCCCTTCACGTTGATGAGGCCTGGCCGGGGCAAACGCTCAACCACCTGAGCTCCTAACAGCCATGCCGGCGCACAGGAATTATAGCAATACCTTCACTCTTTTCTCCGGCTCTCAAACGCACACGCTCTTTCTCTGTTTCTCTTCTCGTCTCTTTTCCCTCATCCCTCGCTTTGTCCTAGTGTAACACAAAGTCTCACCTTCTCTTCTTCATCTTTTTCTTTTAATTTGGGCATTTTTACCCCCTGAAGTCCAAGTCTGAGAGTTATTTTCCTTCTTTTTTTTCACTCTGTGAAATGCAATGTTAAATGTGAAGTTGTGAAAATATAATACATTGATAAATGTAAGCAAAGTAAGTAGAGAAACTAATATAATGGAGGTTTAAAAGGTGTTTTTTTTTATTATGAAATTATACGATACCCCATTAACACCATCCAAAGGTTATTCTGAGTGCCACCTTCACTGGCTTCTGCATTACTCCAACCTCGCCTCTTCTTCATCTTTTTCTTCACACGTTTGGGGTCAAGCTTGTGGCAACCGGCCACCAGCAGCGATCATTGGGAAATTGACAGTCTCATAGAAGAGGAGCGGCTGAGAGTAAAACTCCAGTCCCTGGTTGACTTAATTTGATTCCCCTCCCTAGAATGCAGGCCAATAGATCCCGTATCTACATAGTGCTCTGAGCAGGGTCTATAAATATTGACCCTCCATTTCCTGTGTTTGGCGTTAATGAAGCATTTAGTATACCCACAGCATTATGGAGGACCTATGTAAAGCCACCTCTCCCTTTGTCAATGCCAGTCCCTCCTACACACAAAGACACACACACGCAATAGGTGCCAGGAGCTTTCCCAAAGGTGGGGAAAGGTCACTTTAAATTGCTATTTTAGCAGTAGTACAAAAAATAAATAAGAATCTTTTTCTTCTAAACGAACTATAAGAGTGAACTGTGAAAACTATTTCCCAGAGCAAAGCAGAATGTGAACACATCTACTTACAGCTGACTTAACGGCTGTTTTTTGTTTTGTTCTGGGGGTGGGTTGTCCCCCTGAACAGCTGCCTTTTCTTGCTAACTTAAAATACTATTTTTCCCACTCTTTATATTCTATCTTTGGTTTATTTCTAGAGCTTTCAAAATGCAGCAGAAGTAAATGCATAAAGTAAATCATAAGAAAATTCTCTGTTTATTTGTTATGTAGGTACTGTAAACATCACGTCTCTGCTCAAACTGGATTACATTGTTTGTCAAAGCAGGTCTTAAGCAAGGATTTAAAAGTAGCCCACTAGTAGCCCTAGTGTCAGACCAGATTTGAAGAAGCAGTCTGTTCCAAGGCTTAGAGAAACATAAGAAACCTGTGCTGAGATAATTTATGTGGTATGGTCAGAATATGGAGTGCAAAAGTTTGGGGAGATGAAGCTTGCCCATTAAAACTACTTATATACAAATAGTATGCAATTGTGTGCTGCAGCATTTGCAAACAAGAAATGGCTGACAAACTAAGACCTAACTAAAGATGGCTGCTGTAGTACAGTCTAGTACTAGATAGGGATGGGTATTGATAAGATTTTCACGATTCCGATTCCATTTTCGATTCTGTTTAACGATTCGATTCTTTATCGATTCTTTTTAAAAAGGAGAACACACAGGTCGATTAGCTTAGAACTTTGTTTTATATCTTCTCTTTGAACAAGATAGAAATTTAGGAGTAACATGGCCTTACAAACCTAACAGTGAGATCTTAAGAGATCCACAGCCTACGGCTCTTCAATGGGGTGTCACAGGGTCCCCAGGAAAAAAACAATTGTAAATGTAAAATAATAAAATAAATATTCTTCAAGGTTCAAGGTTCAAGGTTCTTTATTTGTCACATGCATAGTTATACAAGTATAACACACAGTGAAATGTAGCCTGACACGCTCCTCGACATGTGCAAAAAAATTGGGGGGTGGGGGGGGGGGGGGGGGGTGGAGCGGAGTGGTCAGGAAGGCGTCTGGACGTGGCCGCGCCATCTTGGAAGTTTTCCAATCGTTTGCAAAAATGGCAAACAATTCCAAGGAATTGAAACAGTGGGATCCGCTTCTCAACAAGAACCGGTTTTCGATACCCATCCCTAGTACTAGAAATCATTGTTTTAGACCCAAAACCTTGCCTTAGGCTACGTTCACACTGCAGGCGAAAGCGCATCAAATCCGACTTTTTTGACCCTATGCGACCCATATCCGATCATGCTATGACAGTGTGAACGGCACAAATCCGATATTTTCAAATCCGATCTGGGTCACTTTCGTATGTGGTACTGAATCCGATAGATATCTGATGTTTTAGAAAGCGACTGCTGTTTGAACGGTCATGTCACATTAAGTCCATCTTTTACATCACTGACACAAGACAGACGCCAATTATCAGCGCCCGTGAAGACACCGTGAACGCTTCCTGACCATCCCATGTAGATCCCAAGTCTTTATATTAACGGCCATCATTCAAACAATACTGTTTGCTCTGGGTCTAAACAGAGCACGTTGTGAGTGACGTCTTCTTTTGCAGATGCGGGCCGCTTTGAGGATTCACACTAGAGAGCGTTTGCTGTCACATTTTATTTGTAGTGTGAACAAGCAGACAAAAAAATCAGATTTGATCAAAAAATCGGAATTGAGCATTAAGACCTGCAGTGTGAACGTAGCCTTAGTTTTTGTGCACAGTCCAACCGTTCAGCCAGAGTATTTCCTCATGACTTGTAGCAGGCTGTTAAAGAACCAAGATGCAGGTGAGGAGTTCTGACTGTGACTTGATGACCACATAAATATTGAGCGTTAAAAGCTGACGTACAATAAAGGTGAAGAGCCGACAAGTGACCCTCTACAGAAGTTTGTTTTGACCAAAGGTGGCGGCGTCATCACCACCAAGCCTGAGCTATGCCTTTATTTTGTCACGCACAGAGTATGAAGGACAGTTTCCCCAACACGTCCTCGTGGAGTTTCTCTCTCTCTCTCCATCACATCACTTCCCACATCTCTCTGCTGCACCCCTTGTCTATCACCTCCACTTCTCACCTGTCACCCCCTCACCTCCCAACCAAATACCCTCCATCCTTTTTTTGGGAGGGGGAAAAATGAAATTATTTTGTTGTGGGGTCCCCGGGCGGTTTTGTAATTTCATGCCTGTGTATGATAATTTTATGCTGTCCTGCGTCGCGTAACTCAGGGCTGCCAAATGCTGACAGGTGATAAATACGATCTTTTCCGCCCCGTGTGCAACAGACCTGAAAAAAAAAAGAAAGATAGACAGAGGGGAGGGCGGCTGGGGTTTGGGAGCTGAAGGTTTGGGGGCGGTAGGGGGGGACCAATTGCAGGAGACTGGCTTAGGCCTTGGTGGGAACAGTGTACACAACAGTGTCGCCACTGTTGGAGCAATTTCACGGCTTGCCCACCCCACCTTCCTTCACCAAGACACTTTTATTCACTTCCTGAGATCACCTGCTTCCCCACATCTGCCTTATCTCCCTTTCCCCTCTCTCTTTATCGCACATCATTTTTGTTCTCTCTTTCTCTCACTCTCTCTCTCTCTTCTATATCTCCCCTCCCCACATCCTCCCCCACCCAGGAGAGACAGAGAACCTTCAGGTAGCCTTGAACAGCAGGTATAGTGATCAGTGCATTCTTTGCTTCTCAGAGGAATAACGGGAAATAAATAAGAGGACAGTCTGTGGACGGGGCACTTTTCCACCCTGTCAAGGAAACATTTACTGTATGTGGCAAAGGGGCAGAAGAACAGGACACAGGGGGGGCGGGGGGGGGGGGGGGGGGGGGGGGGGGGGGGAAGAGGGAGGACAAGTAAGTGACCCAAGCGTGGAGAACTGATGGCTTTCTGAGTGACGTAATTATTCGCCTCCTTGCATTGAGCAGTTAGAATGATGATATCCTGAGAGAAAAAAAGAAAAAAAGTCTGGCATGTGCACACATGCAGACAGAGCACACAGTGACCTTCACATTATACTACACGCGTGTCATGTGCATTATAGTTTATAGGTTATGGCAAACACATCATGAGGATAGTTATTTCATGTACAATATGATGGGCTTCTATGCACAAAAATACTTATATGGAAAGTCACATTTTGACATTAACAGTTTAATTCTCTCTATCTATTTTTTAGAGGCTGGTATAGGATCCTGCTGGCATTTAAACATGGAAGTAATATGAAAATTGAATATGATCGTTCTTCACAGCGTATCTGTGGATTCTGCACCATGTCCAAGAAATCCACTCAATCAATCTAGAGATGTGGGAGAGGGGAGGGGTGTCGGCATCACCACAGTTCCAAGTCATTAAGCAGCTAGAAATTAATTGACTTCACGGTGCTTATATGGCTGAGCGTGGGGTTAACCCTGGCATGGCAGCCTCTATTACTATTGTACTGCATGTTCCTAGAGCTGCGAAATTGGTGGGACACAGCAGCGGTAAAGTCAGCAAAAAACGAGTCCCGGTGTCCCATATAGTATGATTAATAAGGTGATCACATGGTGATAAAGCCCCTCAATGATACATTGTAAACGAAAGGTTAATAATGTACACGGCACCGCTTATTATTTGAGCCCATTATGGTGCAGCTAACTATATGTCAATAAATTCCAGCATAAACTGCAATCAGTGGGCTTTCTAGTTCATAAGACGCTCACTCGCAAGATGGCAATCTCTGTTACCATACGGAACCGTGTGTTTTTATAACTACCAGAGCGCACATGAATCGACCAGAGGCTCACGGCAGCACACCCACACACACATGTACACATGCACACGCACACAGGACCTCCTGAAGGCTTTCTTTGACCTCTATGTTCGATTTCTCTTTTAGAATTGAAGTCTCGAGAGGGAAAACAGAATAGAGAAAGAGAAGGAAGGAAGTTAAGAGCACAACACAGAACAACAGGAACTATCTGTGTATGCTATGCTATATTCTGCCCATGCATGCCATTAGAGGTGCGTTCGGGAGCAGGGGGTGTCAAGTACGGCATACTTGATGTTCCTGCGCACTGCCAGAATCGAGGCAGTTAATGTGAAAGGGATGTGAAGTTTTCTCTCTCTGTGTGTGTATGTGTGGAGGGTTGTGTTTAGACCTGATCTGATTTGTTTTCTTTATGCTACTTTGTGCATGAGAAGAAAGACTCTGGCTAAAGTCTACAATTTATGAATGAAGATGAAAGGGTGGGTGGATGGATTGCAAGAAGTAAACAGAGAAGTTGTTCATTTTCCCAGCCTTTCAATTTTCTGTTGAGATCAGTCCGAGACTTCACTTCTGCTGTTACTACAGGCCTTGATCAACCAGGGCTCCCAAAGTCACAATGGATATTTAGTCTAATCTGCATCCACTGCTCTTCGTCTAAATGCACCTTAGCATTAAAAGCTCTTTTCCAACTTCAGCAACATAAATAAATTAAAATCATATCAAAGGGTAAAGTAATACGTAGCTTTCAGTACTTTACACTCCACTAATACACACACATTATAGAAAATCACTTTTATAGTCAGATATCAGAACAATGTCTCGTGTACAATGTGTCTTTACGTTTCCCTCTTATCTCACAGTGCTGTCCATGTAACACACCGTCTCAACAAAATGCTGATCTTTTTACAAGAAATCATCCAAGAGGACATCTTATCGTTTTAGTGCGACAGGGGAGGGGTGGCCCATCTTTTTTTCAGTGAAACTTGGACAAAGTGTTGTGCTGTTGGGCACACAGGCTTGTTCAGTGAGTCCAGTGAGCACCTACTCCCGCATGGGACAGAGTGCCACCTATTGGTGCCCAGTTGGCTACAAGATATACATAGAGTATATACTCTGCTGTGTATGAAGCCAAAGGTTATAATTCAGTGTGAAAAAAACCAATATACCAATGTAAATACATTTACTGTGATTGTATGAAGCCTAATACACTTACAGTAGGTGAAGGTTGATTCGACGACCCAGACATTACTGTATATTGTCAGGTTAATTAGATCTTCAGATATAAACATCTACATAAGTAGGATCAAATATTAATAAAAAGTGGAGGGTTTAATGTTAACTCTTACATAAAAATCTATGCTATATGCAGTGAAGACCAAAAATGTCAATAAAAGGATAAATCAAATGTATTTTGTATGAGAAATGTATTTCTTTATGCTGCGACTTTGACCCACTCGGAATGTGGATACAACAGACCGGGCATGGTGGGCAAATCATTAGAACTATGTCGAGGAAAAATCCCAGCGAGCTTAATAAAACAGTATGATTAAAATTCAAGCAAGGATGGTAGTTATTCCACACACAATGGCTGTCTGCTTAATATACAGCAGTATGCAGGCCCCAGGTCTCTTTGTCCCAGGCCTCAGTGCTTGTAAAGAGCAAGGTCTTTCTACATTTTCAACAGTTGTGAGAAAACAAGCTGCTCAGACATTCATGCTCCACCGCGGAGAAGACTTTTGGATGAAGGGTTGCCTTAGCTCTAGCACAAAATCTGAATCATCAGAAGCTTCTCCTTCTCTCCCTCTTTCTTTCTTTCTTTCTTTCTTGCACTTGGTCCCTTGTTATGTTTCTTTTCAATATAAGGAGCAATAGCTGCTAGAAACATTCTAACTCTTTGCTTGGCTATCGGTTTCATAAAGTGTAGACAGTCTGAAGGGCACTGAATTGGGAGATATCTCTTCAGCAAGTTGTTGGAGAATTGTGATAGGTGTGTGTGTGTGTACAGTACACTTGCCGACTGACTCTGTGTGTGTGTGTGTGTGTGTGTGTGTGTGTGTGTGTGTGTGTGGTGTGTGTGTGTGTGTGTGTGTGGTGTGTGTGTGTGTGTGTGCGCGCGCACTCTGTCAGTTCCAGCACAAGGGAACTCCTAAACGGATCGGGTCACTCCTGATCACATGGCAGAGATAATGGTCCAAACAACCTTGACGAGAGTGGAAGAGGTCTATCTATTTAATTAGAAACTTTAATATTTCATTCTCTGCTATGGCTCATTAGAGGCCTTCCATCATACCCTCCCAGGCCCATGAGCACTAGCACACAGTCTTTCTGTCTCAGAGGATTCTCATTTGCCAGGTTTTCTGTTTCAGCACTGAAATAAAGCTAAAAAGAAAAAGGGGGGAGAAAAAAAAACTTTATGCTTCACACTTTGTCAGTCACTACGCTTTTGTATTATACCAAACTGATTTTCACAAGTGCTGAATGGGTTACATCAGCATGTGCACTCATTAGAAATATAAAAGGGTAAAAAGAAAAGTATGCAATCACGCTCGTGCCATTTTGCAAAATTCTTTTTCCTTTAGATGAAAGTGGAGACGGTAAGATGAGAGAATTTAGACGAGCTATTACAATGCAATGGTCATAATGAGACAGATAAATAGAGCAAGATGTGTTAGTAGGCTACTTTTCACCTACCCACTTAGGTTCTTTCATTATGTTAAAGTAAGTAAATCTTTAAATCTTATTTAAAGAAGCTTTTAATAAACATTCAGTATTTTACACCCTTTTAAACAGGGTGTTCTGAGTTCAGTCAGACACTGAGCTGAACACTAACACAAACTTTCGCTACCATACTCACCAGCCAACACATTGTTGGTACATTCAGTGTTTGATTTGTGCAAAGGATGCAAGTGATTGTTTGCTTCACTTTCTTTGTGTACGTCTTTACAGTTGTATTATCCCAAAATTTCCAGAGTTTTTCTCTAAGAAAGTCCAAGAAAGGAGAAAAAGAAGATCTCAGTGTAAAAGTGTTGAATTCTCATTTGTTCTTACTATATGCTCATAGTAAGAGTTACTATCCAACCAATAGTCAAAGTATATAGGATAATATTACATGGTCTCAAAATATGTGTTTAAGACAACCAATAAGGACTTGATTGCACCCTAACTGTTTGCAGTTTAATATTTTTTTTCCCCAAATGGAGACAAAAGGATCCCACCTGTTACCTCCCCTTTCTTTAATCCCTCTCCTGACTTCAGGGAGCGGGCTGTTCAAGCCTGGTTAGGAAAGGGAAGGCTTTGCCCGATCACGCAGTGTAGTCCCAAAGGTGCTCCGGTCCTAGGGAGGCAGGAATGTGATGACAGTACACTTTAGAGGTGATTCTGTTCAAGGGCGTGTCACTCTGTCACTGACAATATTTTAATACTGATCGAGGTGTCTCTGTGGCCGCTACTTTCTCTCTGTCCTGTCACTGTAGTGTGTGCTGTATATACAAACACACAAAGGCACAAGAAGCACCTTGTCGAAATGAGTGAGAAATTTCAAGAATTTTTTTTTTGTTAGAATAAACTGGAAAAATTCTGACATTAAAATGCATCAGTCTTACAAAACAATCACAATAGAAAGATTCATGCAAACCAGTATTTAAACTGTGCTTATATATGTTTTCACTCAGTTTCTGTATATGTGTACGTGAAGTCATTCGTGACTCTGGCAAAGTGTGTGTGTGTGAGTGTGTGTGTTTATGTGTGGTAAGTTATAAGTTTGTGTGTAAGCAGGCATAGAGGGGGGCATAAAATATGCAGGATAATTACCAGGAAGAGGTTGGGACGCAGATGAAAAGCCTCGTATTGATTCTTGAAAGGACCTGACAGCTCGCCTGAATGTTTTATTTCCTCCGCATTGTTTGTTTTGCATATAAAGGATTCCATTTTCTTGTGAATTTTGATTGCAGTAAAAGCGGCAGACCCTCTGCTTGCTGTGGGGAGGACAAGAGCCGTGTTAACTGTTTAGAGACAGAAAATGGATGTGGGATGCAAGTGACCTCAAAGACGCCTGTTTCCCTGTCAAGCTGCCAAACGACCAGACTGCCGTGTCACACTTATGATGTATGAAAATGACCCCAGACAAAGAAAAAAACTGTTGTAAAGACATGCCAACAGGAGAACCTGATTTTCACATATTAACTGCAAAGAATCAATTTTCTGCTTTTTTACATATTACGATGTAGACGCGGGCACACTTTTATGCACATGTTTAGTCAATGAAAAGTCAAGCATGAAAACGAGGATCCGGATCTGGTGAGCCCACCGTGAGTGCTGGAATGCATCAGCGTGTAGCGTCCCGTCCCAATGTAAACAGCCAGCGCACGTGTGTGCATGCCTCCCTCCACTAAAGCTGCTTTCCATTTCCCTCTGGTGCCCATTTCTCCTCATTCAGACCTTTGTTCCACCAGCTACCACAGATGAAATCCCACCGCAGGATTTCATACACAAACACAGCATCCGGATCGCCGCCCGCCTTCAACCCGCCCCTCTCACAGTCCAGCTGTCCTGACCATTACGCTGTAAAGAATGCCGCCGTGGCTTTAGGCAGATTTTACACTCATACAAGAAAGTGCATCAGATTCATGCTGTATGCTGTCACGCTTCAGGATCTCATTTTCAAATTTTCCAAACAACAAAAGTCTTCATAATCCACAGACTTCTTTTTTTTTTTTTGCAAGCATTCTTTTGTTTTAATCTCACAGTTTCAGAATCCAGTTGTTTAATGTTGCTTGCTTACAAGAGCTGCTAGGCTGGCTAGAAACTAAAAGGATAAAAGTAGCTGTTGCCGGCTCTGTTGTCAGCCAGTTGGACATTATTTGATTAGAGTAAATCACATAAGAGCTCAGGCATAACAAAAAGGCAATAAAATCGGTTTTATTCATATCTGTAATCTAATAATTTCCAGATTGAATTTAAAGGCCTTTGTACAAGAATAAATATGCAATACGGTATTGATCTCTGAAGGAAATTCTCCTTTTGCTGGTGCACTAGGGGCAAAGGTCAGGGTCAGTCACAACACTTTGGCTCTGGAGTCTACGGGGATTGAACAGCATTTTCAGGGGTTCAGATGCTCAGTGCTTTTGTGCGCTTTTTCTTCATTAAGTAAGTGTCTTCATAGACACAATTCCATGCTGCTGCCCCATCATCTATCATCTATCAGTGATTGTATATGCAATACTTGTTCTTCTCACAGGGATAGATGTCGAGCCCACACTGGAGCTTTTACAAAACAAAACTTGTGCTGGTTGCTATGCAGCACAAGAAAAATGAAGGGATTTCACATCAACTTCTCGTGCACAGTTAAAAAAAACATATTCTAAAGAAAGTACAGCACAGAGGATACGCCAGCCAGACATCTGCTGTCAAAAAATGAGCATCATAAGGAGTCAAACATCCTAAAATTGTGCATTTTGTTCCGAGCGTTCAGCTCTATGTTCAATGGGGAAAATGTGAATTTTATATTAATATTATTATTTTTTTCACCAAATATGTTTAAAAAAGTAATAAATTAAGGAAGATTTGTTACACTTTCAACTCCTCAAAGAACAAAATACAGCTAAAAGTGAGCTGAGGGCCAACACAGTACCTCCCTTCAAAATGCACAGATTTATTTCAGATTAATGAAACACAAGAACAAACTGTATGACACATCCTGACGTAGCCTGATCCCTGCCTGAAGGATACATGTATTATGTTGATACTCATTTTTGCCTGGGCTTTTTTCTTTTTTCCTTTTTCTGTTTCTACTTCACACCTCCTGATTTGGCTCCAACCCCTCATACAGTTAAATTCCTAACACACGCTCAACCAACAATTCCACCATCTAAAATGTCAGTCCTCATCCCACTGTCACCCCCATTTCAAACCATCACCCCCATCAATGCCATTTTGCTCCTGGGCTGAAAAGCAATTGAAACAATTTTCTTGCAGAAAATTATTGTCCTTAATTGCAATGAAGGGCACGTCTTCCCGTCATTCCTTGGGAGTGTTTTTCTCTCTCTGGGTGGAAATGTAGGCATTGCCACTGAGCGTGTGCTCTCTGAAAGAGGTCATAATTACATCCTTCAGTATGCTCGCCGTTGGCAAGGATTTTACGCTTCATAATTATTAAATGGCAGATTCACTCTGCGCGCGTGTGTGTGTGTGTGTGTCAGAGAGAGAGACAGAGAGTGTGTGAGTCTACTCCTGCAAACGTGTGCATGTGTTAAAATTCAGGGTGAAAAGACTTTGAATTCTCTCTCCAATGAAAGATTGAGGAGAGACTATTTGTGTATTCCGTGCACACACTTGCCAAAAGTTCTCCCTGATTAGTTGTTTCTATCTCACTAATGTTTTGCCAATCACACTCAGCACTATTGGCTGTCACCGAAGTAAACAATGCATGAATAGCATCAAACTCATTTATCTGTTTCAAGAAGCACAGCAAATTGATTTCAAGTAGGCTATATAACATATTACCAAAGAACAGAATAGAATCCCACATATATAAATTATTTTGTAATTGTTATTGAGACATTAGTAATTGATATTGGAGATGGTAGGCAAAGTGCCATCCTAACAAGATAAGCTCCAGTCTGCCCAACTTTCCTCTTTCAGCATCATTTCCATATCATAATTATACTGTCTCATTCACAGCTGAGATAACATCCCACACTCTGCAATCCTAATCTCCCTCCCATCTCTCACTTTTCTTTCTTTTGGCTCCCTTGCTGTCTTGTCGCTATCACAAACTTTACACCAGACACTAAGAAAAAAAATATCACAAAAAGGCAGATTTGCATGTTCTTTTTTTCACCAAAAGAAAAGCTAGCAAAGGCCAAAAATAGGTAAGTCTTTAATTTCCGCCATAGAAATAAAAATAGTGCCAAACTTCTTTTTCAACAAATAAAGTGTTGGGGAAAAAAGATAGCTGGAGTCTCAGTTTGATGCTTTATTTTATCAAATATTTTTACAAATTTGCAGTCTTTCTGTAAAAAAGACAAAAAAATCAGATCACGGATCGCATCAACACAAGTTGCTCGGATGGATATTTTTCTTACCACAGATGAGTAATTTAGACTTCTATAACGCGTCAGATTCAATCTCTGTGCCCCCCCACCCCCCTTGCCTGCACCTCTCCTTTGATGAAGTGATGCTGGGGATGATTGGCCCCTCATCACAGATCAAGCCCAGGTCCCCTCCTCACTTCTATTCTCCAGGAATTCATTATGCAAAGAGAGCAGTGGTGAGCGATGGAATATTTTACTTTATTATAACCAACAGGAGAGTAAACAATTAGACTGCACCATTTATACTCCCACTCCTCATAATTGTTTTATTTCGCATGCACAGTACGCACTCAACATAAACACATATGCATGAAGACAATTTGGATACACGCGACTAATTACCATCTAGTTACTGTATAGTGTCCACTGACGGTGCTTGCATGTTCCCCAGTGAGAGATATTAGAAGTAATTAGAGGGAAACGCTATGCCGTTGCTGGGAATGGGTTTATAAAACGACATTTGCAACCAAAAGTCTGCAAGTTTATTGGGGGATTTAGCATTATTACTGAAATTAGTGCAACATAGTAGTTGTTCAACATATTACCGTACACAGAAGCATTGAAAATTACAGTTCTGGTTGTTGTGTTCTTACATGGTTATGCATCGTATACAGTGAGATGTCCACTCTTAAGTACTCAGAAGATAACTTTCTGAGACTTCCATCCCAGTTTTCAGAAATTAGTAGTAAAGTAACATTTACTTGAGGTTATTTGTGTTCTTTGTGACATCATGCTTTTTAAAAGATACGTTGAATTTTCACTCGGTCCTTTACTCACAAACAGTCTGAGCTTCTACGTGTCTGTACACTTGTACTGCTGATTCATTACTAGTTAATTAATTGTTCATATGAACGTAAAAAGTATCTTTAAAAAAGGGAAAAAGTATCTCGAAGGTCTGTATATGAGTGAAAAATAAGCAGCACACAAGCAAAATTCTAAGTGTTTATTATTAAACTGATCATCTTATTCTCTTTCGTTTTGGCTTAATTGCTTTTTTTTTTATATACATTTTGCTAATTATATTGAGCTTACCTGGAATATATTTGTTTGTCAAATAAAATGAATTTTAAAAAAAGTCTTTCGTGCATCAATGATGCCACATTTTGTACATGTCAAATATAGTACAAGACAAATGGGACAATTATTTTAGGTGCAAACTGTTAACAGTCTAGTAAATTGCATCCTATGCATGTTGAACTTCTGAAGGTTGCATTGTGTGTTGCCTGCTTGATAAAAATGGCAGCAGTATAAAGTCCTTGAGAAGCACTTACCTACTTGCAGAAAGGGAGCTGTTTTAATGTGGGAGAGTCAATTGAAAATAATAAAAAAAAGGGTGACTCATATGTCTCTGGGGAAAACCAAACATCTCCTGCAACAAATCAAAACTTTTCCCTCTCTACTGCGGTGAGCGTGCCGAAAACGCCCTGTTTAGTCTTGTTCTGTTTCTTCACAAACACACATTTTTAGGTGAAAAGGAGAAATCAAGAGTTTTCAGTTGTCTCGCTGGAAACAGACACCCGAGTTGGAAAGTGGGAGAGAAGTTGAGCTGTTAGATCTCAGTGGCATACGTTCCCCTGGGGAAAGCCACAGCTCAGGGTATACATCCTGTGCTGCTGTGGAGCTCGCTCAAAATACTGTTGTCACATAGCGATCACAGGCATCCGCTGATGGTACACAAATAGTCCTCTTACGACGCTCTTAAAAGCCCATTAGACATCACCACGCGCCGTGCCGAAGACGCCAGTCTTAACTGCTCCTGATGCCAAAGGAAAGGCATGAAGACAGACCTGATGCAGAACAATTCCATCTGAATGTGTTTGTTGACTTTTCAGCTCATTTTATGCGGTAAACATCTAAGAGAGTTGCAGCAAACCTCAGATCAGGATGTGACATTTTTCCATATTCATCTTGTGACACAGATATTTAGCTTGTGACAGCTGACTTCTCAAGAGCGTTTTACTTTTGGCTTCCTATTACCATTTCAGAGTGTAACACTGCAGGACCGAGTATTATCCCGTAATTGTAGAGGTCACGCATGACCACTAACTTAACGAGGAAGCTGGTTCTGCATCAGAGGAAAGAGCCATTAACACGTACTTGTTGAGCTCTTTTTACAGTGTGTGAAAGCTAAATAGTGCCATCTGGTGACTTTAAGGAATGTGATGACAAACTATAAAAAAAATTAATTTATGTGATCATTTAAGGTAATGATGAAAACATTTCTGAGAGACTCCGTAACGTGTTTTTGGACAAATCTAACATTTCAGCTCAAATCAGTGCTGTCTATAATTAAAAAGCACTTCAAATAGTTTTACTCCCAAAAACAGTTTATTAAAAAGTTAACTTGAAGGAGAAAAAAATAGCAAATAATAAGCGGAGGTGAAAATGTGAAAAGAGCGAAGCAAAAGCGATCGAGGTGTGGAAGTCTGGGTGGAGAGGGCACGAAAGGCATGCGTGTGTGCCGTGCTCGGAGAGCGGTAGGTGAGGATAAATGGAGAGCAGAGCTCCCGTTTGAGTGTCAGAATGCGTCGGCAGCCTCGGGAGCTCAGCGATCACTCCTCCAAACGGTTGCTGTGGGGATTGTGGCTCCTGGAAGTGGAAAAACTAACAGGTTCTAAAGAGGTGTGAGCCCAGAGGGAGGGGAAGCAGTGCTTACAGCAATGGATCTGCTCAGCCAGTGCCTCTAATTGCACTTCATTATCTCATATTGATTTAATTAGCAGCTGCATTGCCTTCTGTGCACAGGGTTATGGTATGCCTTCAAACAAAAGGGGGCCAAAAGATGCATGTACTCTGCTGTATGGGAGCCTCCTCAATAAAGCCCGTCATATGACAATACTTAGCTGAGTCACCATAATTACCCTCGTGCGATCCCGCTCGTACCGACACGGATAAATATGTGTTTCGACCACAGGCCACAGAGCCGGTCTTGAAGAACAGCAGGTCACAGAGTTGAAACGCACGCTGGGCAAACCTGGACTCAAGCTTCCTGTTTGCTCTTTCTTTAGAACTGCTCTGACGTACGCGATATTTAAATAGGAAATATGTGAAAGGACGCTTTCTGTTTTTCATGCAGTAGCTGCAGGATCAACGTCATAAAGCCTTTAAATATGTAATTATGTGGTATGTGCTAATACACGCTAAGTGCAGAGCTGTCAAACGAAGCTGCCCGGGCACAAATATACATCAACTAAAATACTCTCTAACGTCAGAAGGTAAATATATTACAATAATGGGCGCTATAGTGACTTCAGTGTTTAGTCCACAGTTTAAAAACAGAGACACAAAGAGCGCTATTAAGGCAGCCAATCGGCTACACAGCATGCTAAAAGGATGACCCTCGAGTTGAGTTTTGCAGGTGGAACAGTTTTACTATTGATCTATATAGAAAGACAAGAGTTCTGCATAAGTGAAGGGAAAGAAACGTGGAGGGCAGCTAAGCAGGCGCTGCTGAAGAAACAGATAATTCTTTTTGAGTTGAGCACTTCTAATAGTGGAAGAGGAAGTTCACAGTGAATAGGGACAAAAAGCCTACAGAGACAGTTAGGATGTTTGTCTTTAACGATCCAAGGTGGCTCTGGATACAATCATCCTTGTAATAAAATTTACTATATTCTTTCCCAGCCCACTCCCTCCCATTACGACAATCTGTACCGTATGACAGGCAACAACTGCAGAGAGCTATTTTAATCAAAAGAAGATGTCCTAGAGGAGAAGTTAAAATATGTTTTATATATCTAAAACTTGGAAGACTCTGTTATTAATTTTTATACCTGTTAAATATCTTAAAGATGTATTTGACTTATCAAACAGAGCAGCCAACAGAGGCCAGATCTTACAAAGGAACCCAAATTTATTTCATATCCACAGACTTCCCTGATTGTCACAGCCTTTTTGAACACCCTCCTCCCTGCCTCTTTGACACCGACCCTTTGAAGACTGGAATACGCTGGCAGAATGAATGAAAAGTTCAAATCAGTCATAGGGTTTAAAAGGGGTTAGCTTGACTTCACCTCATTGCTTTTCATCCAACTGATATGCAGTCTTTTGACAGCTCTGTCCTCTATTGGCTCACACACACACACACAAAAAAGAAAATGCTGTGGTACCTCCTGTATGCTTCGCCCCTCTAACCTCTCTAACTTGCCCCATTGTTGGATGCTTCACAAAGAACCTGTAGTATCCTCACACGGTTCCTTTCTTATTCCCATCTACCTGATTCACCTAATTTCAAAAATCGTGCGGCGTGAATCACCACATGCAAGAGGAAAGTGGAGTGCACATTAAAGTAAACACAAAGAGTCTGCGGTTCTCAGAGAGAGGAGGAAAGTGAGGGAATGGAGACAGCAAATAAAAAACAGCACTGGTTAGTGGAGAGCGCAGTATGGAATGGAAAGCCCCAGCAGCAATCTGCTAGCACTTAGAGCGAAAGCAGCCTGGGGTCAATATCTAAAGCCAAAGACTTGGACGCACAGACAATTTCAGCCACTTGAAATTGTTAAACAAATAACAGATTGGCGAAGGTATAATTCCCTCCTTTTCTTTGCATTCCTTCTCTCTGATTCTATACATTTTCTCCACTTTTCTCCACTTGGCATAACTTCTCCTGGAGTATGTTCCTGTCTTCTTTCTCTCTCTTCTGTCTTGGCACACCGAGGCAGCGATAGATGGATGGACTTGGCAGGCGCGCATAGCCAGCCTGGTGATGCGAGAAAATCTTTTGCCAATACAGAGATGGTACAGATGGATGTGACATGTTGCTGTTTTCTGTTTTTGTTTAATATTTCTATATTCTTTCCACGTCTGTCTTCTCACATGTGTTTAAACCCGTACTCGGATGGTTCTCACAGGGGTCTTTGCTCATAGGCTTAAAATTGGCCATTAGTGTATATGTTCAAAGGGACAAATCATCAGCGGCTAATTAACCATTATTAACTGTTCTGCTGTGAAAGAAGACAAATTATCATAAATTACAGCCTAATTAAAATGTGATTGCTGGCTCAATAGTTATAAATCATTAATTTTTAACACCCTTATCACATGCGGACGGACCAATTCAACAAAAGGTCTATTAGACAAAAATGAATTCACTGGTTTCTTTCAACACGCACACCCCACTTTCTACTCCTCTCTCCCACTGCAGTCATTAGCCATAATTACTCTATGTACCGCACTGGCTCTATCCATAGATATTAAAGAACAATTAAACCACAGCCTAATTGCATTAAATGGAGTCTTGTGTAGAGGCTGCCCAATCTTAAATTCTATGCAATTAGTGCGCAAGAGATGTAAGAGTATACTGAACTAACCAACTAGGCAGGTACGTAAAGAAAGAAGGAAAATG
This sequence comes from Maylandia zebra, assembly GCF_041146795.1. NCBI lineage: Eukaryota > Metazoa > Chordata > Actinopteri > Cichliformes > Cichlidae > Maylandia > Maylandia zebra. The sequence goes on from NC_135178.1 coordinate 15,340,912, forward strand.
CGTGGTGGAAGGAAACTTCATTACCAGTGAATGATAAGTTCATTTTTAAAGACTTCCATATTAAAAAATACTTCAGCAGATGTACAAAGGACTCAGCAGAAAAATGAATGACGTTAACGATGAGATTTTGAAAAAAGGCAAATAAAATAAAACCTCAATTTCCCATACTATTTTATTTTTTTAGGTTTCCGTTTTTTTGTATCGCTGTATTTAAAACCAATGATTTCACCATCTCATCATTATATTTTTACAGTGCTGCACTCACATTTACTGCAGGAAATGAACCATGCAGTCCTGCACAGTTTCCAATGTTTACCGTTCACTCTCCTGCCACATCACTTACTGCTAACACAAAAAGAGCATTTCCTACGGCTATGGAGTCGCACTACCAGCATTCAACTGGTGGCGTTTTCTTTTTTTTTTTTTTTTTTGGATTGAGAAGCTGCTCCAGGAAAAACAGTATCAACATAGTTAACGCTAAATTATGCAAGTTTAGGTGTACTTTAAGCAAACAGGTCAGCTTCTCTTCAGCTAGATAGTGCATTAAAAGTAAATGCACTAGTAGAAAATGCAATTTCCAATTATTTAATTGTCTGTTTTTTGCAAGGATTCAAACTGCAAAAGATTGGGATACGTGTTTTGTGTGAATTCAGCTCTACAGCAATAAGAAAAACTGTAGTAAGGGGAGTAAAACGTGAAATCAAATTCAGTTGAAGTATAAAGTTTTACAAAAGAAAACACTGTCAAATAAACTGCAAGACTTACTCATGTAAATATACTTTCAACCCTATCCACCATTGCTAATTACCCACCACATATTTGTCTTTCCTTCAAGTTAAAAGTATTAGATAGTATGTCCATATTGCCAGTCACCTTTAGGTGCAAAAACAATGTTCCTCCTGTTCAGTTCAACATCTTCTCCACATAAGTGTTGTGTATTTGCCATCCCAGGGCTCCTGTTTGTAGTTCTTCCCCCCATTTTCCTTTGCCTTCGATCTCTCCTTCTCTCTCTAACAAGCTAGCTCTGGACCCAGTGAGGTGAGCAGAGGTGAAGTTGTGGGTGCGGGGTAGGTTGTGTGTGTGTATGGGGGGAGGTATTGTTTAGAGTCGCTTCCCACTGACATCCAGGTAAATGGGTAAATGTGTACTCTCATCCATATTCCAGTAACCCAGGCAGAGGCATTTGGCCAGAGCATGGCTGGGGCCAGGACATGAAATATTAAAAGGATAAAGTGAAAGGTGGAGTACCCAGAGGGCCTTTGGACAGTTAAACAGCTCTTTGTGTGGAGGTGTCTTCACTGCCTGTATCCCCACCTGGCATCCACCTCTGTGAGAGGCTGGGATTTCAGCATTGTGTACTTCAGCCAAGGTCAGCGCACAGTACACCAAGTTAGTATCAAACTGTGCTCTGTGATCAGCTCTTACCATCCTAGAGCAGTGTCAATGATGGACCATGTTTACAGCTCACAAACAAATCAATAACTCTGTGGATTGCATGACTGGACCTGGGAAAGATGTGGAGAAAAAAATGAAAGATGGTGCTCTTTCCATTTTTTTTAGCCTCACTTGGCAGGATGAAGCTCAGCCTGCTGTTTGACTGGTAGTGTGCCAAGTAGGGACTCAGATATATCAGATTTCAATTAACCACAGTTCATGAGGGCCGTCCACAGAGGTGACATGGTCCTCACACTCTCCATCCCCTGCTTAGTTGCAGCCCCAGGGAGTAGGTAATGAGATGGCTCTCTATCTGGCTCTCCATCTCCTCTCTCTTTCAGGAGGAAGCCTGGCACTCAGGGCCAAGGAGGCCTGTTGACACCTAGGGCAGGTGCTTGGCCCATTTGGCTGTGGCCTGCAGCCTCCAAGCACATTTGGCTTGCAGTGGCCACACAGTTTGCCCCTCTGGACTGCTCTAGGCGCCTAGATAATGAATAGTCTGAATGCAGGTGTGTCCAGGTGCAAGCGTGTGTGAAATTGTGTGTGTGTGCAAGTGCACGCGTGAGTGTGCGTGAACACAGACAGATAATGCATGTAGAAATATTAATATTTTATGTAGAGGCAAAACTACTTTCACATGCTTTCTTTAACTATGATGGTTATGATTCATTTGTTTAACTCTCATAACAGAATTTCACGTGGACTGTTTGACAATAATAAAATATTCCTGCGGTCACATCTGTCACCGGGAAAGACAAGAGGCCTCCAAACCCGTAGTTCACTGCTCAATCACTTGAGCTTAATTTGTATGCTGATTCAATCACAGAAAAGGAAAACAAAGCAAGGTGCGGGAAAAAATGACAGCCAATCGATCAGAAAGCAAAGGAAGGAAGGACTGGCAATTCTTCAAGCACACCCCAGCAAATTCACACAGTTACTCAGTGTTACCTGCTGCTGCTGGTGAAATTATGGTAGATGGTGGTCGTGATGAGACGCCCAGCGTGTTGTGAGGGAAAACCAATCTGGGAATTTCCAAGCTGAGACTTCTGCGATAACGATGCCTAGGTAAATGATACAGAAGCTTCTAAAGGTGCTGTTTTTGCATATGTTTGGATTATTAAGATATTTAATGATCAAAGCATTGACGCCTTTGATTATTTTACTCTATTTGTTGTGGATTTCGGCTTTCAAAAGAAGGAGAAAAAGACTTGCCCCAGTGTGTCTATGCTATGCCAGCAACATTCATAAACAGAGCAGGGCAGAGAGTTGGGAGGATGCAACAGTGCATCCGTCACCAAGAGGAATGGTCGTGTCATCACCAACTGTGGTGTGGAATCACACGCAGTCGCTCTAAGATACACTTCTTTATGGAGGCACTTTTTACATTCTGCTGAGTAGCCCTGGAAAAATAAAAGCTAAATCTTAGCTGTCACCATCACGCTCTGCTGCACTATAACACTGTCCGGCGTCTGGGCACTCCGCATGAGGCAAACAGAAACACAGAAATTCCACATATTCGCTGATAACAGCATGCATCATGAAAAAACATGGGAAGGCTGTTTGTGCCGTTAAAGGTCTGTGCTTTTGCATGCGTGCGTGTGTGTGTGTGTGTGTGTGTGTGTGATTGTATGTCTGGTGGAGAATAATAGGGATGAGAAGGTCTCGGCGTGGCTGCACAACAGCCGTTTCAGAGAATCAAATGGCTGAGCAGTCAGTAATGAGGCAGACAACAGAGACTCAGCCAGACCCAAAAGATTTGAAGGGCAGACGGGCAGGAGGTGCGGTGGATCTGTGTGTGTGTGTGTGTGTGTGTGTGTATAAAGGGGGGAAGAAAAATGTGGAATTAGTCAGACAGTAATAGCAGAGAGAGATGAGTATATGCATACTTGCACTTGGGGGGGGGGGGGTATGACCTGAAATATAAAATTGTGCAAAACAAAAGGAGAACTAAGAGCAAATAGAAATGATGGTGATAATTGAATTGGTAGGTTGATTTGCAGTAGCATCGGGAGAGGAGAGGAGAGAGGAGGATTTGTGAGTCATTAACATGCTGTTGATCCTCAAAGTGCCACAACTCGCCCACCATCTTTCCACCTTCATACACACACTGTCACACTTGCAAAGCCACCGAAGTTTTCACTGACTAAATAATGTTTAATATAGTCTGCAGCGTTGTTGTTTTTTTAATTAGTCTTAGTAATGAAATTGTTGCTACTTGGTTGATCCTGCTGCTACTAGACAAAAAAGCACAGCCCTTTTAATGAAAAAATACCAATTAAATGTATGAAAATAATGAAATTATATTATATCAATTATATATAAAGCAGTGAGAATAACAACTATACATTGGTACATGTATTGCATTATTATACAAATTTTAATGCCAAAGGTCTGTGCTGGCTAACAACTAGCCATGAACTGGACGCAAACTCCATCTTCTGAATTAGTCCAGAACACAGGACTATGTGTTGGCCAGTAGGGGCGGGTTTTTATAATCGATTCATCGATTAAAATCGATTCTGGCTTGGATAACGTAAAATCGATTCATTAAAATCCTGAATCGATTTTTTAATATAAATTTATTTTGTCCGAAATGCCAGAATCTCTGGTGACATCTCACAAAATTTCAAGAACCACCAAACAGTAAATGAGAGCAGGTACAGGGATTCTGCACATAGACTTAAACACACAGCGCGACCCGCGGATCAGAATCAGTTAGATGTCGCCTTTCTCACAGTCGGGGTTGAAAGCCGACAGCTCGCTGATCCGGGTCCGCGCTTTGTGTTCACGCCCTTTATGCGCTGATTCTAAAGCTGTTAGTTTGATCTCTCTCCAAACAATATTGACCGAATCAGCAGCAAAAGAAGATCCAAACGCTTCACATAAACATCGTCATGAATTCACTCTTTTACTGTTTTGCTTCCATTGCGATGCGCAGCTCTCTCTCTCTCCCTCTCTCTCTCCCCCCCCCCCCCCCCCCCCCCCCTCTCTCTCTCTCGAACAGTTTCGCTTTCTTCATTATTCGCTTGCTTGTTACGCACAAGTCTACTGTTGTTTACAGGCTGTCGGCCGCTGTTTTTTTCCCTTTTATATTCTTCCGAAAAGAAAACCTCATTTCTGCTGTTCAATACTGAACAAATTTAAACTTTTTAATATTATTCAAAATGCAAAATGCTTAGCCGTGTGTCTAATAAAACCGCTGTAACGTCAGAGGCAATGTTCATTAATTAATGGTTTTCTTTCGTTTTTGATGTACTGCAGAATATTTTTATAAAATCCCAGGCCAGGAAAATCACCTTCATGTTTTTCTGTGTTTTATCTTCAGCTACTTTGACACAAAGGCATCTGCTGTGATGCTCACACCTTGGATAAAGTCTTGCGAGTGTCAGCTTCCTTTTTATAGATACAAAAATATGTAAATGTTCTGATCTGAATTATACTTCTGACTGTCAAAATTTCCCAGATTTAAATCGAATCGAATCGAATTAAATCGAATCGTGGATCGAATCGATTTGGGACCTTGTGAATCAGAATTGAATCGATTCTAGAAATCAGTGACGATACCCAGCCCTATTGGCCAGATGTGTTATTGTCCAAGACACATCTGGCCAATACGCGGACTGAATATTTTCATTTTGTTTGTATTTTGTAGCGATTACTTTTTTCAAGTAACGAGTAAAGTAAGGGATTACTATTGCAAAAATGGTAATTAGATTACCGTTACTTACCCGTAGGAACGCTGCGTTACTGCGTTACTAAAACCGTGATTTTTTTGCGAGAATGTCTCATGACAGTGACGTAAGCGAGTGCGACGTTCGTGACAACAGCTGTGTGCAGATCAACAATGGATAATATATCGAGCGGGGAGAGAGAATGACCGTGCAGCGTTTAAAGCGTGGAAGTACTGACCGTACTTTGAGTTTGATTCCATAAAAAGTGACAAAAACATTAGTGTCCGTTGTGCGTGGGAAGAAAACGTCTTTTTACAGCGAAAAAGAAGAAAACCCTAAACTTCCAAGCAAGCACCGAGTGCGCTACGACGTAATGGGAAACCCACAGAGAAACTCGCGGATTCTTCAACTGACCGCTGCGGCACACCTGCACCAGGGTAAACCTCCGCCTACCCTACTCCTGCTTTACAGGTGAAAATAGAGCAAAAGGACCGCTAGTCTTTGACTTTATTTATTTTCTGCTGTGTTTCACTTGCATCTATTTGAAAGACTGAGTGTAAACACAAAAAATATTTTATGTTATGTGCTGGAATGTGCAGAAAATAGGTTTAAATGTTAAACAAATTTCTTCCAGTCAGAGAATGTTGCATATAATTAAATTCTTTGCTTCATGCATAAAGTTAAAAGATTAAAACTAATAAAACAAGTTTTAAAAAGAGACTTTTCGATTTTGTATGATGGATTATGCAGAAAAAGTAGAATTAGGCTGAAAGATCTATCGCTTTGTTACCTATTCAGGTTGTAAATCATGTTTTTAAAAAGTAACTAAGTAACTAAGTAATTAATTACTTTTGAAAATAAGTAAACAGTAAAGTAATGGGATTACTTTTTGGGGTAAGTAATCAGTAATTAGTTACTGGTTACTTTTTTCAAGTAACTTGACCAACACTGCAGCAGAATATTGTCCTCTGTCAGTGTGCCTTCTTCCCATTGTTGCATTCTGCTGCCAGCTGTTCCCCAGGTAAGCACACACCTGCCCACCCAGACGAAGTTAAAAAAAAATGTGATTCTTCAGACAAGGACACTTACATTGCTTCATGGTCCAGTTCTGATACTCATTTGTTGAGACTTTCAGCAGTGGACAAGGGTCAGCATGGGCACCCTGACTGGTCTGTGGCTATGCAGCCCCATACGCAACGAACTGCAACGCATTGTATCCTGACACCTTTCTATCAGAACCAGCATTAACTTTCTCAGCAATATGAACAGAAAGTCTTCTCTGGTGGCTGTCCTGTGTGGTATAACAGCCTTGCATCACCGAGCCCTGGCTGTCCAGGACCCTGTCACTGGTTCACCACTGTTCCTTCCCTGGACCACTTTTGATAGATATTGACCAGTGCAGACCGGGAACACCTCACAAGATCTGGAGATTTGGAGATGCTGTGGCCCAGTCATCTAACATCATGAAACTCACTCAAATCCTTGCCCATTTTTCCTGCTTCTAACACATCAACTTTGCGGACAAAATATAGCTTCCTAATATAGCCACCCACTGACAGGTGCCATGATGAAGAGATAATTAGTGTTATTTACTTCACCTGTCAGTGGTCATAATGTTCTGTCTGATGGGTGTACAGTGCCAATTCACAACAACAGCCACCTCAAGGTGCTTTGTATTATATGTTAAAGACCTTACAGCAGGGGTGCTCAATACGTCGATCGCGATCGACCAGTCGATCGCAAAGGTAGTATTGGTAGATCGCATGGCATTAAAAAAATAGATGCCAGCCTATCATCCATCCCGTCACTTGATTGATACAGGGAAGCCAGTCAGATGACATCAGATTTTTTCTGACGCTTAGGTCGCTGTGCATGCGCAAACAGCGGCGCGAAGTGTAGTAAAACTGACAAGCTAGTCAGCGAGTTAACTCCAATTTTTAGCTCTCGGTTTTTTCTCTTAAACCTGGCCGTCAGCAGCTACTGTCCGGACTATGCATCCCTGGCTGATTCAATTCAGTGCAAGTCATCAGAGTAAACTCAGGTAATGACAAAAAATTTACATAGTTAATTGTGTTGTGAAATATTGGATATTGCGGTTATGCATGTATACATTGTAGATATAAAGAATCCTCAATATATTTATAAATAAGTATATGTTTTGGATTTTTGTAGTGGGTAGATCATTTTGACTTGGTCATTTTATAAGTAGCTCACATGCGGAAAAAGTGTGAGCACCCCTGCCTTACAGTATTAGAAATAACAATCACATGACCCCCTATGAACAAGCACTTGGTGACACTGGAAAAACATGAAGAAACTTCATGCAACTGGTTGGGGTTTTCACAGTGAGCTAATGGAAAATAAAATATCTAGTATCTCTAGTCATTCCACATAGTGTCCAGTGTCCAAGCCACAGATGTGCACATTAGGTTGATTGGTTATTTTAAAGTTCCCATGGACACGAATAAAGTGAATAAAGTGCTGCATCAAGGTATGAGTGAAATTTGTCTCTATGCTTCTGCATTTTAAGTGGTCAGTAAGACTAGAAAACCGTTGTATGCATTAAGTATTTGGACAATAGCAGATATTTTGTAGTTTTGCCTCTGTACTCCATACAGTGGCTTTTAAGAATAAAGATGTAATTGAAGTGCAGTATTTCAGCTTTAAGGGGTTTTACAAAATATTTCAATTAACTTTTCAGGAGTTACAGACATTTTTCTACATAGTACTCCTCGTTCAGAGGCCCCAAATTAATTGGACAAACTAACATTTTTAAATACACGAACGGTTTTTAATATTTGAAAGAAATTCCAAAATGAAAGTGTAGAGTTTAGCCCTGTACACTTCAAAATTTATCTTACTACTTCATAAACACAAGTTACATTGTCCACTGGCAGCCATATATGCTCGTGACATAACACTGTCTCCACCATGTTTGACAGACAACATCATATGATTCTGAATCATGAATTGTTTCTCTTCCCTCTAGTTTTTCTTCCCATCATTCTGGTCCAAGTTAATTTTGGTTTCATCTACCTAAAGATTTTTATCAGCACTATGTAAGCTCTTTCAGGTGTTTTCTAGCACTGTCTAGCCTGACCCTTTTGTTTAAGTGTAATAAGTGCACTTTCTTGTAAAGCCTCTGCATTTCTATTTCCATGAAGGCGTTTCTTAACTGTAGACCTTGAAAGGGATACACCGTAATCATCAAGAGGGTTATTGTCTTGGTTAGATGTTTTGAAGTTGTTTTTAGTTTTGAAGTTGTTTTTAGTATTTTAGTTGTGTGGTCTTTGGGCTCTTTGGTATTGCTAAAACCATTATTTTTAAGCTTGTACTAGATGATTTGAACACTGGTTTTTGGTTTTCGCTCTCACACTATTTCGATTTTTTTAGCCTAATGAGGCCCTCCTTAACTTGCACTGAAATCTCTTTGAATCTCATATTTAAAATTACCATGAGAACCTATAAAATACAAATTCAACACTTTGATTCAACTTTAGATATTATGTCTGCTTCTTTTGTAGTGAAATAACTAGGGAACAGGTCTCACCTGGCCCTGAAACTGCTTGTCAGTCAATTGTCCAATTAAGTTTGAACCTCTGAAAACAAGGGACTGTGTATAAAATGGCTGTAATTCCTTAATAGTTAATGTCAATGTTTTGTAAAAACTCCTTGAATTGAAGCTAAGTCTGTCATGTATTGATTGTTTAAAATACACTGTAGTACTATATAGCTTTCAACATAATATATTGCACAACTGTCCAAATACTTATGGGCTGGAGTCCATTTGATTCCCAACCTTGAACTTGAGTAGTAATACTCCAAAATGCTTACTTACCCTTAGAGAGTTTAACATAGAAATTGCTTGACTACACTGTAATATTTAAATACTTTGTAGTTAAGATAAAGTTCTTAGTTGCAGTCTGATACAAAAAAGTTTGCATGTTGTTAGTGGACAAATCCCTCCAAACCACGAAAAATGTGTGCGAGCAGACGATGGAAGTACTGTGATATTTCCTGTTTTCCATCTCCCCGAGAGCCCGGCTCTCTGGTACTCCTGGAAGGTGGTGATGCAGTGTCGGATTGTCGCTTCCTCTGATCTGCAGTCACACAGCGGATTCCCAGGGAGCGTGTCACCGAGGGCGGGTGGGAGACGGGGCTCAAATGCTCTGTTCGTTACTCTAAACGCTGCCTAATTAATAATGTATCAGAGAGGACGCGCTGAGACACAGCAGGGCTCCTCGGCTTGTCATAAGCACTGCCGCATGCACGCACACACATACGCGTTCGAGAAGAGACTGATCAACCCCCCGCCCTCCTTCTACAGAAGCCTCCACCCAAATCTCTCCTCAGACACAGAAGCAGCAGGAGGAAATAGACACCAGCCTCTGAATACACGTGTCAGTCCATTGTTGATGAATCCCTCATCCTGCTGAAGCCCTGTACGTACATGCATGTACATACTTACTGCAAAAACTCGCAGAGACAACAGGAAAGGAGGAACTTTATTCTTTAGGGCTTTGTTTCTGACGTATGAATTTACATAAGTGAAATTTTATAGTAAAAAGAGCTGTTGTTGGGAGGAGTGGGAGCGGCGATGAGGTTAGGTTCTCATGACCTCTATGAGACTAGTTTAAACACACAAATAATAACAAGTAATGGCCTCTCTTGTCCAGTTGAGTCTCTTAGTGGTAGGCCTTAAAATCAACCACATGTCTATTTGTGCTTCGATTTTTAACATGTTATCATCCATAAGCCTCTAAGCAACAAGGATGAGAGGACTCACGCCTGTTTGTGCCATAATGGTTCTATACTTGCACTAAAACAAAGCAAAATATTGGTTGATACAGAGGCTTCAATTTCAATCATCACGAAATCAAGCAGCGTTGCACAACTATAATCTATTCATAGATTATCAACAATGTGATGGTTATTTATATATATGTTCTGAGACTGACATCCAAAGCTTCTCTTTGCCCTTTTTTCTTTCTCTCTTTTCCTCGCACTTGATTTATTTTGCTTCTTTGTTTGTGTTTGTCATATGGAGAGATGTAAATTTAGCCACCCCAAGGGAGAGCATCCTCACTAGTGGCATGAAAAAAAAAAAGACGACTGGAAGAAAAAAAAATCAGAATAACATAAACCACAAAAAAGTGAGGGGTGGAAGGATAAAGTAAAGGAGGGATTGTGGTTTGAGCAAGATGGGGGGGAGTTAAGAAGAGAGGGAGGTTTGAGATGCACAGGACTCTGTAAACAGTCGACGCGGGGGCTGGAAAATTAACGCTGCATAAATTGTGCAAAATATGTCCTATTTTCCTTTCTCTTTTTTCCTCTGCACCCTCTTTTAAAAGGGTTCAGGATGCAGGGCTGTCAGATGAACGCCAGACAGGCATTTTCCGACTTCGTTTGATCCCAGCTCCTTCTTTTAAAAACACTTCCCAATGACAGAGGGGAGGCAGAAAGCAGGTCGCAGTTGTATGTGTGTGTGTGAGGTGCTGGTGGTGAGCTGGAGGAACAGGAGAGACGAGCCGACAGGAGACACATGTAGACAGACTCTCACAGTTATCACACCCTCAATGACACTGCCTTTATAGTCCCTGCAACCAGCGCTTCTCACTGGGAGAGCGGCAGGGATTTTGTGTCTGATAACTGTGTCAGCACCTCAGCACAGCAGATCAGCACCTACTGATGCAGTGGGTGTTAGGACAGGGACTAATAGGACTCTTAAGGGCCAGTATAGGTGGACCAAAGCAGAAGAAATATATCAAGGAAGAAAAAAAAGACACTCCTGCTTAATTGGCTTGTTTCTGTTTTAAATATAAGTCCAGGTGTGTAGATTTAATTTGCTCAAAAGAGGTGTTAAAGGTGTAATAATCAACATGACAATAACAAATGAGAAGCAGAGATTTTATTTTACGTCTATCAAATCACTGCAACGTTCAGCTTTCCTCTTGGTTGGAATACAGTAGCCGTATTTATATACAGCCATTCTGTCCAAAACAATAATGCTAACTTCTCTCCTCCTGCTTCTGCTATTGACTTCACCCTTTGTGTCAAACTACATCTGCCTGTGCTTGCTTCACCAGCTAATGAATTCCAAACAGAGTGAAGAAAAGAGAGGGGGGGGGAGAGAAAAAGCAGGGCATCTCTCAATGGTCTCTCCCTTTCTCTCTCGATCACAACACCATTTCCATTTATAATTTCGATTGTTAATTTGCATGAGAAAAATTAGTTGGGTGACATGCGTGATGTTTCCCCCCCCCCCCCCCCTCCCCCCCCTTTTTTTCTTTCTTTTCTGCTTAATTTTCCCACTAATTATAAGCAGCAATGGCACATTATTTACATAAATAATTGTTGTTCCTTCTGTTCACTCATATTTTCCTCCTTTCTTTCTTTGTCAGAGTTGTTTTGGCATTTGTCGTCCGCGGGGGCATTTCTCCTCTGAGAACGTTTTCACATCTCTCCCGACTGAAATATCTTGGATCTTGAGTGTTTTCACCCGATGTTTGTTGTGGTGTTTTGCTGTCCTTTGTTCAATAAATAGATTTATCCTACATTTTTTTCCCATCCCCTCAAAACTTCTGAACTCTCATAAACAAATATGTCAGTTGAACTTTTCTACTATTTTTACTTTGAAGACAGACCACCTCTCCACTTTGTTGCCTGTACAGATAAGTTTGTGGTACAAAGGATCAAACACAGGACCTCACATGTGCGTATTTTTATTCATGGTATTGTTGCTGTGAGGATAGCAGATACGGCTTTCAGTTATCCGGTCGTTAAGTGATGACGTGACGAATCCTACTTCCGGGCCTAAAGTAGTCTGCGTTTAATATGGCTTTTGTGTTGTTAACATGTTTAATGTTTTGTATTTTCTTCTATTTAATCTCAAAAAGCTCCTAAAACAGTCAGTGATCACTGTTGACCTCCCTTGGCTTTTATTGCCGCTAATCATTTATTTAAGCTCAGTTTTTAAAACCTTAGGATGTAACTACAGCCCAGCCCATGCAGCAGTATATGAATGACTAACCTCGTATTGTGGATGGATTATTTCAGTTGTTCTCCTGGCTGAAGTTTGGTCCTTTTACAGCATCCTGCCATGCGATTACATTTGTTCCTGACCACCGAGAACACTCACGTTAACTTTTATCGAGTGGAAAAAAAGTTAGCCTGTTTATATTATGCTAACATAGCTGTGTCGCTAGCGGTCACATAGCGGTCATCATTATATACAAGCTAGCCAAACTTCAGTAACCCTACAAACGTCACTGCTGTTTAGTTTTCTGTCTTCATTTACGTTGGAAGTGATAACAGAGCTGTACGTTTTAATTTGTTTCCAAAACCCCGCAGTCAGGACATGCTATATTGTATTTAGATAGAAGCTAGCGAGCTAACGTCCTGCTAACTTCTAACTCCATTAAATGTCATAAATTCCGTTTTCATGGATGCCTGGATGTTAAACTCAATTGTTACACCTGGTAGAGCAGAACGCTGATCATTTTATTAAAGATGAAAGACTTTAGACAGTTTTTCAACTCTCTGCCATAGTGATCATTTGATATATGGACCTGCAGCGGAGTTTAGGCCCAGACACGGCTAGTGACATCAGACTTAACGACCGGATAAGTAGCATGCTCTTGTGTGCATTGCAGGTGGAGCTGTAAACTGCCCCCCTGCTTATCACAGTCTGGTGCTTGTGGGTATTTTCTTCTCTGCATGCCAGGGCGCGGGTTCTGACACCAACCTGTACACTTACTAACAACATGATTATTGGTTCTTTGCTGGACATTGCAACTTCTCAGATCCATCCGAACACATTGTTGCCTAAAGCCTCAACAGCAATGATTTCTCTGTTTGAGATATTTAATGTTCATTAACTTATTACTGTGGAACATGATGGTGATTTTGTCTTTCAGTTACAACCTTGTTCAAAACATGTTTATATGTCCTGTGTATGTTGTCAGAAAATAAGCAGTTAGGACAATTTTCTGCTGACGCTGAGTAACTGAATCTTTGCACCATTGCTTATAACAGCTGTTATACACATAAAGCAGCTCACGAATATCTGTTAAAATATCATTGCAATCTTATTTTTTGTGATTGATGCAACAATACTGTTGCTTTAACTGTCTATTTTTATGACGTTTTTAAGTAACTGCTAATAGTATGCTAACGTTAATGTGTGCTAACATCTATAATAACACATCTATGTTAACATTTTTAACACTTTAACGAAAAAGGAGAATTACTTACCACTTAAAATTCCTTATTAACATCTGTGCTGTAAAGTGCTCCAAAGCTGCATTCTTTTGATGGCCATCGGGAACAATCGCTGATCCCTGAGTAGTATTTTGTAAAATACAATTAATACATCTAAAAACATGCATTTACCAAACTACTACTTTCTACTTAAATAATACATACCAAAGGACCAAAAATGAATAACATTTTAATAAAGATAATATTTACATTAGTTGCATAATTTGTTTATGCATGTAATGATATGAACATGTTAGTAAAATTAAAGACTCGCTGAATCATATACAGATTATAATGTCATTTTCTTTCATTTCATTAAACCCTGTATAAAGATCCAGAAACCAGGCCTAAAGCCCAGCTAAATGTTCTGTCATTCAACAGTTTACTGTTTCATCAGCCTCTCTCTGTGGCATTTGTAAGTCTGACAGTTCCAACTAATGGAAGATCACAGTTTCATTAAAAAAAAAAAATTCTTGGTAATGTCAGAACACAACCGGTCAGTTCATTGTTGGATACTTTTATGAGATTAATTAGGCAGGGGATTTATACACTCTAGTGTTTTCAGTGACACTTCAATACAGCAGCTGTGGGATTGATTTTTTTTAAGGCAGTACCTCTGTTGATCATAAAGAAGATAAGTTCCCTTGTGTAAAGGATCACTGGGGGGTTTAATACTAATAGTAAAGAGCAATGGCAGGGGTAAGTAACATATATGAATTCATTTATTAACAGGCAAGCTATTTCTTTTCAAAAGGCAAAAACCGCTTTATCATTTGTTTACAGTTAGTGACAATCACTGCATAATCTAATAGACTGTATAAGTTCTTGAGCTTCTTACTTTTACATTGTCCTTTTCCCCACACTGGTGCTGAGCTCAGATGTGATGATCCAGTTTGTTCTTGGTAACAAGGGGAGAGAGAAGTCATTGGAAACAAGGTAAGAGGGCTGCATGTGGGGTACACACTTTTAATTGAAGGGAGGAAAATGAGCATCATAGTACAGTGAGGGGCGGCGGGCAATCTTCAGAGGCCAATTAATTTGGAATACAAAACAGTGGTGCAATCTGCTCAGACTGTCTGTACGCACGGCGAGCTCACAGCAGTCCTGTCTCAAAGGCCTCGAAGATCAAATTTATTTAAACACACTTCCTTCACAACCCCTGACTCCCTAGATACGACTGCCACCTCTAACGCACACTCATTCACTGTCCATATGTTCTTTATTGTTGTTCTGAACTCTAAAAAAGCAATTACTCCTACAGTGCAAACTTATTTTATTACTGCACAAAAAGTAACAACACACGCACACACACATGTGCATGCACATACACAGACTAAGCGGTACCTTTCAATGTAGCCACAAATAGCAGGACTTTCCTCTCCAGATTATTCTCTATGTACCCAGCAGAGAGGCACACAGAAATGGCCAAAGCTCATGCAGTCACAGTGCACCTTGTCTGGACCAACTGGGAAAAGGGTTTAAAATAAATAATGAAAAGAGATTAAAGTTGTCCTAAAGGTGAAGGTAGGTCTTTAGTGACTGTACTACTGTGTTACAGAGTATAGCATGGTGGAAAAGGATGGAGAGAATCCCCCACTAAGCTTTTGGGTTGGCATTTCTTTAGATTTTGTTTTGTATTAATTGCATGCTTTGGTGTTTTTTTTTTTGTGTTTGATGTGAGGTGTGGGCCACACCCATGTGGGAGTGGAGATTCTACTCTAGTCCAGCTGCCAGCTATTTGGAGTTGAATACAGGGAGCAGCTGATTGGGGAGGATTGGAGCCCTTCTCTATAAAGGGGAGAGGAAACAGGAAGTAGGGGTTGTCGTTGTTTTTTTTAGTAGGACACTGGTGAAGCAGGGAAGCCTCGAAGATCCAGGATGAAGTGTGCACATTTTAATGGAAAAGATTTTTAACCTGGCCTGGTTTTGCTTTTAAAATAAACTGAGGATGTTGGAGGGAGGACTCATTCTTATTGGGATGTGAGTGGATGTGCTGGAAGGCAGGAAAACAAACACTGGACTGGAGACTCTCTGTGCCCCTGACAAGGAAACTGGACCAGTTTTGGGGAAGTTCCAGCTCCCAGGATGTGATGTGGAGACCCAGCCTCGAACGAAGTCAGTAGTGATGGGCAGATGAAGCCTCATGAAGCACTGAAGCTTTTCATCCAATTGGTTCACCCCAACGCGAAGCTTCTTGAAGCTTCATTTGCTCTAGCAGGACACCTACTGGACGTAAAAATATTAGTTGGCATGAATTTGAAGAGTGTGGCATTTTGCACACAGCCTGTAAACGTCAACAACAAAAGGAGTGTGTAAAACATGTATATTGTAGTGATGGCAGTATACTGTGTATATTTATGCTGGCAGTATGGAAAATGATTATTTGCGGCAAAGTTCGAACTGCTTCCTGAACCAGTCACGTGGCACAGCCGGGCAGCGAGGCTTCGGACGTCATCATTTTCAGCTCCTCCCATAAATGAAGCAAGCCTCGATACGCGCTTCGCGGAAACGCCCCCTCCATTACTCGACACACGCTTCGAAGCCTCGATACAGAACGTCACATCACTAGAAGTCAGGCCTGAAAAGGCTAACAACCCTGACCGCGGTGGCTTTGGGCCTTGGATTCCTGGCCAGAATTGTGTCTTCAGCCAGTAGTTTTACCCGGAGAAAGAACAAATAAATCTTGTGTAACCCATTACAGTGTGCGTGTGGTGGTTCGTTACTGGTCAATATTAGAGCTACTACTTTCTTGTACGGAGGCCATTTTGGGCCTTACGTAACAACTACAAAAAGTGTACGTTTTTCAGTGCAGCCTCGAGCAGAAGACAAAAGCATATGAAGCTGCAATGTGAAGAAAACAAATAAATGAAGTAAGTATGAAAATAATTTTCTTTTTTTTAAATGGTGGAATCAATAGGATTTTTTTAGGTAATCACTGTCAAGAAAAGAAGACAGTTGGCCACATACTTATTTCAAGTATGAATTAGAAAAACAGGTTATCGTCAAAGTTTTTTTTTTTTTGTTACAAAGAGTATACTTGAGCTTGGGGGCATGGCAGAGGTGAGAAAACGGATAATTGGGTTTTGCAAACAAGTGCTCTAATCTGAAGATATGCATTACAACCAAACAATAGAATATATTATGGACAGTAATGAATGAATAGCTAAAAAAAAACACAATGCAATGACACTGTGAAAGGATCCTAAGCATGCAGTGGTTACAGAGTTGAGAAACTGTAAGAACTACAGTCAGTCAAAATGTTTGCTAACGTTAATCCTGTCACAAGTACAGTTTTGCAGCATATTTTAAACACAGAATTGCTTGGTGTAAGGCAACACCCATAATATTTTAGCTAATATCCACAGACTACTGAAAACCTGGAACTTTCCAAACACTTTATTTCTGGACATTATAAACAGACAAAATCAGATGAAAGCTAAAAACAGGAATCGCTTGGTCTTTGTTTTCATTAGATGTCCTCTTGCCTTTCTTGATAATACTTACACTCTATCTACGATTAATAATGATAATGATGGGTTTCTCACCCTTTACTCCACACACGATGACTTCAGACACATACATTTGCATTAAGACAACAGAAATGAGTAAATTGGAACTGTAATTTTTTTACGGTAACTTGTTCTGTAAAGACATTTATTTTAATCAACAATACTCAAATAACTCTTTCAGGAGGTCCAAATATTTGCTAGTGTAGTTGTTTTTTTCAGTTCTCAAATCTATAGTAAAGAATCTTTTAGGTTGTATAATTGAAAAAATATTTTGGATTCATAAATATACATCGATAAATGTGTAAATATGTCTTCTAACAACTTGCTGTGTTATCATAAAGTTAGAATTAATCCATTAAACGTAAAAAAAAGCCTCCACGTCGACCGCCATCTTGAAAGCAGTGGCTAGTATGACATCCACCTAACTGCATTTTAGGTATGTGGCTAGAGGCCGGCCACATACAAGTTCTCTTTAATTTAAAGATCACAAATAGCTCTTTCAAACTACATATCACTATTTAAGATTTCAACATGCATATTTTCATAATTTCTTTCTCATGATGCCTTTTTCCTCCTCCAGCGCTGCTCTTCCTCCTTCATCATTTCCACCTCATTCTCTTTCTCCTCACCTCAAGACTTATGTCCTGAACTGAAGTCAGGGCTCTAACACATGAAAACATGCATAAAAGTGCTTATTTATCCCCAATATTGTCTCTGGGCAGCTGACACACTTTCCCTCTGATGAACAGTGTGATTATATTCTCACATCGTATGAGTTTATTGAGTCCAACAATGTTAGATCCACGTCAAAGAAATGTTGTAATATTTTACAATATATTGTAAAAACTGCAATGCTTCCTGAGCAAAAAGTTTAGGATATCCTCAACAGCTCGCCTTAGTTTCACTGTCATCGGACAGAAGATAGCCTCACTGACTCACCGACTCATATCGGGCTCCTTTCACGAAGTTTTACTGCCTCCTCGAGAGTAAATAGGCATGGACACATATTGACAGCTGAGATAAACAATGGATGACAACCTACAAAGATGAACAGCAGACACAGTTGTTTGCCCTACAGCGGCCAACGTAGCTAGGATTACGTACTTGAATTGGGAGTGGTAAGAACACAGAATTCAGCTGACTGCAATCTACTGACATTTAGTGATGAGATGTTACACACTCTACCTTTAATTTATTAACTTTGAGTATTTGAGTGGCTTATATTCAGAAATAGCCCTTGAGCTTTCAGTATAAGCTACAATTTAACATGAAAAACTTTGTTGAACTTACTAAAGATATGTTTTGGCATTGTATGCATCGCTTGGTGAGAAAATTGTGCCTGTGTTTGCTT
Organism: Maylandia zebra; assembly: GCF_041146795.1. NCBI lineage: Eukaryota > Metazoa > Chordata > Actinopteri > Cichliformes > Cichlidae > Maylandia > Maylandia zebra. The sequence continues at coordinate 15,359,136 of NC_135178.1, forward strand.
CTTATAGGTCCAAATTTATGTTTGTGGAAGATTTTTGATTGTCCTAGTATTTATAACCCTTGCTTCACAAAAACCATGATGAATGGAGAGGATAAAGGACTGAAAAATGGTAAGAAAGGGAAAATTGTGATGTATGTCCATGCTGATGAAGGCCTTGGTAAAAGAAAGAGTCGGGGAAAGCTTACAAAGAGAGAAACCTAATTGTGTAGGAGAGAGAGAGGATTGCAGAATTGAAGTCTTCTGTGAGCTGGTTAATTTATAAGAGCAGTGGTGGGGGTAACGTGACAGGCCAAGTAATGGTAGGGAATAGTTGGAGAGATTCCTTTGTCTCTCAGGTCAGGCATCCATTCATGTCACTCAGCTTCCTCTTCTATCTTCTTTTTCTCACTCTCCTTTTTTTTCTGTCTCTTTCCCTTAGTGTATATGCTCGTTTCCCCATCTCTTACAGAAGTAATCAATCTTAATCATGGTTCGAATGCAATATTTGCCTTGGCTCACGGAGGGAACGGCACTCTCTGGGCTGGATCAGGTTTTCTCCTGTTTACACTAAAGCCTAGAAGGTCTTTTACCACAGGAAACCGGGGTGGGATGTGATACACCGTACTAGTGTTTCACAAAATTATACATATTATGATTCTGCTACATTTTATGTTTTTATTTTCTCTTTAACCTTCATTTTTATTCACTGTGAATCTGACAACAAATCCTCTGTTTACTGTTAAAGTCACCCTTTCTCTCACTCATCCTCGCTCTTTCTTCGCCCTCTCTCTATCTGTACCTCATTGCCAATGCAGGGAGCATAGCGGCGGCCATAGACTTCAGCGTGGAAACACCCAGCAGACAAGAAAAATGACGGCCAGCGCAATCTCATTTTCTGAGGGGCTGCAAGTCAGGCAGGAAATGGCTATTATTCCATCGACACTGTCGGTATTAAGTTATTTCCTTCTCTAAATACGAGAATGTTCATGAATATCTATTGAGTTCCAGGTGCAAGCGCTGGAGGTTTTGTCGCCACACACTTGGATGATTGCAGCCCTATATTCTGCCCGCTGCACCCTCACTTCTGAGATTGAAGTGAAAGACAATGGTAGTGGAAATTGGCTAATAAATCCAGAGAAGGCAAAGGGCTGTTTGAGCAATACTACCAGCTCATGCATGCTTTTTAAGAAGAATAAAACCTCCTGGCTTTCTTCGACCTTATGCTGTTCTAAAAGGAGGTGACCTCGCCTAAATTGCGGCGATGGTCCTAACAGCACTGCTTATAGAATTTTGAATTGTGGTCAAAAGGATGGCACACCATATCTCCATGTACACAGCATCAATATTTCAAAGGAATAAGATTATGCATTTCTGCTGATAGCGCCAGAAACAGTGAGACGAAAAAGCTCAGCGGTTAGAGAGAAGAGGTTCATGACAGAACTAGGCAGCCTTTGCATTTGTTTTGCACGTGCTTCTCTCGTTTCTCCTCCTCCAGCTGTGCACTTTGTTTTTCATGAAGCTCAGCCATATAGCTGCTTGTCGCGGGCATGAGCAGGAAGGTGAAAGCTGGGGGAGGACACCAATGAAAGGGGGTCACAAGACCAAAGTGAAAGCTGTAGGATGGTGACCAGTAGCCAATCTAAGACTCGAGTGCCCAGTTACCTTCCACAGCAAAGCGACACAGAGGGCAAGAAAAGAGAGAGACAGAGAGCTGGAGCTCTGCTTACATGTGTCCAGTCACAGGCAGTGCATTGTGGGGAGGAGACAGGGGCACAATTGATTGAAGGTGGTGGACCATAAATGAAGGTATTGATTTCAGGGTCAGAGCCACAGGATGAGGTCTTGAAATAAATTGAAATAAACATATCAATACATCAAGTATATTACACTATGAGTGCACACATACACTCTCACAGATATATTATGAACCTTGTTTAGCCTAATAGACGGTTGATTCATGCACATGTAATGGTTTTGATCCAAAACTGGATAATACATTCAGAATAAGATGCCATGATTATTTTGTGAGGGATAGTATACGTTTAGTTAAGCTAGAAATTGTTGACAATAATATAATCTTTGAGCAATCTGGAAAAATGAATTTGAATGTATTTCTTTACACTCAAGTGAATACCTGCTAATGGATTTACATATATTTTGCTATGAGTGCAGTCTTTAAAACGTGATTTCACAATAAAATGTTAAAAAATAAAAAATAAAAATAATAGACAACAGGTGTGGCTGACATAAGTGGGAATTTCAAATCTCAGGGGGAAAAAAATCATCTCATCTGCATAATAAAAGAATAAAGCGAGCACTATAAAGTGAACACTCAGGAAAGGTTAAAGTACTTCCAATTTATAGGTCATAAGGAGACGCTTTAGCTGAGGAAAAAAAGAGAAAAAATTGGCTAGGAGACCAACAGAATCTTAGCGTAAAGACATGGCAGCCAATTAAGAGAAAGGTCAAACCATAAAAGAGGAAGAAGCACAGGAAAGGTTCTGCACACAACATGTCCTTTTCAGCTATCTCTGGATCCACAGTCTACCTGCTGCTCGCAAAATGTCTTTATGTCTTTCATAATAACAATTTGTTTTATGAACCATGTTTCAGACAGAAAAAAAGTTTATCACCAGCTGCAGGGTATTCAAATGATCCGTCATGTTTAAGCATTACTGTATGTAATGAAAAGCTTAAATCAACACGCTTTACACAAAAGATGTGAAACCCTGAGGATGTTCTAAGATGCTAAACCAAACTAACATTACTGATGATAATCTCCTCTCTTTAAATGTCTGCAGTCTTACAGACATAAGAAATATAAAGCCAATATAACCTTTCAGTTTCTGACAAATTACTTATAGATTTCTCTCTTTTGTTTGAATAAAATCATAATTTTACAGATACTAAGAATCCTTCCTAAGGTGAGAATCTTTACCATAGTCACATGACTTATTGATATGCACAAAAATGAAAAAGACAAAATATAAGTTAACAGTTCTCATCATGCATTATGATGATTTCAGACTGGCTTGTTTTAAACTGAATGTTAACTCTTTGGTATTTTTTGGTAAATAAACCACTGCTATAGAACTTACATGGTAAATTATAATGATAAAAATGGAAAAAGACGTGCAGTAACTGACAATAATCATTTTTTTCACAAGATGAAAAATAAGTAGACTTTTTGGCACCTTGAAAGCAACTTAAACAACACAGTTTATGGAAAATTGGAATGGGCGATATAGCATTTAAATGATATTGCAATATTTTAAGAGAATTTGCAATAAAAATATTTGTGACAAAAAAGAAAAATTGAATGTTTTATTGATGCTTGCAGGCGGCAGAATCCGTAGCTCTGAGTAAATAAAGGGCATTTTCCATCCGTCTTTTCAAATGAGCTGCAGTCACTGATGACACACTTCCTAATCTGAAGTGTGAATCTACTGATCCAAGGTGCCAGCAGTAGCAGCATTATAGTGCAATAGTAGTGACACAGCATAAGTCAAATGTAAGGACAAAAGTAGCCTACGTAGTGTTTCTCTGAAGTAAAAGTATTAATTTAACAATAACTAAAGTAACTTAACTAAAGAAGTCCTGTTGCTTTTGCTTCCAAGCGCCTTAGATTACTATAACCTGGATGACTGAGAACCTATACGATCAAGCATAACATTCAACCACTAAAACTGATTTTTCTGATCAAGAATACAAGTAAATAACTGTCATTTCAAATTACAATAGTAAAGGTGTGCTTTACTATTTTTTTCGTTCATTTTTTGCAAAACAGTAAATTTGAAAATTCATCTTTAATACAGTAAATACAAGGTTGTTAAAATCGTAGCATAGCAACAACAGTGGCTGCAGTGACTCAAGACATGCTTGAAAAACTATGGGACAAGTGTAGACATATGCCACGTGTCCAGAGGGGGACACACTGAGCACTCGTGAACATTGTAAGTTTTTATTGTAAAACATTATATTCATTTCAGTTTTATTTTTTTATATGGCCAAATCAGCCATTTATTTTTAAATGTGATGCAAACTCCAATGCCCTTTTTTTTTTAAATAGTATAGTAATTTTAAATCTGATGATTCTTTTTGACAAACCCTGTGTTTTTTAGCATCAGTGATATAACTCTGATTAAACAGTTTGTGCATGCAGGTGGATTAACCATTACAGAAACAAGGATTGTGGTAATTATTACTTATTTAGGTTTATTTAGCTCAGCTGTGGCATAAACCTTACATTGGGTAATGGTCCAGTACATTTGTTTTTAAGTGTGAGCTAAAGAGCTTTACCTTTGATGTAAACTATAGCTGCAGATTTCTGGAACTGTGATTGGAGGACTTGTTACTGTTAAGTCATTTCATGTAAACACATTGTGAATACGTGTAGCATTTTTCTGTTACGCTTAGTAGCTAGGTGCCAACTTCACCCATCTGCTATTTGATGCTAAGTATTGCAGTTTGCACTTTAAGGAACTGCCTTCTGCAGCTAAAGCAGTGCTCATGAAAGCAGTAAGAACAAATCACATAACTTTTCCAAAAGCCAAATTAAAGAGCTGGATTTCTGAAATAATCATTAGCAGCTGTTTAACATAAGTTCAGAAATTTTTAAAAACAAGAAAATCTGCAAGATAAAATGATCAGTTTGCTCCCATCCAATTTAAGATTTTATCCCCCTGAAAAAAGCCAGTAAACTCCTACTGTTCATTATTTTCTAATGTTTGTCAGTTATTACTGAACGAGCTTGAATTAAACAGGCGCTGTTATAATTGTAACTGTCGCTGTTAACTGCTCTTTTTTTCATTAAACTGTCTCACTAGTTTCGAAGCTGCTAGAAAACAATTGTTGCATTAAACCAAAGCAGAAGCACGCGCGCACAAATACACATTGTGAAAATGATTTAGGATGCTGACTTGTTGGTCAGGTTAAATGCCCCCCTCCCCACTGTATGTTTCCCATGAAGGATATTGAAAATGGCTCGTGGAAATAAAAAGGTTTGAGGAATTCTATTATTTCTCACTCTCCCTTTCCTTCTCACGGTGATTAATGTGTGTCATGTGTGCCTGTATGAATTTCTGCCCCCACATTTCAGTGCACAGCCCTCCTCCTACAGTGGCTTCAGGCCAGCCTCTCAGCAACACCATCACAGGTCGCTCCACAAGACCTGCCATGCAGGAAGTGAGATCATCACTACTGTGAAACTGTCTCATTTGCTTCAAATGCTTCAGGTTCCTCCTCCCTACTCCCCTGGACAAAGCCTTCACCTTAGGACCAGTCAACCATGTGGCCTCAGCTCCCTGACTCAGTCGCTAAATATAGTTTCTGCTTTTGTTCAAATGGTGGCAGGTTGGGGTGGAGGAGTTGTCAGGTGCAACAGCTCTAAAAAAGGAAAGAGTGTACCTGGGAAATACTATGTGATGTGCTCAGAAGAATATTTTTCTCAGTCCTAGATTACATTTGCTGAGGTAATGAGACAGAACAAAAGCTGTGTAATATCAAGCTGTTCTAATGCATTCCTCGTGTACTTAACACTGCTTTTTCCAGATGTTCCTGCCCAGAGGCTGCATGAAAACTCACAGTGATTATAGTTTTCTTCTCTGAGTAACGTTGGCAATTTTGCTGTTTGTGAAGTTGCATTAAAATGACAACACCCTCCTTTATAAAATATAAGGACACTTATACTAACATGGCTAGAATACCGCAAACTGTAACTTAAAAATAACATTTTTAATGCAACTGGACAGACAAATACTTGCTTTATTAAACAGAGAGTGGATAGAGTGATAAAATTATTATCATTAAAATGATTATTTACAATGTTTGCTCGTTTCTCCAGAGATTTTCTTTATGTTTTTAGTCTGGTGAGGAAGAATAGTTCATCAAATTATTTTTATTTTATTTTTTTAATGGCTAAAGTTTGAGTGACACCAATATAAACACTTGCCCTTGCTTCACGTTCCCTTCCTTGTGTGCAGCACATGGGCATGGGAGCATGGCATGAGGAATGACATGTGTAATGGGAAGTGGCGTGACAATTAGGAAGCTTATGTGGTACTGAAGGTGGGCTGGGTGTGGAAATGCAGTCTGCTGTACTACAGACTGCTATGATGGGTAACTAACAACATTTGGAACAAATTGCTTAAAATATCAAATGAATAAACTCCATCACTCAGTCTAAAGTAGAAAATCTCAAAAAGGTTGTTTATCTAGATTAAAATGTTACATAAAAGTTGCTTCTGTTTAAAAAAATCTGAACTTCAGTCAAATGTAAACTTACAACTTGCTAGCTTTGCCCTGGCTTCATTTTAATTTGTAGTTTTACTAAATTTCTCCTATGCAGGTAGTTCTTGGCACTTGCATGGTTTTCATGTTTGCATGGAGACATCTGAACTTTACCACTCTACATTTTAGCAGCCCAGTGCCCGGTTATTATTAAAACCTTTTTCTAATTTTGTTTTTCAATACTGGTTGGCAAACAGTCTGTAGGTGTATTACCACCACCGTCCTATCAGACGATGGCAGACAAGTAAGAATATGTATTTATTTCAAGGCAAAAAAAAATAGCTGAATAAGAATGTAAGTAGTTTCTTGTTTGTCTGAACAGACAATAGAGTTAAACTGTTACTGAGATTAAGACTCTTCTAATAAAGGTATGTGAGTCTACACCTTTAGGCTTTACACCTTTAGTTTTATTTACTGTGACTGATGACTGATGGGTTTCTTGGTATTTGTTTCCAAACAGTTCTGTTTCAGCTCATCCAAACTCGAACAGGGTCAGAAGCATTACCAATGTTTCTGTTTTAGGGGACTAGGAGATTCATGGATAATGTTGATCAAGGTTAACAATTTTCCCCCTCTATTCCTTGCAGAAATTATTTGTGCGATAAACTTAAGAATGTGTCAACATGGAGTTTTTGTCAAAGCCAGATTATTCACATCTGCTGTGGAAAAATCACTGGTTCCAACATGATCACTTGAGCAACGCTTCCAAGGAATCATCCCTTAAAATTAAGCCTTTTTTTTTACAAAGGGAATAAGATGTACATGAGATAGTATATGAGAAGGTCAGGAAGTCAGATGGAGGACTGGCACAGAATCCAGTCAATTTTTAGAGTAAAAGATCTGTCTGCAGACCAAACTTATGAAACACAATACAGCAGATGAGGTTTTTGCTTTGGTAATGTTACTGGTTCTGTGATTTATTTTTACATAATCTCTTCATGATTCCATTAAAATTCAAATTCTGCGGTACAAATTTGGTCTCGTAGGTTCAACATCTAGAGCTCTTGAGAAAACAACCAACGTGTCTGTTCTGGTATTACTGCTTTGAACAGATTAGATGGTTATTTAAAAATGAGTGTTGACTCATTTAATTAATTTCATTTATTCAGTTTCATTAATTCTGCTTCGGATCTAATATTTCCATGCTATTCCAATTGTGAAGAACCAAATTATTCACTGAAATAAGTGATTATTCAGAGAAAAAACTTCATTTTACAACAAACGTTCTACCAGAATGGCCCAAGACTCACCTCCAAGTGAAACCAAGTGAAAAACTGGACATTAGCCATTCATCAGGAAAATCTGTCCTTTTGCTCAGAGAGATGCCTACAATAAATCTGAATGACTACAAAATTTGCAGCCTTGCAAAAGTTGGAATTAGTTTTAACACAGTTTCTCTCTTCTTGATTGTTCACTGGAACATTTCATATGTGTTAATCTTTATTTGCCTTTCTATGTTAAAAGATTGAAAAATAAATTCCAGATTTCCTTTTGTAATGAAGCAAACTGTGGGAACAATTATGAGCTTCTGACCTGTGGAGCGCAGGCATCACCTTCATTCATTAGCCATGACTAAATCTATAATGTAGGTACAAGCAAATCTATTAAGGCTTTAGAATTAATGAATAAAAGTTGAAAATCAATTCTGATTCGATTTGACAAATAGCCAGTGCAGTGTAGTGAGGCTGGGGGTGATGTGGTTTTGCTTGCTATAGTAGCTAAGTTTTGAATGAGTTGGAGGCATGAGATAGACTTGTGACTGGGACCCAATTACAATAGTTCAAACATGATCAGATGAAAGCAAATAACATTTACCAAACTCCAGGCAATGTCTCAGTAAATCCAGAATAAAATAAAGAATGATGACGAGATCCTCTCTAGCGTCACATCCTTTTACAGTATCCTTTAGTGCTTTTACAGATACTAATTTAATTTATTAAAGGAGATAGATGTACTTTTGCATTAAGTATTCTCCAAGTTTATTTTATCAAGTAAACTTTTGTTTCACTTAATGTGCAAATAGCTGTTTTTGAACAAGGTAAACTACTTGACATCACGTACAGCGGCTTGGACAGATAACATCTGCTTCCTTGCAAATCTCTGTTTGCCTTAGAAACCAATACCACACAGCTGTGGCCCATCTAAACCTGCTCCTTGCTTTCAAAAAGTTCTGCTGCATCCACAGATAATCCTTCCTTTGGGAACATGGTGTGATAAAGATGTACAAAATAGACTTAATTTTACTATTTGTCATGACCAAAACCAGCGATTAAGCCCATAAACTCAGCAGAAAAGTGGTTACAGAGGTCCCAAAAGGTTGATTCTGTTCATCTAGATGTAGCGTTTTAAGTGGGAGAAACGCTTCGTCACTCATCCAAGTGACTTCTTCAGTCTCAGCTGGCAGGCAGGTTTCCCCAACCTTATAAAAGGTTCATTCGCACAGTAACTGAACCTAGCCCACTGAATGAACAATGGGCTGTGAGGTCAGTTCTTTGATCATTAATATGGAAACTGGTTACAGAAGTCAGGACAGAAAACTGTTTTTCTGTATATTTCTATAGGACCAGAAGTCTTTCTACAACCTTAACAATCACCAAACAAAGTGCTATTCTTTTTCTGCTTCAGCAAGTAAGGATCGATTGCATGTGTACCTCCTTCAGTCTCAGTTAAGTTTCACTTGACTTTGCTATTTAGTCATCGATAACTTAGACCCACATCTTACCATCCATAATTACTTAAACAGTCACAGTACTACTCTAAACCATCATCTGCATACAACGTATTTTTTGCTACATGCTGTCCTGCATCATTTCACTGAATTTCTGTCCACAGTCAGCTCCACTAAAATGGTCTGAAAGTATAGTCATATGCATATATCTACATTATAAGTATAACTGAAGTATATCTGTCAACACCGAGATTAGAAAATATGAGAAAATTTCTAGTGCCTTACCCTGTGGCCATCCCACCACTCTACCAGTGGTACACTCAATAAATCTGAAAATCAGCACCAGGCAGCCAGTTTCTTTAAAAAGAGATTGAATTAACTAGTTCCAGAGCTGGTCCTGACCCTCCTGGGGGCCTAAGCAATATTCTGCTAAGGGGCCCTCCTACCTGACCTGTGAGCCATGTAAACCATTTGCCGCTGCCTCACAGTTACACATGATAGCCCAGTCGTCTCACTGTAATCCTCACTACTGTAAAACCGTCTCCTCTATGGGTGAGTCTCAGAATAATACAGCCTTAATATCAATCCATGTTTTGAATCTGTGGGAATCAGAAGAAACTGAAAAGTAAAGAAAGAAAAAAATATTAAAAATAAAATGAATCATGTATAATTTAGTCGAAAGAAACAGCAGATTACAGTTAATAAAGTCTCTGGACTGGTCTCCATATAGCTGCTGGGGAGCTAGCTGGAGAGCATGAACAAGTTTTCTAGCTTCAGTTTGAAAATACTTCTAATAATTGTATTAATTCCTAATAATTTGTGATTAATTCATAACTAAAGTCTCTAAACAATAAATACCTGGAAGTGGCTGCAAGCAAAATGACACACTGAGTGTTGCACGCCGCTTACCCACTAAGTAAGCTAGGCAAAGAGTGCAAGAATAGCACATTAAGCTAACATTTGATGACATCAAACTAGAAGGATACGTTTACCAGACTGCTGTTCCTGTGAGCCAACCTCGTTGTATTTTACCTGTTTTGTGACCAGAAGGGTAATTCTTCTTCCTCCTTACACCAAAGTTCATCTCACAGTGGCTCCCCTGAGTAGAAACTGTAACTAATGAGTAGCCACCATTTTAGCTACTAGCAAAAACCTGATTTACTTATGTATGGCACAGACGTGTATGAATCATTCATGTTGTTATTCTTAATATCAGAAAAAAAGAAATATTATTAAAGTTATATTAGAATTAATCAAAAAGAACTAATAACCCAATTATTGCTGTGCTGTTTCTTCCCATTGTTGTTGTTTTTTTGTTTTTTTAAAGAGGTGCTTTAAATATCTTAGTTTATTTCATTTAAATTAATAACTTTATGGAAATCTGGTGAGATGAAACAGTAAAGTCTTTTTACAGCCTCTGTGGAGCACAAACCCATTATGAAGAGAAAAGTAGTAGTAGTGGAGTTGGTAACAAGCAAGCATACTAGACCAGTTTAGCCTCCCCTACTCGTCGCTGCTTGAGGCAAGTGGCTTGAGGCTACATTGGCTGCTACTCGCATAAAGTCATGTTGCAGGAAGTCTAGAAGGAATCCAGTGCTGCAGTTCAGCGATGGCCTGCTCTTTTAACATAAACTGTGATTGCAGTGGAAATCTAGCACATGAAAGATGTCTCAGATGTTATACATTTCAAAAGCCTCCACTGACTTTGCTGTAGCCATATTTCAACAAGCAACAAAGAAAATGAATATGTGGATAAAACATGGAAAATAAATGATTAAAACATTACCTGATAGGTGAGCTTGCTGTTAATGGTCAAAGGTTAAAAAATGGCATTTTTTAAAAGTAATATTCTACTGCCACTTAAAGCAGTTTTAATCTATCCATGTTAAAACTGTACAATATGGGGTCCATGCTGTTCTTTAGACAGCAGAGCAGAATGGGAGGTTACGGTACAAAGGCCTCACTCTAGGGGTCTAGGGTTTTGGCAGCAGTATGTGTTTACATTGTAATTAGGACTTAATTGTCCTAATTAGAATCCCCAAACCCTGATTACTCAGAGCCTTGCAACCTGCTGGGCCAAACGACCTGACTCCGCTTCAGTCGTCAACCTAGACACCCTGCATAATGCCTGCTCCTAGTGTAATATTCATATAATTTTGCAAAAAGGCTCTGATGACTGTGAAGGGACTACTCAAGACTGCCCGGGGAGTTTTGAGAAAAATAGATTTCCTGGAAGTGTGTTTCTTGCCTCAGGGTGGGAATATGTTAGCATAGGAAACCGTATGCACAGGCATATACACAAAAGGAAAGCCTCTGTCACAAACTGCATCCTACAGGACTCTCCTATCGATTTTTATTGAGCAGATTTTATTAAACTAGTTTTCATTCCATCACATCATCATGGCCCTTTATTGCCCTCCAAGCCATACCCTCCGTGGTTTGTTTTTCTTTCCCCTTTTCTGATTTTCTCCAGTTTTCTGCAGAAATCAATGCCAGGGCATGTGTGTGTGCAGAGGCGGGTGAGGAGGTGGGGGCAACAAGTGGAACATAAAAACACCTGTCTCCCTCACCCTTTCTACCTGCCCTCGTGGGGCTGATGGGCAGAAGGCACCATCAGCAGTCCATCTGAGTCCTGTAACTAGGACTGCCAAGCCCAGCTCCCACAGAGCACACCAGGGCTGACACGCCAAAAGGTGTGCGGGGAAGCTGGGCAGCCTGGCTGGCTGCTGCTGCTGTGCTGGAAGAAAGCATGGAGCATGTCAAACCACAGCCAGTCTCTCCGGGGGTTCTGCACGGCTGGACAGGCCTGACGTTTTCAGACACAGGGGGATGCATCGATCCACAGCCAAGTCATGAGAGGCTATCCAGCGTCAATGATAGGGAGAAAGAAAGGAGAATAGCCCAGTGTGCTTGCTGCCTTTAAGGTGTCAGTTTTTAAATTCCATACGTGCTTCATACTTTTATTTTCTAAAGAACTCAGAGGTTGAAGATGCTGGTTGTATCTTTAAAGTTCAGCTAAATTATAAATGTATTTTGGCTAAAAATCAATATCCTGCGTTTGGTCCAACCTTGCAACAGAGAAGAAATTCCACCTTTTTTTGTATTACATGCATAAAACCGAATGTTTAGTCCCACTTATGGCAATGCAAAACATACATCCACATGGTGACTCGCTAAAATACCCTTCATTGCATACCTGCAAATATATTTTTTACTCAGGTGTGAAAAATGAACCCAGTTTGCAATGTCATATTCCATGCCGAGGTGTGTGAGACCAGTATTTGGGCCGCTTCTCAGTGTGTGAGCTGCGCTTAGCCCACGCCACTCACTCACATCATTTAATGAACCCAGTCCTCTCACTAATGAGGCTAGTAAAGGACTCAAGGGTCAAGTTTTCTGTCTCTCTCTCTCTCACACACACACACATACACACACACAGACACGCACACAGTTCCCATTTACACTCTCTTTTGAAGCTCTATTAAAAATGTGGGGATACAAAATTTAAAGGCTCTTAGTTAATTAGCAAGGACAGGTCAGAGTGTGTTCATTTGACTCAAGTTCATTAACCTTCAATGACACCTGAATGATGAGGAGCCACTTTTATGATATTGTTGAAGGAAATCATAGACGACTCCATCTGCTTTTTTTATAATCCCATCAAGTATAAAAATGGATTGTTACATGTTTTGATGTTCGAGGCTGCTATAAAAAATATCCCCGTCATTTTAACAAACCTCTGTTGTTATTATCAATTACTCTTGTTGCTATTATGCTTCGTGATCTGCCTGGAAACATTGGCTCGTTGTTAGCGTTTTTGTCCAAATATCTAATGCTGTGCAGCCTCAAAGCAATAAGTATGAAAGTGGATTTAGACAGCCAATCAGCGTTACAGGAACTTTGTCTTGGCAGAAGTCTTGTAACTTTGAAGAAGATTATTTTGAATATAATGCAAATAAACATAGCTGTTCTGCAGTCTGAGGCAGACACTGGTGATGAATCTCGTATCTGTACATCTAAAGGCATCCTTCACTGAGAGGCGCACACAATCACAAGAAAATAATGCCTACATGCCCGCACGCACACACACACGTAAGCACATGCACATGCACATACACACACACACACACACACACAAAATCAGATTCTCCATCTCTGCAGGTGCTGTCATGGGCCCACTCTTCAGCCTCCCATCTTTCCTCCCAGCTCGCCTCTCCTTCCTTTGTTCCCAGACTGCACACCGTCATGTCCAGGTCTTGCCTCTGGGGAGTTCAGCCTGGCAGGAGGCTTGTTTTTAGAGCTTTGCTCTTTTTTTTTTTTTTACTTCTCTCCTTTCTCCTTCTTGGGTTTTTCGTTTGTACTGGTGCTGGCTAATTACCGGCGCATTCTCCTCCTGCCAGCAGCGTGCTGCTGCTGTCGAAACCCCCCCCCCCCCCCCACACACACACACACACACACACAGCATCACTTCTACCACCACCTCCACCCCCACTCCTCTGTTTCTCTCTTCCTCCTCTTTAGGAGTGAGCGGAGGAAGGAGGCGGAGGGGAGGGCCAGGTTACAGATGTGTATTAATGAAGCAGTGAAGGGCAGGGGGTGACTCATAGAGAGGGAGAGAGCGAGGGAGTGAAAGAGGAGCAAGAGGCGATTTGCATGCAGAGACGAGATTCACCGCTTCTACAATGCCTCTCTCTCTCTCTCTCTCTCTCTCTCTCTCTCTCTCTCTCTCTCTCTCTCCTCTGTCTCTGTCTGCTTCTCTCTCCCTCCAAATCCTCCTCCCATCATCCTGCATTCTCTTACTGTTTTAGCTCTCTCACCCTCTCTCTCCACTACTTCCTTGCCTCTCCTTTGCTCTCCGGCTTGCTGCCACTGCTGATTTGAATAATTCAGCACAAGCCGGTATTCTCCAGGGCCCCATTGTCTGCGCGCGGCAGGAGAATGAGAAGGAGAGAGATAGGAGAAGAGGGAGAGAAGAGATAGGTGGGATTGCAGGGCAGTGTGTGTGTGTGTGTGTGTGTGCGTGTGTGTGTAAATGGAGAGGGTGGAGGGAAGGGTGGGGGGAGGGAGGTCCACGCTGCCTTCTTTCACCTAGCTGTGGCGTAAATCAGCACTAATGAGGTAGAGGAGGAATACCGAGGCCTCGTAACACACTACAGAAGCTTCTATTTTTTCCATGCAAACGCACTAACGCACACAGGTAGACACACATTTAGCAGTCTACATGCATACAATCACCCATAACCTTCATTGCTCTGCTGTGTTGTGGTTATTGACTTGTTGCTAACTCTCACTCCAGCGCTATCAAAAGGAGGAGGAACGCAAGCAGAGAGACAGAAATGTTGTCATAAGAACACACAGGAGAAAAAATGGCATTCATTCTTTGCGTTTGTGAGTTGGCTTCAAATATAAAACACTTAAAAGTGAAACAGACCTTTTTAGTAATTGTTGTCATAAGAAAGAAACTTTCTGCCCTTTTGTTTTCAGCTGGAATGCAAAGTGTGAACAACTTGGTCCAAAGCAAATCCTGCATGTGCACAGCAGCTCTGTAGTGCAGATCTGCTCTCCCTCTCTGGAGGTTTTCTGATGTAACATATTTGTCCTGATGCTGTGACCATTTTAGTTTTTACAGCTGCTTGAGCGAGGACAATTTAGCTTCGTTTAGTGCAAAGAGGAGGTCTGTCTGCTTATCACATACCATAATTTGACTTTTCCACCCTTCTCAGAAATAGATAATCAGCTTCTGATTGAATCCTGAAAAAGTGGAGGCTGAAACCAAATGAGCACACCAGGCACAACAGATGCTCTCACATTCTGTCTCTTTTAGCTCCCTTTAACTTTGCTTTTAAAACCTTGATCTCCACTGCACATCTCATCTCCTGCCAGCCCTCCGTCTTACCATCCACCCACAGATTCTGATATTGGGGAGTGGGCCCAGAAACTGTCCCATCCATGAGAACTTTCCCAGACAACAGGCACCACACACTGGACTGAGATCAGCTGAATGCGACAAAGCTCCGGAGATTGTAGTCTACGCTGCTGCATCTTTACACCCAACTGGTGATTTGTTCCCATAAGAAAATATGTCAGTAATAGCTCCACCTTCATGAATATGGACCAATGTGGAAGCTTTGTACTGTCTACACAGTGACTTCAGTCAAGTACCTCTCTCTTAGGAGATGACATACTAGTCCGTCAGATGTAGGGTTTTTAGTTTCTCAGAAAAAAAGAAGAAGAAGAAGAAAAGAAAAACATATAATGTCTAGACATCAAAGGAATGACGCAAATGTTATGAAAGGGCTTTCTTTTGTAAGTCTTGTGAACTCGCTGTCAGGCATGGGTAAAATGTGCATTTTAAAATGTTTGGAAGGGTAGACTCAAACCGAGTATTGCACATTATTTCTATCACATCTTCAGCTCTATATTTGGCTCCTGTGGGTGAGGAACTCAATAAAAAACAATGAGCATGGGGGAGGAACTGATTCCCTGGGTACATTTTATAACTGTAATAATATAATCTGGGGAACATTTATTGGGTTATTTATCTGAAATAACAAGCTAAAAACATGTTAGATAGGCTCAATTAAGCAGCGAATCACGAAAGCAACGTAATGCTGGTGCACTCTTTTTCTCTTATCTCAGTTTCTGCTTATTCGCTGCCCCCCCCCCCCCCCCCCCCTCACCCCCAGCTCAGCTATTAAAAAGGCTCAACCAATAGCTGTTTGTTAGCCATCAGGAAAAGAGGAAGATTTTTACCTCACACCGTCACGGTTGAATGAATTTACCCACATGAGTGCAATGGTCAAATAATCAGCTTCGGGAGGATGCTTAACCAGTCCAACTTTATCCCTGGAATAATTTTAGTCAATGAAGGGAGGAAGGGGAGACTTTCACAGTTTGCACCCGCTCACTTTCGCTGCGGCCCCCCCATCACTAGTCTCGCCAAAAGCAATGGCTGGAGGAGGGTGGAATTCCTCAAGACTTACTGCCAATTGGGAAGGTTTGAAGACAGAAAAAATTATTTAAAAAAAACAGCTGTATCAAATGTAAATGATGTTGCCTTACCTGTTGTGGGGATTATGTGTGGCTATTACTGTGGCTATTATTACTACGTGAAGAGAATTACAAATGTAGTCATCATCAAGAAAGAAAGCAAAAAAGAAACAAGGAAAGTAGGAACGTATTCAACATCTGTTTTGCAGCTGGGAGTATTTCTAAGGGACACCGGGAGAAAAAGGAATTAAACACAAGAAAGGGGGAGGTGGGGGGATCTCTGGGAAAGCTGGAAGAGAAGACAAACACGGGATCCAACATGGCTGGACTGGATTAAAATGGCTGGAGTAAAGAACACCTTTCTATTTACCCAGTTTGAACTTGCATGTCATACAGCTCTGATGTCTCTGCCATGATTAACTGGAATCTAGTGGAGAATTAGACTTCACATGCTGACCTTCTCTGGAAAAATGAGGTCATTTGCACCTTGAGCAAAGTTTAACATAATAAGTACCACGTTTACGGCAAATCGGGGGGTTCGTGTCATATGCAGCTGGTGACAAATGCCAAACTACCCGCTTGATAGCCGCTTCCTAACAGCTATAAAATGGCAAAGAGCACAGACCACAAACACCAACAGAGTGTAGCAAAGCCCCAAGCCCGGCTCTACAGGGCCTGACAGTAATCAGGAGAAGAAGTGAGTGCTGAGGAAGTGTCAACAGAAACAAACCCTGTGCTTCGTTTGAGCCAGACTGAGCTGATAGCTCATTGCCAGTGGCATAATTTAGATGAATGGTGGGTGCAATCCATCAGAATCAGAGTATAGCTAGAGTTAGTATGAGCGCAAGGAGGAAGAGGAGGGGTGCGACCCTTTCCTGCGCTCGCCTGCCAGTAACGGTATCCCATTACCCTACACCTGTTAACAACACCAATCCCCTTGTATAAACAGTAAAGTGATCCACTCATTGAAGGCAGAGGGACAGAAAGAGACAGACGGTGGGATTGAGGTAGGAAGAGAATGCAGAGAATGGGACAGGAAAAAGAGGAAAGAGCAGATGAAGCAGTGGGGATAAAGAAATGTTTTCTTGTTTGATTTTAAAGAGACTAGCACCTCTGGACATGATGGATGAACCCAGGGTCTGGAGAGACAAGTCATGGACAGATGGCTCAGATGCAAACTCCAACAGCACTGCAGCAGCCTTTACAGTAAAGCAACAGGGACATCTAGTGGCACAGAGTGTAACTTCCCCAACGCTCTCAACGTGCATTTGGAACGTGCACTGATTTTATCAAAGCAGCTTTAGCTTGAAACATCTTTGAAAGGCATCTGTCTGTTTTCATTGATATGTGACAGGTGCAATTAAAAAGTTAGAGGCAACAAATCAAAATTAAAATCTTCATTTATAAACATAACCCTTGAAATTGTTTAAAATGTGTACACAACATTAAGTAGGCTGCATATCTGAGTATTTTGTCTACATTTTATTGTTGATTAAAGGAGTAGATGTCAGTTTTGTCATAGCAAAGGACGATATATTAAAAAAACAGGTTTATTTATGAATGAAAACAGCTGCTGTGTTCATTTCTTTCTTAAGTTTTTACATTCGGTTACGGCACAAGTCAACCACATTCCTCACCTACCTTTGCCACAGAGACGATCCCTCAGCAAAGAGACATTTAATGAGATACAGAGAAGAATTGTTAAAGCCACCAAGTTGCCACAGTCTTCCTCTGAAAGGCAACTTTTATGTGTGTTTATTTTATTGTTCCTGAATGGATGGCTCATGTGAAAAAAACCCTGAAAAAGTAACTTTTAGGTAAAAGCTATTGACTCAAGCGGTCGGCTAATTGCCCATTTTCAGGCAGTGAAAATAATGGGCAAAAAAATAAAGAGCCATCCAAATTTTGACTAAATTACCCTCCTATAGCTTGGGAAGGTATTTATAGTCAGAATAATAATAATAGTCAGAAAAACACAGCGCTGTGACCTGGCAGATTAGAAGGTAACCATTAGCGGTTTGATAGCTTCAGGGCAGTCGAGTATCGACCCGCGTGTAGCTGCATGCTTTTGTCATTCTTGTTCACTGTCGGCTCTCTCTCTTTTCTTTTCTTTTTTCCTTTTCTGGAGAAGGAAATAAAGCTCTTTTCATGGCAGATGGCTGTTTTTCAGCTAGTTCTTCTCGGCTACAGTTTTACACCACTGACACAGATGAGGCGAGCTGCAAACAGCACATCAGGGCTTCAGGACTGAGGTGTGGACAGGCTCGCTTTCAGTGTTTCGGGAAATGTAGGTGTCTGTGGCATTGTCTGTCACACTCATCCTTTTATGCAAAATCTATTCCCTGTTTGGCTTGTGATACTTTTATTTTGGAATACTTATCAGCAGCACAAAGCCTTATTCAGATTCCTTCACAGGGTAAATGTACAGTTCAAAATAATAATGCAGCAGCTGCACTGACATGCCCAAACATGCCAAAATTTATAAAAATGCATTTCAAGGAATCTGTTGAAGAGTCGATTATATCTTTGGGTCTTTGGGGAGTTTTATAAAGAAATGGCCAAAGTGGGCTAAGACTAAGTCATTATTCGGCCTGTGAACTTCTACATCATCATGTGTCGTAAAACTTTCAGCAGAGTGTGCGCTTGCACAAAAGCTTAAATTTGAATTGTGTGCGTCTTTGGGGTAACTTCTTAACAACAAACCCAGCGCAATTGTCTGGAGTCAAACTGTGACTTGTTCTTTAAATAGAAGCTCCAAAAAATCAGAGACAGGGAGAATTAAGGAGTGGGAAACCAGCGGGAGAGCAGGCGTTCAATCACTCCCCACGCAGAAGATATAAAAAGTCTCCAGTAAGAATTCGAATAAGTATAAATGTAACACACATTTCCAAAATGACCATCAGCTCTTTGCAGAGGGCCCAAATTTTGCATCTAAGACAAAAATGAAAAGCTGAAGAAAGTTGATAGAGAAGATGAAATGTGAGTGTAGAGCTCGCCGCTGTGTGCAACATTGTGCTTAAAGGTGATTCCTCTTTGGCTTCAGCATCGAGTCCTGCTGCCTACTGCCTTCACACCTGGCTTTTTTGTATGCACAAACAGGATATAATGAGTAAATAAGGGTCTCGTGAGCTTTAGAGGCCAGCCAAGATTTTTTTTCCTCAAGCTTACCAGCTGCTGTTTTTAGGTTTATATTTAGCGTAAAGATAAATGAGTGGTGTTAGTCTTCACTATCTCGTCACCATCACATACCTGATAGTGGTTTCTTCCTGGTAAAAATGAGTTTGTGCTTACTCATTGGGGTTGTCGGATGGTTGGGGTTTTCTTTAAAATACTGTAGCGTGTTCACAGTACAAAGCACCTTGGACTATTTTTTTCTTGTAGTTTGAATTGAAAACCTGAATTGATTTAAGTCCAATTTTATCTATTTTGCAAACAAACAAAAAACAGTCAAATTGTGCTTTTCAACATGTCAAATTACAAAACTGGTGGACTAAAAGCTTAACAGTTTGCACAGGTAGTGAAAGTGGGGTGCTTTTAAGCTAAATATCACATTCATTTATAAAGCTATTAGAATTATTGTTATTATTTTTTATTTTATGGTGCAGTGAATGTGTAATAGCCTATTAGAGTTGATTACAAAGCAGCGGATACTGTGGGAACCTGTGACCTGCGAGGAAAATCATTCAGGAATATTTTAGCTTTAAAATGAAATATTTCCTATTCCAGCGCTAATGACAGTCCAGCTACCCCACCATCACCCCCTCCCCACTATCAATTCATCTTATCAGTCCACAGTATCACTTATCAGTGAGTTTGTGTAAATGGCAGTGTGTGGGAGAACAAGTGCTGCAGCTCAACTAACAGCATTCCTCCTCAAAGGAGTTTCTCCTGTCCTTCCTTCCTTCCTTCGTCCCCTCCCTCTCTCCTTTCACTCTCATATTGTGTCTCTAACGAGTCACGTCCTTCTAGCAATTATTATGAAATTAAAGCTATTTTCCACGGCCGATGTTTGCCCCGGTAATAACCACACCGAGATAGGCTTCATTCATTTAGCGTTTTAGTTCAGCTCAATTCCTGTCGCATTAGCAAGAGGAGCAAAATCAGAGTGTCACTCAGATATTCTGCTTAATGGTTTGGCGATGGCCTGGCCCCTTTTCTTTTTTTCCCCCTCCTTTTTCTTTCACGATCCCCCTAACCCTATCTCTCTGCCAATTACGCTGTTTAATCTATATGTAGATAATGGTGTCCAGGACCTCCCTGTTGAAATGTCAGGTGTGAAGAGGTTATTAGCTAACTTTTAATTACTGTCCATCATTCACCAGGCAGCAGGACAGATTGGTCTTCTCCAGCTGTCCGCTTATCTGGTCTCCGAGTTGGGTGGAGGTGTGGAAAAGAAAGACGTTTAGGAAGCACCAGGTCTTCCACTTAATATCACCATTTTTTTTTTTTACATTATTAACTAGACTTAGTGTTTGGAAGGAAGACACAGAAGCGAGGAGACCAAGTAGATCACGTGTCATAGGGTTTAATAGAAGCTGTCCATAAGGTGAGTTGCTCAATGGAAGGTGACTGTGATGCTGTGATGGCACTGTATAATGTGCAAACATTTTGCAGAAAATGTGCAATCATTTTAGCATCAAAACAAAACAATCTCTGCTTTCCAAAAATCTGAAAATAGTTGGCGCTGGTTATCAGAAATGCCAGTCTACCGACACTTTGAACAACCTGCATTCTAGTTTAAAGTGAAGCTTAATAGAGATCAGCTAGATCATAAACGTTCCAGCACAAAAATATTTTATGAACTCCCCCCAGTTCATGTGTCAAAACCTATGTTGTGCGCTGAAAGACCAACAACCCCAGAGCCACAATTTAGTACCCCTGTCTTCAGCACTTGTACTTGCTCTGCTGTATTGCTCCAGCAGGGAAGCAACAGGATGACTAGTGCAGACAGATGCCAAGGAGAGTGGCCTTGGAATTGTCTGTGGAACTGTTGCCGGATATGGTGGAAGAATTGGACTCAGCGTTTCCCAGCAAGACACAACCGCTGAAAAGACTGATTTCTGATGGTTGGTGCGAGACCATTTGATTCAAGACTGTTGCACCTGTACATATAATGTATAAGTTGGACTTCTAGCCTGGTTTCAGTTTTAGTTCTCGTTGTTTCTTTAATGCCCTGGGTTTGCTTTACTGCTACGAGCACTCCTTTTTTTTAGCTGCTCTCTACCCGATGGAAAAGGAACTCCCTCTTCCTTCTGCTTGTTCCTCTTCTTTACATGTGTAACTTGTCTGCTTCTTATCCAGACTGAACTGAATAGGAAGTCTCCATTAATTTCCACATACATTTTTGCAAATGTATGTGGAAACAGGACACAGGTTGTAAAGGTTCTACAACACGACAACAGCGCACATACAGCAGGCCTGGAAATCACTTTTCCCCCTAAAAAATAGAAAACCTGAAGAATATTGTAACTAGATTCACGTCTTCATTCAGGAAGCAGCGACACGTAAAAATACACACTTGCAGCGAGAGCGATCTCTTTTCAGTCCTTGAACTGTCTTTCAGTGGTTTTACTATTTTAAGCTCTACAGGGCAGAGCACTGCTGATTACAGTGCCACAAAGAGAAATACTTCCCGGGCTTAGGTTTTCTTCTTCTTCTTCCTCGCCATCTTTTACAGCCTACACACACATTCCGCTGGAAGTAGCGGAGCTGTTATTTCAGCAGGCATCCTCCATATGATGGAGGCTCTGGTTACAGAGGGCTGCTTCTGGATCGCACACATAATTACGCACGCACACATGAGCAGTGTGCTAAGACATTCCTTATTTTATTCAAACAAAGAAGAAAACGGAAATGGATAATTGGTAAAAACTTGCAGAAATTCTGACACAATTAGATAATTGTGGAAATTACTGATTGCTTACATCAACACACACGCACACAAGCTCTCAGTCTCTGCCTCTCTCTGTCTTTGGGACATAAATGTCTCTGTGGTATCCAAGCCTGTATAAACTTGAGCATTAGTGTGTTTTCAAAACTAACCATGCGCTAGAGGACATCATTAAGCCGATTAAGGCTTTTCATGCAAACATACCTGCCTTTGAACTGAGGTTTGTGTGATATTTAAGACTTTAAGTGGAGCCTCACTTTTCTGCGCGGGGTTTTGTGTGTGTTAAGACTCTGCTTTCAGAGCTCTGCGGTGAATTACCGCTGACCCATGAAGACCCCGGGCCCCCCAGCTTCTGCCTGTGGAAACCCCCCTGTCATCTGGATCACATTGGGCTCAAATGGGGGGCAGAGCAGAACCCAGTGTGTCTGACCCATGCAGATCAGGAGGATGCTGGAATGAAGGTCCACTGCGGTGTGTGTTTCGCTCTTTCTGTCTCTGGCGCAGACACACAAACCTGTATGACGTGATGGATCTAATGCACACATTACAAGCGAGTTTTAAAGCAATACACTCATATCCTACTAACATTACTAACCACTTTTGTTTCACCTTTGAGTTGTAACACACTTTGTGTATTTGTAAAATCAACATTGCTGAAAATGTGGTTTAAAAGGAATCTTAAATGCAGTGTTTGAAGCAGGCCTGATGTAAATGTGAAGGAGTATCAACAGAATAGTTTGAAACATTGCCCCATCACAAATATGTGTCCGCTTGACTTAAATATAAGAAGAAACCTGTGCTAGAATTTACATCGTTTTTATCTCCCAACATGATGAGTTGCTGCCCCCTGCTGGAAGTTTGCATCCATGAAAACAATGCAGTTATTTTAGACAGTTTGTATGTATGAATTCACAGGAGGAACATGGTGATCTGACTGATCAGCCAGACACATGCATAATATTTAAGTTAGTTTAGTAATACAACCACTTCCCACTTTGATGCCAGCGCTTCTCTGCCATTAATGATGATTTAAGGATCCATGACATTTCTTTGAGAGATAAAGTACTACAGGTATGTAAGCATTTCAAGATAACCAGAGCTTCATCATTTGACCTTAACCAGATCCTTTTTTTATACCTGAGCAGCTGTCAGAAACAAATACAAAAGATAAATGTTGAATGATGTCATCCCTGTTATCAGGTTAAAAAAAGGTTCTTGAATTCTTAAAGGTTGTTGAGGCACTGACACAATGAGTGTGTTGCAGTGTTTATGGGTCGTAAACACATATCGTTACACTAACACTCCTTCAGCTCCCAACAAAATGAACTAGTAGCTATTTACTTTATGCAAAATATGAAGCAATCTGGTCATTTTTTTCTATACTCATTGCTAATATTATTTATGTACGTATTTACAGAATATACATGCAGATATACATATATTATGCATATATATTTATTGCTGATTGTGAATTAATAATAAATAATGTTACAAATCACTAGCAATATTATTTTCATTATTTTTGATGCAATATTGTCTACTTTATGGTTTATACATAGTATTTTATATTGAATTGGAGCTTATAAGATGCAATACCAATTGTGTTCTGATGGCCATTGTCTTCACATTTTAAAGCAATGTGTAACCTTGAGTGTCATTGCTAATCTGCGCTTGTTGCTTAAAACTAACTCCACGCCGTCTGTGACCGAAACAGGACAGGAAACACGGGCCCACAGACTTATGACGAAACTCTATGTTGCAAAAAAATTTATTAACTGGATACAAAGTTTTAGAAACAAAAGTTACAACATTACAAAAATATTCAGAAATTGTTCATGAAACAGTAAACGATACAATCACTATCAAATTATTGTTTTTAAACTTTATTAACACATTTTCTTAGACCTCCTGCTGTTCTTATGGACATTTTGCTTGTATTGCTTTTTTGTTCTTTTCAAAACATGATTTATGTCAGTGTAAACATTAATTAACATGCTGCTTCCACATAATACATAAACTGAGAGGTTCAAGGATTAGATTTAGGCTGCAAGAGTATTTGGAGGTTTTCGCAGTGCTCACTGCCAGTTTGCAACTTGTTTGCATTTCCACACAAATACACCTCTTGTACACACTCGCTCTTCTCTCTCCCTCTCACACACATTCAAGCACGTTGTTGAATTTCATTCTGTTAGTAAGTGACGCATCCCCTCGATGCTGGGGCGCTTCAACAATTCTGAGCAGAGAGTTATTGATTCTAGTTAATTTTTGTTAGGTTATGTGTTCATTAGTAGGTTAGTTTGTTAGTTTGTGGAGAGCTGTTCAACACTCTTCTTTTGGGTTAGTGAATTGTTTTGATGACTGTTGTTCATAGTAGGTCTGTCCAGTGGTATTGCTGGGCATGCTTTGATTTACTCAAAGTTTAGCAAAGAACAGCAAACAAAGACATTAGTAAGATGGACATTTACAGGATCAGGACTGTTAGTATCAGCACCAATCAGGAGTTAGCACTGAGGTGTGCTCAGTTTCTGTCTCACATCACCGCCCGAGCTGACAACAAGCCAGGCACTCACCTGCAGGTTGACCGCACTGAGCACGTACAAATGTAAAGGCTGACCTCTCTGAATCTGATCACAATCGTTTTTGCGATGATTGCTCGTAAGTGTGTGGTCAACCCAGTTTGATGTCAGCAGCTGTTCCCGCTTGTCTTTTCACCTTGAGCTTAATCGCTTTCTTTCCCTTTCCAAGTCCCGAAACCCTTCTTGACATGCTCAGTGCAACATTTTTCCCGACTTTAACGATTTATTTAAACTTCTAAAAGAAGGGATGCAAAATCATGCAAAGGAAGTATATGCGCTGCAGACCGCGGGCAGAAAGCAGAGGGTTAGTCAAGTTAGGGTTAGAAATGCCAGCCAACAGCATTCTCAATACAGGTTAGTAATCCTCCAACTGTTAGCACATATATTAGTACTGTTAGAGATTAGTGAGATACTGTTAGTACAACCCAGATGTGGGTAAAAATCTATTTACGCATAATTATTAGCATTTGCTGAAATTGGCTTCAGTGTGAAATGATAGGACTGCAGGCATCGGGACAACTTAATTAATGCCAGCGGGCATCGTTTAGAAAACTACAGACCATTAATTTCCAATGGCATCCTTGTGATCTAAATCAGCATAATAACTGCTACT
This sequence comes from Maylandia zebra, assembly GCF_041146795.1. Taxonomy (NCBI): domain Eukaryota; kingdom Metazoa; phylum Chordata; class Actinopteri; order Cichliformes; family Cichlidae; genus Maylandia; species Maylandia zebra. The sequence goes on from NC_135178.1 coordinate 15,384,140, forward strand.
TCAGTGAGGTTGTAACAAATGCTAAGAACCATTTGTAAATGTTGTTTTATCCCTTATCTGGTACATCCAGTGGCTAAAAGAATATAGGCCTGTTATTGAGTGTGCAGCTGTGAAAACAAAAACCACAGTAAAGCAGCTTTTAGCTTCAGGCCCGTTACAAATACATTTCATCTGACTGATAAGAGACACATGCAGACATACGTACAGGGTACATGCAAAGAAACACGTGCACTCACGTAGACACTCCCGTAACACACACACACACACAAGTGTGATCAACTTTAGAGGTTTCCACACAAACAAAAACATACTGTGTGAATGGCACATTGGGAACTTGTCATTTTCACACAATTTAGCAGCTTTTTTTTTTTTTTTTTTCAAATATCAGAGCTTTGCACAAATCTGTCAGAGTAAACTCCAGCTATGAAAAGACACAAAATAGAGTCTTGGTGAAACACTGCTCGCTTTGACTGAAGTATCTTATATAGGAAGAAACCATCAGAGGGTTAGAAAGAGTAGAGGTCACCGCACGCGTCACTGTTTTTGAACAGCAAAATAAAGTCAGAGAACGGGCCAGGACGCGCTTATTACTTACAAAAGAAAAAAAAACTGTATCAAATTATTCTGTACAACACCCATGAAATATCTCCCTGCTAAATCTGAGCACACTGATGTTGACCACGAAGCAACAAGTGAACTACTGTTTTCACTGATTTGCAAAAGCAGAAGTCATCTCTCAGTAGGGAAACACTGGAACACGGACTCGCTCTTCTGAAGGTGCAGGGCAGGGAAAATGGCACCATGTGGTCATCGCTGCAAGACAAGTCACAATAAAGGGAATTAGGATGGTATAGTGTAGTATAAAATAATATAGATATAGCGAATGATGGCATGATTACAAAGATATAGTTTTGTACTGGTTTGAAAAATATTGACAAATATTTCCTTTTCTACAAAAATCTTGAATAAAATCACCCGAGGGGCAGATTATGCTAATATGATTTGGTCACATGATCCAATTTGTGGTTTATCTCACCTCTTAACCATAATCATGAGAAAAGTACCATATAGCAAGCATAATAATAATAATAATAATAATAAATGTCAGTGATTAAGCACATAACTGATCTCCCACGTTCTATCTGGTCTTCATTTATCTGTCCTCTGTGCCAGCATAGAGGCTTAACACAAACACACAGAGACACACACTCACACAAAAGCATGACTGAGTCCATAAAAAACTGGCTCTGTATTTTATATTCATCGGCACTTATATAAGAAGTCACTGTGTACAACATAAAAGTGAATGTGGAGGAATAAAAGTCAGTGGTATAAATCTGTGGCTAGATTCTGTACCAGTCCATACGCAGCACAGTAGAGGGCAATGGAGCGAAGCCACCGGGAGTACAATGAAGTCCTGTCGAGCCCCCCCAACAATCTGCTTTTTCCATCGATGTAACTGGAGAAGAGCACACAACACAAAGCAGCAGAAAAAAGTGGGACACAACCCAACTGTCCTCACAAGATCCCCCAGGTACTGGTTGTTCTTTCATCTTTTTTTTTTTTTGTTTCTTTTTACTGCTTTATATTTAGTATCAGACACGGTGGACTGAAAAACACCCACTGTAAAAACATATGAGTCACTTAGGATAGGAGTCAGTAATATCAGTTATCTAAATGACTGAGTAATGCTATTAAATTTCCGTGTGACCTCCCTAGAGATGATAATGACGACAATCCAGTCTGTACACATAACCTGTCCTGCTGTTGGTTCCCTTCTGGATCCTCCCAGCATCCTGTGTGTCTCTGTCTGCAGCGCTGTGGATGAATCCACAGGGAGTACCTAAAAGGCAAAATACTGAGTCAAATGGACTTGTCTATATACTATATACTATGTATATACTTCATATATACTTCATATTAGATGTGACTCTAATATTAGAAGATCTAAGTTAAGGCTGGGACTATTTGACATTGCTCTTGGCAAATCAGTGCAAAAATAATGACTACAGCTTGTTCTCTGCAGATTAAAGACATATAGGGTAGGTTGCATCCTGCTGTATTGAGAGATGTATTGAGATTAAAAATAACTACAAGATTATTTTTCATATTCTATGGTAAACGAGTATACACCCTACAACCTACAAGACATATTCTCTATAATCTAGGCCCTCAACTGGAGGGATTAAAGGAGTTAGTGTTTGCCTAAAAACATAGATCTTATTAAAGGATTGGGAGGGATAGAGGGGGGTAAAAGTTGAATGCAACGGAAGAGCAGAATAATTGGAAATAAATTATCTATTTTTTTTTTTCCTACCAGTGATCTCCGGGATCCACGTCCACCTGTCACCAAACGATAAGAAAAGATCGCTCCTTCTTCGCCTTTTTTTCTGCTTTCTTCGTCTTCCTCTACCAGGCTGACCGCAAGCCGATCAGACGGGAAAACAGGCGTCGTGTGTGTGCGCAGTGATTACGCCCGCACTGAAAGGCTGGTTGGATCGAATGGCAGCACGCTACTAACACGAACCGCGGCTGTGCGTCCTCTCTATATGGCTGCCGAGCGGAGAGAAGCAGATGTGGGAGTGCCAACAACAGCTGCGCACTGACGGGAGTCCAGTCCACGGAAAATAGGATAAAGTGGAGTCGGAAGCCTCGGGACAAAGAACATGAGCGGAGGGTATTAATGAGAACAGTAACTTCTTTCACTCAGCGCGCAGACCTGAATTAATCGCTGGTCTCGGTCTCCAGCTGCTGCCACAGGTTTATGGTCTTTTGTATGCGCCCCCTTCATCCACCATCTGTGTTTCCCGGGCAACGAGAGGACTGCCTGCAGGCACCACCAGCAAGGCCTGCATGCAACCACCTCAAATCAAGGCACACTACAGTGCTGTGATTCTGCTTACTGTAACATAACCAGTGGTTGATGTTTCTTCATTGTTAGGTGCTTTCTACACGTACACACGCATAATCTCACACCTCTTCTTTCGCCTGCTTTTCATTCACTCATCCAAACTGGTGTTTGAACAATATTTCTTATCTTCTCTGTGCTGTGATTCAACACATTCAATTTCAAATAGCGGGTACTCGACTAAAAATGCCAAGTTTACCAGTAAATCTCAGCAAATAATAAAAGCTCTTAAAAAAAACTGGACAATTGCCAACTAAATACTTTTTCAGACACCTAGCTATTATCTTGATTTTAGTTCATGAGCAAAAGAGCTCACATTAATCAGATTTAAGCGAGAAATTGCCACAAACGTAGTTTAATTTAGCCTTAATTTTCAGGTATTATTAATTAAAGGGCTTAATTATTTCAGAGCAAATCAATGGGAAAAATGGAAACAAGTTGTAAAAATCTCAAACTGGAACAACATTAGGCTGTGTGTTATCAATCATGAGCATAAAAGAGAATCCGATACAAGCTGTTAACCTCCGATAATTCTCAGAAAAAGAAATGAAAAGTTTCCATAAAACAAGAAGAACAAAACCGGTGAAGTGGTAAACGGATGAAACAAATAGTGTCTATCAAAGAGAAAAGCTTTAGAAAGAGGAACATATGTAGACGGGGACAAAGATCCTGACCCAAAGAATGTGGTTCTGCCAGGGGTTGGATCTCCTGGGCTGCCGGTGGAAGCGGGACACTGGCTTTTACTCTTGATTTTCCTGCCAACTAAATAAAATGCTGCTTTTCTGGATCAGGACCTGGAACATTCTTGACTGGCTGAGTTAATCAGCTGATCTCAGTTCAACTGGGCTGCATTCCACTTACTGAGGAGGAAGATTAGTCTGAGAGACCTGACAAGAAGCAAGAATGAGTTGCTTTCAAAACCACAGCAGTCACTTAAGCATTTAAATAAACTTAAAATTACATTATCTTTAAATTTAGAGTTTTCATGTTTGCTTTGTGTGTGTGTGTGTGGGGGGGGGGGGGGGGGGGGGGGGGTGATGATCCTGTTTTCTGTTCTGTATGTCTCAGTTTTCCAGGTCATGGTAGGCTAAGGAGCTTGGGGGGGAAAAAACTCACTGGACTTCTTTACGTTTCGTGAAAATGTTTCATCTCTCATCCAAGAGCTTCTTGGACTTTAAGTTTCATGAAGGAAACATCTTCATGAAACTTAAAGTCCAGTTGTTTTCTGTGCCTTTAGTTCCCTGATTGCTTTAGTTGGTGAAAGGTTTATTAATCTCCATTTTGCATTCCCATTCTCGTTTATCTTCTATCTCTTTGTCAAATTCATGTCTCAGTCCTGGTCTCAGTGCTGGTTATTTCCTGTCTTATTTTGATAGTCTCTCGTCGTGTGCTTTCGCTTTGATTCTACTCCCACACACTTATTATCTGTTATTAGTTTGAGCTGTCCTCTTACCTGTTGCTTGTACCCTTGTTATCCTTTGTGAGCATATGTTGTCTCAGTCCTCTCTGAGCTGTGTCCTGGGTGCCTGCTTATCTTTGTGCTTTTGTTGGAGTGTAGCAATAAAGCTGTTTTTTCAGTTTTATGCCTTTTGTTCCCAGTCCTGCACTTTGGGTTCAATTACTGAGGCCACACAGCAAATCTTGATTTTTTTAAAAAGTCATTTACATGATAATCATAACGTTGATGATTCATTAAAACTGGGATGTTTAACGTTTGTTTGTTTGTTTTCACAGTGTAGGTTATTTGAATTGTGATCTCACTTTAAACCCACTGCATAGCTGTCAGTATAAAGCTGCCTAGTACGTCACTAAGAAAGGGTATTTACATTTCATTAATTCGACCTTGGTATCCACTTGATAAAACCCCCATCCAGCTGGAGGCGCCAGCTTGCGCGCTCACAGATGTTTGGCCTTCCTGAGTCGCCGTACCACTGCATGTACCTCGCTGCCCCAGCCGTGCGCGCGCTGGCGCGATTAGTATCATGGAAAGGAACAAACTGTGAAGCATCGCTGAATGTGACGTTATCCATGCATCAGCCAGCTCCGTCGGCTCTCTCGGGTCTGTGCCGAGTCACCGACTGTCTTTACCTGAGTAATGCCCGAGCGGCCGGTGATCCCCGCCAGGTGTCTGGCTGCGGGATAACCTGCATCATCAACGTCACTGAGAAAAAGGGCAGCGTCTCGCCCCCTCCAGGGGTGGAGTACTTCCACATCCCGGTCTCTGATACCCCGGTCTCTCGACTCAGCGATCACTTTGACGAGGTGGCGGATAAAATCCAGGTTACAGCGGAGAGCAGCGGCCGCACGCTGGTGCACTGCAACGCCGGGGTGAGCCGCTCCGCAGCCCTGTGCATGGCTTACCTAATGAAGCACCGCGGCGTGAGCCTCCTAGAGGCCCACGGCTGGGTCAGGACCTGTCGCCCTGTCGTGAGACCCAATAACGGGTTCTGGAAACAGCTCATCCAGTATGAGGGCGGGCTTCGTGGTTGCAACTCTGTCCGCATGGTGTCCTCATCCATGGGAGAGATACCTGACATTTATGAAGAGGAGGCCAGGAATATGATGCCACTGTGAGGGAAGCACGCTTCTTTGTGTGTGGTGGGAAAGTGGGACATAATTTCACAATGATCTGCAGTGTGCTGGCCTTAACTGTAAAATCCTGTGCAGCCTTGAAAGGAAGCATAAACAGTGAATGCGTTCCCTCCAGGCCCTCATAATAATGGGCAGTTGTGCAGAGTAACAGTGAGCTACTGTATAATTTATGCCTGCCGTGGTTTTCCCATGGTGCATTTGGCCACCTCTTGCTTGATTATGTGAGATTTTTGGTGAGCTCAGGAACTGCTTGCAGATATAAACCCTCCATCATTCTGCAAAATGCTCAAACATCCAGTGAGAGTGAGATTTACCACAACACGTTTGTCATGAATGGGAGCTCTAAAGATAGGCTTGTAGTAGGCTTCTACTCAATGTGACTAAATGCTGCTCCACTGTCTGTTAATGATAAATGTTGTGGTATGTTGTTTTACCACAACATTTATCTGAAAAATTACAGGATGTCATATTAAAGGATTCAAAGCTTATAAAATACAACAGAATAAATGAGTGATTGCTATTCTCATTGAGTTATTCCACATAAAATTAACCAAATCCCTCAATAAGGCAAATAGTATCATCTGAACTATTAAGTTCAGATGATACTGATCGAAGAAAAATGGCAGCCATGAAATTCTCTTGAGTCATAAGGAATCATTGCTGGAAGATGATCCTAGTATCAAAATCGTGGCTCAAAGAGTTGGCAGTTTGTCTTGTAACCGGAAGGTTGCCGGTTCGAGTCCCAGCTCAGACTGTCTCGGTCGTTGTGTCCTTGGGCAAGACACTTCACCTACTGCCTACTGGTGTTGGCCAGAGGGGCCGATGGCGCGATATGGCAGCCTCGCTTGTCAGTCTGCCCCAGGGCAGCTGTGGCTACAACTGTAGCTTGCCTCCACCAGTGAGTGAATGAATAGTGGTATTGTAAAGCGCTTTGAGGGCCCCGAAAAGCGCTATATAAATGCATTATTATTATTAAAATGTAAAGTTTACACATTGTACTTTTGGGGGGGAGAGATGAGTCATCAGAAAAACATCCAGGTTATCGGTTCTTGTTTCTGTTATTCTGCGTCACTGATTTGAAAATAGTTTGTTTGTGGTCTTGGATCTGAGCTTAAATACGTTTTTCAACTCTGAAAGTTTAATGTGGCCATCTCATGTATGTAAAGGGGAGGGATCAAAAGTGCTGGGAGACTCATGTCAGATATCAGATTATGTACTTTGAGACCCTGTAACTCAGAATGTTCATAATAACAATAATAATAATAATCTAGAAAGTTTATGCATGAAAAACAAAGTCAGCTGACTCTGAGGGCTCAGGTGGAAGCTCTGATTCAACACTCACTTTGCTTTTAAAAATATTCAGAAACTCCAATAAACTCTTTGTATACTTTTTATGTGGATCAATTGTACATTTAGATAAAAGTTAAAGTCCTGCATTCACAGCGTTGCTAACTGAACTATTTAACATTAATGCTTTGATACTTTTTACTCTCAAAGTCAAAATAAGAGCTGTGACACTGAAGGCTGTTAACAAGTCCGACTCAACTGAGACAAGACAGTAGAAAAAGCATTTCTTTTCCAATAAGCATACAACTGAGCTGGCTCACCTCTCACCCTAATGAGCAAGAAAGCTTCTTTTTATTGTTCTTTGTGTTTTTATTTTTTAAATGGACAGTCACTCCTTAAAACAGAGAAATAAAGTCTACATGGCCATGATGTTTTCTAGCTAATTACAGTGCTTCATTAAACAAAACAAAAAAAGATAATTTCACTTAATTCTTTAATAAAAATATACATTTTCATACCATAATATGGGATTCCTTAAGTCAAAAGAAAACAGCTCTATTTCTTACACAATTAGCTTTACGTGCCCGCCACCTGCAACGAACAGCGAGGAAACTGAGGAAAACGGGTACAATATCTGAGCGACGCCACGGATCACAGTAAAACTCATTCACAACTTGGCACAAGTCTGTCATTTCTTTTAAACATAAACACACATCTGTTACAGAGTAAATGTGAAATCTTTATATTTAAGTGGTCATCCCCGAGACACATGTAGTGGTACAACGTAAAAATATTCTTCTAAACCACAGACATGATGGATAGATTTCAGATCTTTAAACACCACTTTGAAAAAGACTGGTCGTCTCGACATACTGTCTGAAATAAGAGATTAGCATGCGCACCCAGTAAACCTAAGACAAGTCTCAATTTTTAAAAAGGAGTAGTCGGCCATCATACGGTTGCTCCCTTTATGCCACGAGTTTGCATCACAGCATTGACAGTACGTTCATCTCTGCATCCAACACAAACCTACAGCCAGCTTAGTGTTAATAAATATAGATTCCAGCCTTAAGCAGCGCATCGCTAATCGTGCACTTAAGTAGTCTTGAACAAATGGAAAAAAGTTCACGCGAACGCCCGCTTAGAAAGTCTTACAAACAAAAACGAAAAAAAAAAGATGGTTTTAATTTTTTTTTTTTTTTTAATTAACCATCAAAGTGTCTTTTTTAACTTTCAAATGTCAGATTCTGTTCTGCAATCAGTTTATCGTAAATATTGTAATATTGTACCGGTGCATCAATGAGCTGCTGCCCACATAGGGTGATTTAGCGTAGGTAGAACAGTTTAATAAGGAGCAACCTCTAATAACAAGTCTGGTAATGAAGTTATATTTGGGAAACTGCTATAAAACACTGTTTACACAATCACCACACACTAACTTTGTAGTCCTCATTGATTCTACATTCCACCTTAAAAGCAAAGATGTGCTTTCCGATATTTGTGCCAGGCTGTGGCTGTATTTAGCATGCAGATATGAGAGCAGTGACTTTTCCTTCTTCCATGGTTATATTTAAGCCATTACCTCCTTCTGGATTACGGTTGTTACAACATTCACATGGCCTACACTGCAGAGTCTGACCTCCAATATGACACTTTTACATCTTAATGAAATCTTGATGTATTTTTTAAACTCTAAAAGACATTTTTAACAACCGCAAATAAAAAGCACATTACAGTATTTTACAACAATTCAGATGGCTTATTTAGGAGTAAGGCTGGAATTTGCTACTTCAACATCCTGAGCAAGGACCTTTGTCAGGCCAAACTACAAGTGAAATAATGACACAAGTGCAAAAACGGCATGCCTATTTTACCTTCATTGCACTTCCCCCATTCCCTCAATAAGGCAAATCGTGTCACCTGCATAGTCATGCAATAAACATCTAAAAAGGTCCAAAATAGAAGAATGTTCATTTAACCCGAGGTGTAACCCAGAGTACTTCAGTAATATATCGAACACCGGTATCTGCACTCCTTCATTTCAAACAGCCAACAGCTGGCTTGAGATCAAATCTGAAAGAAAAGAAAGAATCGAAAAGTTACAACATTTCTTGAAAAGAGCCGCAGAGAAATGTATTTCTTTATAAAAGTCACTCACCTGCTGTTGCAATTTTTGGTATTCTGTGGACTTAGGTCGACGTGCGGCTCTGGATTGCTTTCCTTCCAAAACAAAGGCGATTATCTGGTGGCGAAAAAAAAAGATCAGGCAAGTCTGGTTTGGACTGCTGTAAGATGTCTGATTTTCAAAATAAGGATAGTTAAGCTAGCCAATGTTAGAACTGAGTGTGCTACACATTAATGGACAACTAGGTAAAAAAAACAAAAAAAAAAAAACAAAGCTTTAGCTAATGTAAAAGTGGTTTTCAGCATTAAACCAGAACAGCTGGGAAATGTGTTTCTTTCCTTAAGCTCAGTGGAGAAATTTACACAACTCTCAACGTAATTGTTGTGTGTGTTCTACACAGGAAATGACCTGCGCCTCAAAAGGCAACCACAGGTGCCAAATATATTTTAGGCTCAAAGTTCAAGGTTCAAGGTGCAGTTTATGTTAGTTTAAACACCAGAGTCAAACTTTAAAGTTAAATTTAAAAAAAAAATCTTTTTCTATGTGTGTATTTGGGTACAAGACTTGGGACATCAAGCCGGTCTAACAGCAAAAGTACCTTGCGCTTGTTGTGGTAAGTGATGTAGAGCACTGCCACCAGCACAGCTGCAGAAACGAGGTAGGCAAAGAAATGGCTGCTTTCCCCGTTTTCCATCATTTTGGATGGGTCGTATGGAACTTTCACCTCTTTTCTTTTAGTCTGCTCCACACCATCCTTTCCTTGCTCTTCGCCATTAGCATGGTTTGGCGTTTCCTCATTGTCATCTATCCCATCGTCCTCGTCTACATCACCTCCTTGGAATTCCTCCATGGTGCTCAATTCATCTTTAAGTTTCTCTGTGGATGTGCTTTCAATTGGCTTTTTTTTAGAATCGTTTTCTGTAGGAGCTTGGGCTTGTGGACTTACTTCTTCTTTGTCTTTGGTTTCAGGCTCCGCTTGGTTGGTTTGCCCATCTGTCTTATTGGGCAGCTTGTTTTTCCCTTGGGTTTGCGGACCAGAATCCTGTTTTCCATCGTGCTCATCATTTCCATCCTCCTGTTGTTTTTCAGTTTGATTCTGTGTATCTGTTTCAATTCCTGCGCTTTCCGGATTTTTCTCGACCGCCTTGGGCTGTTCAGCTGATGTACTCACACCCTTCGTAGGTGAGCTTAGTGACTCTTCAGGTTTTGATACGTTAGCCGCCTTTCCGGTGTGGTTACCAGACACGCTTGACTGAGATTGATCTGTTCCATTTGTATCTTTTACTGGTGGGCTTTTTGCATCTGGGGAGACTTCACCCTGTGCTGAATACAAAAACAAGAGCCTCAGTATTAATGGAATGTTAAATGTGTTAACTGGGATTTTGAATTAACTATTTATTACATTACATGCACATCTGCTTGTTTATCCTCACTACTTATTTCTTCCAGTGCAAACCTCTGAAATATTATTTAATCTATTTTTCTCTTCTCTCCCGATATCTTCGTAACATTTTTCTTGTCAGCTTCCTCCAAGTGATTACATTAAATGGGATTACTCAATTACATAATTGAATCATGTCTGCCATGAAAAAGATTGGCAGCAAAACATTCCAGAAATCAAAGGACAATATAGCAGACGTGGATAATACTAGACTGTGACAGTGACCACTGACACTTTGAGTACATTTGCTTACATATGTGACATACTGCGTAGACCTACTACTATAGGACTAATACACCAGTTACCAAGGCTGGATTACCCACTATGCAAAGCAAAAGGTCAGTGGGCTACAATATGTCAGCTGACCTCATTAATTTGTTAGGTTGACTACAAAATCATACAAAAACACAAAGATATAAGCAACACGCACTAGGAATCCAGTATTTTTTATCATCCTGATTTTCAACTGGGCCAATAATCAGCAGAGTGAACACTATATGCCATTAGTATTTGGTCACATGACTTGTGTGGATCAGTGGTGCAGACCATGATTAACAGATAAATAATGCTGAGATTTTTTTTACTAAAAGAATGTAGATCTGTACAATAAGTTATAATTCATGAGTAATTTTCTTAACATTATGCTACGGACAAAATGATCCAACAGTGTCCACAGTTTTATCCAGCAGGTTTGGAAATATATGTAGTAGAGACCAACTGATTTATTGGTGGGTCAATATTATCAGCCGATACTGGCACTCCACCTATCCTGTTATAAAGGTTGATTAAAGAAAGTAAAGAAGAAAAAGGTAGAAACACCCTTTAATCGTGTTAGGAGTCTTAATGTTGCATTGTTTGCCAACTAAAGGGCAGTCTACAACTTCCCTGTTGGCAACAGGTACCACAAAATCAACAAGCAACGTCAGGCAGAGCTTAGGTGAGTAAACAAATAAGTGCATAACAAATGTCAGGGAAATCTCTTTAAGTTTCATGTGTCTGAAAAATAAACTATATATATTGGCCAATATATCCGAATATTGTCGGGGTTTTTAAATCATAACCAAATATTGGTATGGATATATCGCCTGTGTCAGTTGGCCTCCAGTTGGGAGGAATTACGCCAGATTACGGTGAAAACCTTGTATGTGAATCCATATTTTGCTATATTCACTGTAAAGACAGGGAATATTATGCACAGATGTGTATAGTAGAGTACAGCACAAGTACACATTCCCCTGCAAGAGATCACAATAAGTTAATTATATCGCAAAAGTGAAGCGGTGAAGGAAAAGGAGACTGGATGAGCGCAATCCCTCCCAAGCTCTTAAGAAGCAGAAGGATATCCTATTCACGTAACACCTGTGAGCCAACCTGTTAAACCGGACCGACTGCTCAAGGAGGATGAGGAAAAAGTCAAGATTATTAAAATAACAGAAAAAGCTCAAATAAAAAACTAAACAGAATAAATAGCACCTATTGTGCAATTAAAAATAAAAATAAAACATTAAAATTTACAGTTTTAAAAAATGTCAACACATTAACGTGGCAATATATACGAGTTTTTATTACTCATTTTATTGTTTTATTATTCTTTTTATTTATTTATTTCTACAGTGGTGTAAATCAGTCTATTCTCCTTTCTCCATTTTAAAAAAAAGGACTGTTTTGACATATATCGCCTATCATCTTTATCAGGGATTGTGGGGAATTCCATAAGTGCTCAACCAACGCAGGCCTAAAGCCAAATAAAAACGCAAAAACAAAACTCGACTCACCTCCGATGGAGCTGAAACACAGGAATATTGCAGATATAGTGAGCAGCAGCAAAGCCGTCCTCATCGTGTCGGCTGTGTCCACACGCCAAAGAAACGCGACCCGAATCCGTCTAATTTCAGCTGCGTCTTCTCAGAGCTCACGACGCAATCCGAGCTGACAAACGCAGGCCGACAGGTTCAAGAGGTTTGACAGATCCGGCCTGCTTCCGTGTACGAGCTGGCATTTCTCTTCTTCTGCGATTGTAAACACGTGAGTGAAGTTTAGTGCCACCTAGAGGCTACATGCTTTTATAACAAGAACGTGCTGACGGAGAAAGCGTGGCGATTGTGGTTTCATTACTTTCACGTCCTTCTTATTGTGCAGTTTTATCATTTCAGCTGCCCAGCTCAGCCTGTGACACCGCTGAATCTCTAGAGCCCATCTATGGTAGTATACGGCACGAAATCATTATACTTTTGTATTTTTTGATTCAATATTATGATTTTATTTCGTCTCAGCTCACTACCAAAGTGGATCTGCTTGTTTAAGTTGGGTTTGCTTTTGTTTTGTTTTTTGTTTGTTTGTTTTTGCGGGGGTGGGGTAGTTGTGGGGCGAGATTTGACACGTTCAAATGAGGTGTTACAATAGAAAAACCTTTCAGTGTCATCAAACATGTGCACCTCGCCTTGCTTCTTTTGTTGGAAAGCCATATTAACAGACACTAACACTAATCTGTATTTCTCTCTCTTTTTTAAGTCAATCCGTCTATTTTCTTCCACTTATCGAGTTCAGGGTCGCAGGGTGGGCGGGGCCAATCTTTTGTATGGCTAACACAGGCACAGAAAAGCATTCACATTCACACCTATGGGCAATTTTAAATGACCAATTAACCTAATCACATGCATGTCTTTAGACTGTTAGGGGAAGCCAGAGTACCGGGATGTAGATAACGTGCAAACTCTGTAAAGAAAGGCTTCACAGGACCTGTGGCTAACAGTGGTGACCATACAAGATACAGTTATTTTATATTTATTATTTTTATTTACTTATAGCTTTTTTTTTTCAGCTTACTTATAATCAATTATAATATCTTTGGTGCTTAAATTATGATAAAGACGTGTCACTATAGGTTAAGGGACAGTTTTTCATGTCCTGCTCCCAGTCATAGTGTCTCACCATTGTTGTAACAGAGAAAAGGAAAATCCCCCCGTTTCCTCCAAATATGCCTGCAGGTATTACTGTATTTAATTCCATATATGTATAAAGACAGGGATGTTCGAGGCAGCTCTGTCTTTACTCGACTTGGTTTAATTTAAAAGCTATGTGGAAACCACTAAAATTACACACATTACACAAATTTAGGGCACGCCTATTTGACCTCATGAAAAAAAAGTTGTGTTTATTATTCTCAATGTCTTTTATCCACCATAGAAGAAGAGATGGGGGTCTCGTTTGTGTTATACTGCCACACACGGGTTAAGTGTAGGCATTGTTGATATTTTTCCTTCATGCGTGTCATTTCACCTTTTCAGCAGATGGCAGTATTGGCATGTAGTGCAATTTAAAAAAACAAACACTTTACTTGTGCCATTATCTATGTAGGTTAACTTTGCTTAAAGGGTATTGAAAAGCATTTCTTCTAGTAAGCAATGGCCAAAATAAAACACCACAAAACAAAGCCATGACAATACCAATATCGCTGGCCTTGGAGCTGAACATGTTCAGCAGTTTCTGAGATAATGATATAAATGTTAATTAGAGGTGTTTTACATCTCAGTTGGGTGCAGGAGACCTTCAGGCTCTTGTAATGAATTTGTCTTAATTGTGGCAGGCTATTTGACATTTGAAAAGTCCGATGATCCCTCTCATTCTTGACATCCATTTGCATTTCCATCTTTAAGGTCAAATGGGTATGAATAATACATTACGGAGGTTCTTAAGCTCACAGCCAGCCATACCTGTCTTCACAAACGAGCCAGCTGAGGCTTGCTCAGCTCAGTGAATGCTACAGAAACAATCAATTAATATCACTTTGGGAAACCGCATGTGAAGCATCCTGTAATTAGTAGGAATATAAGGTCACAGAGTCAATGGCAGATATAGGTTCAGCTTTTTTTTCCTGATTATGCTCATGCATAAACACTGGCCTTGCCTTAAATGTGCTGCAGCTCACAGTTTAAGTGACTTCTCAGATAAGAGATCTAGAGGCAGCATTACGCAAGTAAAGTATCAAACGGTTAACCTGGAATAAATTTAAGATCAAAGGAAGGCCCAAAAAAGGAACCTTGGCAAGAGATTGGAGGAATTTAATGAGCAAAAATTAACATGTATTAAATCTGACCTCGTGCTTTACATGGCAGATGTTGAGCAGAGCAGCATCCAGACACGTTACTCGAGATAAACAGCCGTGTGTTACATGCTGACTGCAAGATAGCCTCTGTTTGGTTTCAAGTGGATGGTGTGATTAAATAAAAATATTTCTTTCAATATAGCAAGACCAATTTAACATTTAAAAAATAACAATAATAAGCAGGCACGGGTATGGAAATGTATTTACCTGCACATATGAACTTATTCACTTAGAGACTGGGCTTCATAATAGGGGTACTGTCTTTGGAGAATTGAACGCCGGGCTGCATGCATGGCCTCGAGGAGACAGATTTGCTGACTGTTTTGACAACTCATTACCTGTAATTTCACTGATGGATTGGTGAGGTGGCTCAGAGCAGGCAGCCGTGGCATCAGAGCACGAGCAGTTTGTGTCTGGAATGATGTAAGATAGAATGGCAAACAAGCAAATGCTTATTGTGCCTAATGATTGCTTAAAACAGCAGGGCACACTTGACAGTTTGGTGCCTCTACTATATAAGGCCCCAAACAGAAACGCATCCTCAGTCCCGCCGCTCTGCAGTTTTACAACAATGTTTAAAGTGAATTTTAAAAATATATATGACACAGGTCACCTTTTTTTTTGCTGGCGGCAAATGGATGATGCTTCTGTGACAATGTCATTGATTATTTATGTTTCATCTGAATGTAGAAAATCAGCTAAGACAGACAGATCGTTCTCTGTGTTATCGTTAAGTCTTCTTTATATGTAAATGCATGTGAAAAAGTAACATTTCCCAGCTCCCTGCAGCAGGTAACATCTTGCTTAAGTTAAATTGGTAGATAGAGGGGTTGCAAGTTATCTCGTCCTGGCCGGCCTCCCCCCCTCTGCTCCCACATAATTGGTCCATCCCTGGCACTACTACTCATCTCCAAAGCCACCAAAAACTGTAACCTACCTTGTGTATTTTTTCACTAATTGAAATGCCTAATGAGGTCCCAAGGGCTCCATCCCATTACCTCTGAGTTAATTAAAGCCTAAGCAGTGTGCCAAACGGTGAATAAAGATGCAGCAAAAGTGCAAAAGGAAAAAAGGGGAGCCCGAGTAGGGTACGGTGCACTGGGATGGAGGGTTGACCTGCTTTTTTTTTTTTTAGTCATTGTTGAGGGATGCCACATTCCAAGAATGAGCAGATGGCTATTATTTTTTTATTTGCGTCTATACCGGGCTTGAAATTTCCATTACCCTGGCTCAGGCACTCATTTTCCAGTGTGGTTAGCCTAATTCTGCTTTATTAAACATTAAAGTCTTTGCCACCGTCAGGAGGGTTTTGCTGAAGACGTTCTCACGTTAGCGCTGAAGGATAATGCAGGCATAAAAAAATGACAGCTGTGTTTGTTTTTTGTTTGGCTGCCCCCTCCAGTTTAAATGCAGCCCTGATAAAATCATACTTGTCTTTAAATGTGATTTTCTACACCTACAGTGTCATGCCCTGTGGTCACTTTTTATAGGAACGCTAATCCAAACCACATCACCTCGTTAAAGCAATTTCTCCTTGTTAAACGACCAGAAACAGCATTGAAAAGACAGACTTGAGATATTTCTTTTAAGAAACAATTTCAAATGTTTATTTAACATGTCAGAGAAGGGGCACACACTCGTGAATTAAAAAAAAAAAAGAGGGGTCGGGGGGGAGAAGGGGGTTGCAATTATTGGCCAGTACTAAGACTTAAACTTCATACTAACATTAATCAGGTTTTGGCTAAAGTAAAAGTGTGTTTTTTGTTTCTTTTTTGCTTTTATAAAAGAAACTATGTACATAGGTTCATTTATACAAGAGGTTCATTGGATAAATGCATCAAAAACAAAAACAAAACAAAACAAACCAAAACAAAAAAAAAGAAACCAGTTCTGCAGTAAACTTTACAAAAAATACATTTTTGTTTTCATTGAGAGATGTAGAAAAGGAGACGGTCAAATATTGACCAATAATATTTCATCCTTTTCATTATTTAGAAAAAAAAGTTGTTCTAATAACTATTTTTTTTTAAAAGAAAAGCAATCAATATACAGCACAATAAATGGGGAGGAAAGAAAAATTGCCTTTGTGAATTCATTCAGTTGGTTTGGTAACCAAGGAGAGGGGCTGCGACTGGAACAGGGCATGATGGGAATGAAGGGCCTGGTGGAAGGGCGAAGGGGGAGACAGCATGGAGGGGTGCAGAGAGGTGAAGGGGATTGGCCGGGTGAGGATGGGTGTGTTTGACTGGCTACCTGAAGTACCAACGGGGATGGACATGGTGGGTTGGGAGGAGGAAGAGGAAGGGGTGGAGGAAGAGGAGGATGAGGAAGAGGAGGATGTGGACCCGGAAGCTTTCCCGGGTATCGAGAAGTGGTGTTGCATGCGCCCCTCCGGTTTGGTGGTGAGCGATAGCGGCTGGGCCTGTTCAGAGTGAGTGGCAGCGGGGGCGGCGGGGGAGGCCAAGGCTGCGGAGGGAGTGGCCGGTGAGTCCAGCATGCTTCCGTGTGACGACGCGGGGCTGTCGCACATCTTCTCCGAGGTCAGGTACTGCACGCACTGCTTCTTGCTTCTTATCGAGAAGTCTGCGGGGAAACGAGGAAAAGTGAGCAAACTGAATTATGGATCCGCCGCTGACTTCAAATCTGGTGCAAGTCCCTTTATGCCACGTCCGACAGAAGTGAATGAGTGATTATTTAAGCAATGAAGCACGATGTTAAAGTTAGAAACAAGACCTTTTTTTAAACTGACAACAAGAAGACTGAAACAGGATGTTCACAGCATAATACGAATGGTATGTGTGCATGGATCAAAAGAGGAACAACACAAAATGTACACAAAATGTGCACTAAAGAGTGAAAAGCTCCCTTTTTTGGCCAATTTGCCGTGGTAACTTGATTGCACAATAGCAGACATACCTACCACTATTAGCAATGAACCTCATAAGCTGCTTGTCAAAGTATAAAAGCAGGGAAAGGAGTTAGTTAGAGCCAGCGAAGGACAAAATTCACGCAGAAATAAAAAAAAGGGGGAAAGAAAATAACAGAAGAAATGTGCAGTGTCAGGTTGGGCTTGAGCTCTGCAAGAAAAATAAAGCCCTCGCTGTTAGTTCCTACAATTTTTCTTTCTTCTCTAATGTGAGAGGGGAAAAAAAACCAAATAAAGCCAGTCAGGAAGAAAATGGCCCCTTACCCTCTGGTTTTGAGTCTGGTTTATTCTCTCTCTTCCTCTTTTTCCGCTTTCCCTGCACACATGAAACAATGCTGTTAAAAACAGTTTTTTTCATAGTGAAAGCAAACAAAATTCACCGACTTCACTTCAAAGATTAAAAGGGCAGTTTCTATAGTCATAGCTGGACTGAACTTTAAAGGGAAATGAATTTAAACATCATCCAGTCACGATATGAAACCTGAGAACAGAAATGTGCCACTCACATAGTTATCTCGTGCTGACCATCCCGGATAGAGCTGGGAGTGAAGTTGCCTCTCTTTCCTGGCCAGCTCATAGTATTTGGCTTGCTCCTCTCTTGACAGGGAATGCCACTGTGGACAGAGTATATCAAAGGACATTTAAACACTCTCACACACACACACATATATGTATGTGTAAACTCCAACGCCTTTGTCTGCACTGCTTACCCGTCTTCCAAGGATCTGGTTGATGGCCGCGCTCTCTTTCAGAGTGCACTCTGCCACCACTTTGGCTCTCATCTCCTTCATATACAGCATAAAAGCATTCAGAGGCTTCTTGATATGAGGCTTCTTGTCCTCTTCTTTCTTGGCAGGAACGGGGGACTTTCTGCTAATCCAAAACAAGAATGAAAGTAGCCGTGTGAATGACCGAGTAAGCACGAGTAGATTTTAGCATAACGAGGAGCAGCAATGAAGGCAGGTTTTGCTGAATCGTCTTACGCGTGCATCGAGGGGCTGATGTCACCGCTGGGCTCCTGCTTGATGGCCGGGGAAACTATGGCCGGATGAGGAATGCCGGTCTGGTGGAGGCTGTGCGGAGGTGGGGTGACCATGTGAGGGGAGAAACGGCTGGACACCAAGCTGGGAGGGCAAAAAGGGGGCAACGTTTTAACAGCGGGATGTAACAGCGTACCTCTGTCAGCTTGACATGGCATAAAAAAAAAAGTTCAGCTAACCTGGCACATAACCGCCCTGCCTCACCCTCGGGGTGAAATTCACTGTGCCTACTGCCTCCGTCTAGACTAAATTCATACACACAATGAGTAACATGCTTTCTTTTTTGTTCAAATAAAGACGTTTTCAAAAGGCCTTTTATTCACCAAAGGCTGAAGAAAAGTGGAGTGTGTTGTTACCATGGCAACGGCAGGGCTGTGACACCTGAAACCTCTTTCCTTACCACGTCCCAGACCGCGGAGAGCGCTCTGACAGCCGTCCACACAGAACACCTTTACAAAGTGTTTCTCTCAATTTCCAGTAGTTAATACAAAGGAGCATTGTAACAGACAAGAGGGGGAATTAAGCTCCACAGGCCAGGATCAGTCACTCTAGTTAATGTTAAGACTGGAACATTCACCTCTTTTAAGTGTTTTAGCATGTTACACAGGCTGTCGTTAGTGACACCACACATATGTATTATATATGTGCCTTATTAACCTACATATGTGATGATTTCTAACCATCACACTCAGCGACATGTGTTCAAACCAAACTTCTTGTCTTATAAAAAGTCTAAAAACAACTCAGTAAACAGGAGCTAATTCTCAGTTCATGTGTTATTTTCCTTTTTTTCCCCCTCGTCTTTGATATTCTTAATAATTTATACTGCATAAACAAACAGGACCCTTATGACTCCCCTGGTAATAAACCTTTACCAGCTATCCTTGTAAACATCCTACTTATTCCCCAGTGAATAACTCAAAGCTGCTCCGAGTGATGGCATGCAGTCAAGCTCCGTATTTTGAAGATATTGCTTCCATTAGTGTTCATCATTGTTGCCATAAATTTTTATTCACGCTTTACACTTACGCTTTAAACTTATATCTTACTGATACTGTCGAAAGTGTTTCGTGTAACGTCTTCGTTTCAGCGGGTTTCTTCCTGGGTCAGAGAGCCTCACCGCGAGTTTATTTCAAATCTCCATGATAGCAGAAATTTTGGCACAATATTTGGCACACAGTGCGTCTGGTGCATTAAATAACCTTGTGTGAGGCGTGCTTTGATTGTTGCGAGTTCATTTCAGGATGGAGTTACACATGCTATTGATCACAGAGAACCCTCTGAATATTTCATCTCATACTAACACCGGAAGGCTCCCTACAAATCTTTCCAATTTTGACAGAGGGTCAGAGAGTTTAGTCTGAAGGGACGTGTTGGCTCAGATGAGCTTTGATTTGTCCTAATCGATTCTCAGCCCTTTCATCTCTTCAGTGTGTGTGTGTGTGTGTGTGTGTGTGTGTGTGTGTGTGTGTGTGCGCGCACATGTGGAGTGGCTCAAAACACTGGCCTGACCACAGAAGTTTAGCTCTCAAAGAAAAGACAGGAGAGAAGCCCTGAATGCCAATAATGCATTTGCTCTATTTAAGAAGCTGAACCTGTCTCCAATAGACTTAGACCTTACATCCCTTTGTAGTCCTGACACCACTGCCTGTCCACCGTCTCACAGTGTTTTCTCCAAGCGGATATACTGCATTTTTTCTTTACATTCCTATAAATAAAGCAACATCCACTCCAAATAACATTTACAGTATTAACCACTGAAGTTAATACTGCAGGAAAAATGTGAACAGAGCATGCCACAGAGGCAACAGATATTAGATGTCTCCCTTCGGGAGGGCTGGGGTGTTACTGAACGTGATCCACTCACCTGGACATGGATGGATTCATTGCTAGCGCTGGATAGGGGTGACGGAATCCCCCTGGAGGGATGGAGTACATGTGCTGGCCCTGCCTGGGAGACAGAGGTACACGGAGTGAGCGAAGGCTGCAAAGTGAGGTGGATCAAACACAGCTGACAGCTAACCCATCAGCACTAATCCTCCCCTCATCAACTCAAATCCCCTGCTTGTGGAACAGCACCGCTGCAATTGATTACAGGACCCATGGCAAAACCAATAAATGCTCATAAATTGTCTTGTCGTGATACTGTCATGATATAGTTCTATGCTGCCTTAAAACCTGGGTGTAGCAATCAAAAACTTTCTGGACAAGAAATACAATTTTTTTCCTTGCTTGACTTGAATTTTATAAATCATTTATTGCGCTTTTTTAAATTTTAGATCAGGGAGAAGCGGTCGAAAGTTAGCCACTAAGCCAGCGCAGCTAATTAGCTAACATCTCTGGTGGTCTGTTAATATGCATCATCACAGCAGGTGGACGCGCCCACAAAGCGAACTCATTCCAAGAACGTGACGCAAGATGGTCGTCAAAAAAAAATCTATTTTTTAGGCGAGCACATGTAACTGCAGCCAGTTAAAAGAGATATGATATGTATAAATAACTAAGTAATACATCTGGCTATGCAAACAGATCACAATGAAAGGAACGTACTGTGGCATGAGCCAGCTGAGAGGGTGTGCAATGGAACCGACTGCACCAGGAGACAGGGGGTAGTATGGAGACAGTTCTGATGGGTGAGGTGTCCGAGGAATACCTACGGAGGCCACAGAAAGATCAGTTTAATAGAAAAAAAAAAAAGTCTATCAAACTTCCACAATATATGCCAAATTGTTTTTAAGGCGCGAAACTTTCAAGCCAATAAGATGTGCACT